>NW_024080982.1:9975-565034 GCF_003009895.1 Hyaena hyaena | reverse complement strand
CGTTTCTCCACATCCTCGCCAGCATCTAGAGTTCTCTGATTTGCTCATTTTAGCCACTCTGACTGGCGTGAGAAACCACATCTTCTTGATCCATTCGTCGGTTGATGGACACTTAGGCTCTTTCCATGTTTTAGCTATTGTTGAGAGTGCTGCTATGAACATTGGGGTACATGTGCCCCTATGCATCAGCACTCCTGTATCCCTTGAGTAAATTCCTAGCAGTGCTATTGCTGGATCATAGGGGAGTTCTATTGTTAATTTTTTGAGGAAACTCCACACTGTTTTCCAGAGCGGCTGCACCAGTTTGCATTCCCAACAGTGCAAGAGGGTGCCCGTTTCTCACATCTGTGCCAGCACCTATCGTTTCCTGATTTGTTCATTTTAGCCACTCTGAACCGTGTGAGGTGGTATCTCAGTGTGGCTTTGATTTGTATTTCCCTGATGATGAGTGACATTGAGCATTGTTTCATGTGCATGACTGACATTTAAATTGGGAGTGAAGACATACTGGTGGCTTGGGGGAGTGAGGAGGGACGAGCAGGCTATGAATCTCACAGATTTTGATACCACAAACCATAAGTGAAATGCTCAGTCATCTTCACTTTTCTCTTTTTCCTCTGATTGTGCAGAGAAGTCCTTTTCTTCTTCTTTCAAAGCCATTTTTGAATGTTTATTTATTGAGAGTGGGGTATGGGCAAAGAGAGAGGGAGAGAGAGAATCCCAAGAAGGCTCTGCACTATTATTGCACAGTCTGCCATGGGGCTCAAATTCATCAACTGTGAGATCATGATGGGAGCCGAAATCAAGACTTCTCCACTGAGCCAACCAGGTGCCCCCAAAATCAGTTTTTAAATCAGAGATGTTTATATTTGAAGTAAGCTTTATTAGTTTCAAGTATGTAGATTTATGTAATTAGCTCTAATCAAATAAAGCAGAACATTTAGGACTAAGTAGCTTCTTATTGTTGCTTCCATACAAGGGGTTTCTTTCTTTTGTTTGTTTGTTTATTTTTGAGAGAGAGAGAGAGAGAGAGAGTGAATGGAGCAGGAGCGGGGTGGGGGTGGGGGAACAGAGGATCTAAACCAAGCTCTTCACTGACAGCAGCAAGTCAATGCAGGGCTGAAACTCACAAACCATGAGATCATGAACTGAACTGAAGTTGGACACTCAAGGGCTTGAGCCACTCAGGCACCCTGGGGTTTCTTTCATTGTTAGCATTTCTATAAATACCTTTCTCTTTCATGAGAAAGAAACTATTTAACCACCCAGTAGGTATTTTGGAAACATACAGCATGTTAATCAATGGTACAGTTAATCAGGTATCTTATTTACCAGATTCCATTACTAGCTGCAGCCAAAGCATTATTTTGGACTGATTCTTGGACAGAAAAGCTTTCAGATCATGAAAAAAGAGTTTATTTCTCTCCATATTACATTATATTAGGTCGTGACTCAGTCTTAATTATGCTCTAGTTTTAGGTATAGGTGTAGTCCTGCCAGGATATAAAAGAATGTGATCAAATGGGCTGAACAGATACTCCATTCTAGTGGTTCCAGAATTCTGCTCAGCTTTCCTTATACCAAATCCCTTGTTTAGTGGTGCGGTATTGAAATACTTGATCGTTTGCCACAGATTAACTCTCTATATCTTTCCAAAGTACCTCCTGGGTGATGAAACATGTTCTTTCCTCAAGAAAAAAAGTATTTATAGAAATGCTTAAAAGGTATCACAACCCCTTTCTAAATTCAAGTCACTCACATAACTGGTTTGGATCTCACAGCATCCTAAAGGTCACCTGTGTGGTTATTTGCATTCATTGTGCCATCAACAAATATAAATTAAGCCACCTGCAAGAACAGGAACTTTAAATTTAGGCAATGGGCATAGACTGGGCCCAAAGGATCCATTTCCACTAAATGAGGCTATAAAAACTAAACATGACCTAAGCATTCTTCTGCCCTCCAAAATAAGGCTCAAGATGACAGTAAAGCCAAGAAAACATACTACTTGGAGGAAAGCAAAGGACGGGACAAATACTTACTCATCCCATCATTTCTTGGTACAACAGAGCACTGATAAAATACAGGTTTGGAAAAAACCGCTGGTGTGATGCATTAGCTTTTCTTATATTCCTCAAATGGCATTACTATCAGATACACACACACACACACACACACACATACACATTTTTACAGGAAAATATCATCTCTAAAATGTATTGGCAGTAAGCACAACCCAAAAGACACAAAATAAGAGTGTCCAAAGGGTCATTACTCAGATATACTACAGCATGAATTTCTCTTCAGTGTAGAATCTTGGTGTGGAAATGTATACAGTGAAGATTCTCCACCACTTTATTCCAGTAAATTCATGTGAAATAGCCTTTGCTGATCCCACGGGGTCAGCTGAGGCAGCACAGGGTTTGAGTCAGCTGAAAACACAGCCTGATAGCAATGAGAAGAAATAAAGCTGTACTAGATATTTGGTATTGTGTCATTTACTGCCTTTATTCTTTTGAGGAATAGTATGGGCTCCTTGTCATAATTGCTTTCTCTTGGAATTTCTGAGTAGCTTTGTGGTTTCTATTATATTAATTAACCATGAAAGGGAAAATTCCCTGGCTGTTTTTCTATCATTGAAGAGTTAGGTCAATTTGCTTAGTTCGAGACCAAACTGAAATTCCGTAAACCAGCATTTCCCAAAGGAATGCTATGAGAAAAAATTTTAATACTCATCTATGTTTAGAAAATATTGTTTTAAATAAAGTTCATTAGGTCACATTACTCCGGGGCTTTGCAATGCCTGTAATAAGCTAACATACATGAGGAATGTCCTAGAGGGAGACCAGTAGTATTTCCCCAACTTGCTTGACCATAGGATCTTTCTCTGGTGGAGCATGTCAGCTGACACTATTTCCTAGAGCACACTTGACTAAAACACTGTTTCAAATGTTTTCAACAGAAGCATCATTAAAGCAAAGGGATCTTGTTGCTGCCTCTTGTTAGCTGACCCGAGGCAGCTGGTGGCAGGGACCAAGCTGAATGTTACCTTGTTTCTTTTGTTTTCTACACAGTGAGAGGAGCTTGTATATCAGTTGCTCTGTTTGGTTTGATTTTACAGAGGGTGGTGAATCACCCTAACCAATAATAGTACATACCCATCAGGGCATATAATTTGGGGGATTCAAAATAAACAGTCAGCTTTTCCTTGGTTGATTGCAAAAAAGAAATTGCAAGGGTAATTGTTCCTGATGTGAAGATTTGATGTGAGAAAATCCTGAAAATTTGTACTACACTATACTATGCTATACTATACTGTATTATACTACACTTTGCTTACTGTGAGTAGGTTCATAGGAGAGGTTTTACTCTGTATGTATATATATCAATATCAGTAAACTCTTGATCATAATTTTTTCTGAGATATACTGATTATAGAAGATATTCTGTACTGAAGAAATTCTTATATTTCACCACACCAACATAAAATTTCATTATGTATAGAACGATGTGAACAGTGAATATCTATATTCCTTCACATAGAAATAGACATACTTATTTATATATTACAAGTGTTCTGAGATTAAAAACAATTTTCTCTACTTCTGCCCCACAAAAAAAGTTAAGAGGGTCGGGGCGCCTGGGTGGCTTAGTCGGTTAAGCGTCCGACTTTCGCTTAGGTCATGATCTCGCGGTTCGTGGGTTCGAGCCCCGCGTCGGGCTCTGTGCTGACTGCCAGCTCAGAGCCTGGAGCCTATTTCGGAGTCTGTGTCTCCCTATCTCTCTGACCCTCCCCTGCTTGCTCTGTCTCTCTCTCTCTCTCTCCTAGAAATAAAAAAAAAAAAAAAAAAAAGTTAAGAGGGTCATGTCAGAAACTCAGCCACGCCTGCAAATTCAGATCAAAACATGACTTATTCCTTTTTTTTTTTTTTGAGTGAATTCAGTTGTTTGGCATTCTGTAGATAACTTTACAGATCTAAGATTTTGCTTGTCACCCAGTTAGTTTTCTGTGGCACAGACATAGCTTGTGTTGACATTCTTTGAGAGTAACTAATGAATATAGACTGTAGTGATATTCTGTGTTGTAGGAGTATTAAAAAAATGTGGCCAAGTGAAGTCACTCTGTCAGCAGACAGTAGATGCAGTTAAGTAAAGAGTTTGACTAATCTCGTTCCTACTCAGTTGATGAGTTGCTTGGTATCTTCTAGCTTCAGTCTTAAATCTCTGTGCTTTGAAGAATTACAAACAAATATTTAAGAACACCCAAAGAGGACAAATCTGACTAATGCTTCCTAACCGTGCTCACAGGATATTGACTTGAAGGGAGACACGTCTGGGAGATGGATGCGTGGTTGGAAGGTCACCACCTCCCCTCTTATCTCTCTCTCTCTCCTCCCCTCACAAAAAATAGCTTTCTAATTTTATTTAAAAAATTTTTATGTTTATTTATTTTTTTGAGAGAGGGAGAGCAAGCCAGGGAGGGGCAGAGAGAGAGGGAGAGAGAGAATCCTAAGCAGGATCCACACTGTCAGCACAGAGCTCACTCGGGGCTTGAACCCATGAACTGTGAGATCCTGTCCTGAGCCAAAACCAAGAGTGGGACGCTTAACCGACTGAGCCACCCAGGTGCTCCAAAAAATACCCTTTAATTAAACTTTGAGAGAAAAATGAAGACAAGACCATGGAACGGTGGGGGCAGCATGTGTTAGTCACCCATGAAAGCCTGCCAAGTGAAAAACGAATGTGAATAACAAACCAGAAGTTTGTCCAGACTAAGTCCTGAGAACGACTATAGTTTGGTAATTCAAAGATGAGAAGTCTTAAAATATGTACTGATACATTTGTATTTCATTTGGCAGATGGCGGGAGAAGTAACTTGAAGTTTCAGTATGTAAGTACATTCTATATTGCAGGATTTATCCATAGGTAGATATACACATTATATATAGACATATTAAGATATATTGCAAATATATATTTATAGAGATAATCAAGGCTAAATGAAGTCATAAGGGTGGGGCTTAATTCTATAGGATTAGTGTCCTTGCAAAAAGAGAAAGACGCATCACATCTCTGTCTTTCTGACTCTCTCGGTCTCTCTGTGTCTCTGTCTCTCCCCCTCCACGTGCACAAAGAGAGGAGGCCATGTGAAGATCCAGTGGTGAGAAGGTGGCCATCTTCAAGCCAGAAAGGGTGGTCTTGCCAGAAACTAACACCGGAAGTACATTTATCTTGAACCTCCAGCCTCCAGAACTAGGAGAAAATACATTTCTGCTAAGTCCCCCAGATTGTGATATTCGTCTACAGCAGCCTGAGCAGACCTAACCAACAACTATTACTACCTTATTTTTTTTCTTCCCCTCCCTGTATCATTCCTTATTTCATCTCATTATGATAATGAATTGTTACCCATTGTTACTACAGGAAGAAGACAGACTAGTAACTGAAGTTTCCAGTAAGGGTAGCAGAATTTCAGGAACACTCTCCACTTACGAGGCTGCATATCGGTATTAGCGCTGCCTCTGTAACAGCTGAGCCTCCCTACATTCATGGAGCAAACTTCATGTTGTCTCTGGTGAGCAGAACATATAACACGGCAGTAGGAGGTGGCCATGGGTATTCACGATGTAAGAGGTGGCTATGGGTATTAGCGATGCCTCCGTAACAGCTGAGCAGCCACGAGTGAACAATAAGAACACTGAGCATCCTCAGAGGTCAAGGAGAACGTATCTTTTTGGAGCACTTGAAACAAAGTTATTGAACAGGAGCACTCAGCTAGAGGACACTCCAGGCTACCTGGAGCTTTTCTTAAGGCACATACAGAAACTATAATATGACCTCTCAATAACCTTCACGTACGTTTCTGGGAGGGAAACAGGAAACATTTGGGGACATTCTATAGACAACCTCAATATACATTTGCTTCTAAAATGCAACGTGGAAGTGAAAAACAACAGATTTGTTCCAGTCCATGACTAACACTATTCCTTTTCTCCCTGGACAGGGCATGGCTGGCTAATGAGGACAGGGTAGGCTCTGGTCACATGCCACCCAGGGGCCTATCATGTGAAGTAAAACTACCCAGGCCCCACATTACAGAATATAATCAACCCTCTCTTGGCATTAAATATTTTTCTTCCAGCCTTCAGTTTCAGTAGTATGTCTTGAAGGACATCCAGAGGACAGAATCAACTCTATTAGTAGAATAGAATTATCACAAAACTGGATGCCCTTAAACTCACTGGGCAGACTTTAGAGTATAGGTAAGCATGGGCTGGGGGGGTGGGGGGATAATGAGCTACAAGCCACTAGTAGCTACAAACACTGTAAATATTGAGTGTAAACTACAGGACAAAGACAAATATTAACACCTTGAAAGTCCAACAGAACCTGACCTTATACTAATGGCAACCCTCCTTTTAAAAAAAAAAAAAAAAAAAATCCTGGACACCATCATGTCAGCATTTGCAAAAAGAAAATACTTGATTTTATTTGATGCTGGTTGAAAATAGTTTCTAATATCACTGGTTCCCGCTTAGCTGAGCATCAGTGCATGCATGGTGTGAACACACATGCATACATGCCTTCAGTTTACCTCTCAAAGTCAAACTGAAGTTTCCTTATCCTGGAAACCTCATGGTAAACATGGGCAAACTTCTCCACACCAAAACTCATACTCAAATACTCTTTTGACTCAGAGGAAGTCAAATTTCAGTATAGCAAGGGGTACCTGGCAGCTCAGTCCATTGAGCTCCCCACTCTTGGTTTCCACTCAGGTCATGATCTCAAGGTACATGGGTAGAGAACCCTGCATCGGGCTGTGTGCTAACAGCGGAAGCCTGCTTGGGACTCCTGTTTCCCTCTCTCTCTCTGCCCCTTCCCCACTCGCGTACACACACTCTCTCTTGCTCTCAAAACATAAATAAATAAAAGCATTGAAAATTCAGCGATAGCACAACAATGTAAGACATCAAGCAAGCCCCATCACTGAGGACCAGAGGTGAATGCAGGAGGCTGTGGTGTGAGTTTCTCCGTTTCTCATAGTGTCATCTAATCCACCCATTCCAGGATTATGTAGGATTTCATTTTTAATTTGAGAGATGGGGAGAGAGAGAGAGAGAGAGAGAGAGAGAGACCGAGCTAGGGAGAGGTGCAGAGGGAGGGAGAGAGAATCTTAAGCTGGCTCCATGTTCAGTGTGGAGCCTGATGTGACGAGGTTCAATCCCACAACCCTGGGTTCATGACCTGAGCATAAATCAAGAGTCAGATGCTCAACCAACTGAGCCACCCAGCTGCCTCTGTAGGCTTTTGTTAAAATGCAGATTCCAAATTCCCTGAATCTGCATTTATTTAACAAGCTCTCCAGTTGACTATTCTGAATATTGAAACTCAAAAGCACTATTTAAAATGTGGACAGACATTCCCTTTGCCACAGTAGGAAACAGAGGAGTGGGTTATCGCTCTGAACTGAGTCAATGAACTCTCATGTCCCTTTGTGTCTATCTCTGAAAGTGATCATCTTTGAGAAGTAAGTCAACTTTTTTCTCTCCTCTGCAAAATGACATCCCCACACAAGAACGCGACTGCAAGCTTCTCCGAGCCAGCTGTGCAGCACACCAGTCTAACCCCATCACCATAGGAATTACTAGTCTTAGAGCCAAAATTTGCTTCATTAACACCTTTCCTTATCTTCCCACATTCTTTTTCAGATTTATTTATTTTTAGAGAGAGAAAGATAGAGAGAAAGCGAGAGAGAAAGCGAGAAAGTGGGAGGGAGAATCCGAAGCAGGCTCCACACTCAGTATAGAGCCTGTGGCAGGGCTCGATCTCACAATCCTGGGATCATGACCTGGGGGGAAATCAAGAGATGGGCACTTAACCACCTGAGCCACCCAGGCGCCCCCTGCCACATTCTTCTCAGTTCTAGCCTGCACCAGATTATTTGTTTCAGCTCCCTTCCGTCTCCTAGCTAGGTCCACACACAGAAAAGGAATGGTCCTAACAGCACACTGTTATCCTCAGCTCCTCACGTTTTCCGCTTGGATGTTCACCCTTCATGCCTGTATCTTTGGACAAGAAAGGTCCAGCGCGGCCGCCAATGCCTGGCTCCATCTGGCCTTGGCCCACCCGGGTTTACCTGCAGGTGTGACATGGTGCCCAGCACGCAGCAGCTTCCCACTTGACCTGCCTCTGTGTTCCCTGCCCGAGGCTTTCTCTGGTCCCATGGAACTTGGCACAGGCACCTGGAAGTGTACCCATGAGGCTGTTGCTCCTGAGGATTGTTGCAACTCAGCCAATGAGGGGTGCGAGTACATGCACATGCACGTGCCCCAGCCAGCCCGTTCTCCTGATGCTCACGTGTGTTCCTCAAGGCTTCTCAGTGGGTGCCACTGAGTTTGAACTCCGGTCGTCCATGGAAGTAACTTGTCCTTTAATGCACCCTCTTTTGACATTTCTCCTTTCTCTTATTCACATGTATTACCCAGGATCACCTTCCATATAAACTGCCTGCGCCCAAGACCTTGTCTCAGGGTCTGCTTTAGGTGCCCCGAACAAAGACAAGTACCATGCTTGTCAATCAAATAGCCCCTCTGCTTATCAAAGGGGACATAAACTGGTTATCCATGGAATGTTAGCCTTGTACAACATTTTAAACCAAATTTACATGATTTGGTAAATCATCCTAGCACATAAATCTAGATTTCTTGCTTCTTTTCAAACATTGTTGTATTTATTCCCACTGGGCCCAGGGCAGCCCGCTGTCTCTTCAAACTGGTCCCGGGCTGTGCGTCTTGTCCAGGCTGACCACTCACCCCGAGAATGCAGACGCACGTGCATCTGCTCTGTTACCCGTTTTCATGTACACAACCCGCCAGCCTCCTGTAGGCACAGTCAATAACCTGTATTGGGCGAATCACTTTGCCACTGATAAATGTGGGGGAATAAATACCGTGTGCCGAGTCAGAAGACATTCCTTTCTTGCTGCTTTCGGTTCTGGTGAATAGCTGCCCCGTTCTTAGCACAGAAGTGAGGAAAAGCTACTTTCCTACCCCAACTCTGGAGCCAGGACTATATGCCTAGGGGAAAACCCGACTTTTTGAGAGTGTCTGATCTGATAAGGAGCACAGGCAAAAGTCCTGAGAGAATTACACTGGCCTGACATGAGTGGGAGAGAGGGGAAGAGAAAGGGAGAGAGAAAGAGAGAGAGAGAGAGAGAGAGACTCCCAAGCAGGCTCCACTCTCAGCGCAGAGCCTGACATGGGGCTCAGTCTCAAGACCTGAGCTGAAATCAGGAGTCAGAGGCTCAACCGACTGAGCCACCCAAGTGCCCACGGGATGGACCAGTTCCATTGCTGACTCTGTTGAGGCCAGGGCTGTCTTGGGTTGTTTCCTGAGCGTAACAAAGAAGGAGACATTCTCCAGACCTAAAACAATAACAACTCTAGTTTCTCTGGTTTAGGATCTTGTCTTATTTTTTCTCTTTGCTGAAGAAGACATTTAGAGGGGCATAGAGAAGAATCATGAATAACGGGCTGTATCTTAGAATGAGTCACATTTACAAGCTTCCACAATAGCTTTGTGTGTAGGGAGTGGTGAACTCGGCTAACCTCTCTGTTCCTTGGTATTTTAATTTGGCCCAAAGTGATAATCATCATATTTAGTGACCTCGCGGGTGCCCTGAGCATTAATGAGACAGTGTGAGAAAATTATCAAGTAAGTGCTGTGGTAATGTTAGTCCTCATTCGACTTATTTTATGCTTCTCATTTATCTTTGAGGAAAAATTTGTTAAGTGGAAAGACCTAGGACTACAGAGGATGGAGAAAAAAATTATCAAAACAACTTTACCAAAGGAAATAGCAAATTGACACAGCTACAGAGAGGACTTCTGAAGAACCATCTCTGTCATTTCAGCCAGTGTGGTTGGGGGAACATTAATACAGCTTAATTTTGAAATGTATATCCATTCCAATTTCCCCTTTCCTAAATGATTAGAGCTAATGAAATAGACCTAAAATGTCTGTAGTTATGTACATGTGGGGGTGCTCAAAAGTATGCTGAAAGGAAGAAAGGAAAGAATTTTCACTTGTTTTACTTTTACAATATAATAGCAGAAGTAGAGAAGTCAGAAACAATGAAAGAGAATTAAGAATGTACTCTTAAATACCATGACCCTCAAAATCATTTCGGTCCACTTATCAACCAACTGGTATGGTAAGGTTTCCCTACACCCAACGTGGGGAAAATCAAAGATGTGTAAATATGGCCCCTTACTTGAAACAGTTTCAAATCTAGTTGGAGAATCACAGCAACCAAATAGACATATACATCCATGAAATAATTACAAACGATGTAAACTGTGGATGGTGACTCTTTGCACAACAGACATTCAGAGAAGGGAGAGGTCACTAGGGAGTGATCCAGTCAGAGAAGACTCCTGAAGGAGATCGTACCAGAATTGGACTTTAAGATAAACTTGCTCTCACCCCCATCTATTCCTCACATGGACCCTGTGAGGTTAATCTCTTTTCATAAATGAGGAAACACTTGGACAGAAAAAGTCACTTACCAAGGTCACACAACGGAGGTCTAACTGCAGAGATCTCTCCTCCACACAGCACTGTGTTTTCCGTAATGTCTGGAATGTTGCAGTTAACAGGATAAAAGCCAACGCTGGCCTTTTCTGGTCTAGCCTCTGCCCCATGAGTCTCCTCACCCACCATTCCTCCATATGCTTTCTGCATCAGCTATACTTCGTGGTTTAGGAAGGATCCTACCAGGAAACCCTTGGCATGGTTAAAAGAATTTAACTAAAAAATAATTTAATGAGGAATTCTTTTTAGGAAAGTGGGCAATCAGGGGAACTACTGATATTAGTGATGCACCTAGAAGCTAGCAAGAACAGGAAGCCATTACTACTCTGGGACTGAAGCAAGGCAAGAGGGATACATAGAGATACTGAAGCCTGGAGAATGCCAGAACTAGGAAGGGGGTCAAGTCCCAGGAGCAGTAGCTTCCCATGGGCACCGCTGAAACCACAGTGGGAACACCCCGGCCTCCCTGTGTGCCTGCCCCTGAATCTCCTGCTAGTGTCTTCCGTTGGGCAAACCTCTGGAAGACAGAACAAGGGGGTGCCAAGTGATGCAGCCCAGAGACATCAACCTCCCAGGCCCGGAGAAGGGAGGACAGGGAGCATTATTTTAGGGGCAAGAAAAGATACAGACCCTTTTTTGAACACTGCTGCCACCAAGAAAACTTCCATTGACTGGCCAACAACTCTTCATACTCTAAGACTTAGTTCAAGGATCATCAGTGCTGGGAAGCAATTTGTTACCCACAGCCTGAGCTGGGAGCCTCTCCTCTGGGCTCTTCCAGTCTCTGTGCAAACTTTTATGATTGTCCCTTTGTGTTTTTGAATGGACTCCAAGAACCCAAGGGCATCAGAAGTTAATGAAAATCGCTACCCTGATGCAACTAAATCACAAAAAAAGGGGCTAACCAAAGTGAGCACTCAACGACAAACATACAGTCCCTAAATTGTACATTTTGATTTGATTTTAAACTTACGGAAAAGTTGCCAGAATAATGAAAGAAACTTCCATGTTCCATTTTTCTCAGATTCACCAGCTACCCTTTTGCCCCATTTGCACTATTATTTTCTCTCTGTACACACACACACACACACACACACACACACACACGTGTGAATTTTTATTATTTGAAATTTGGAACGATTGCATTCTTTTGCCCCTAAATTCTTCAGTGTGTGTTTCCTAAAAACAAGAACATCCTCTTATATACTTAAAATACAAAAATCAAAATCACGAAATGTAACATTGACATAATACTATTACCGAGGCCATAATCCATTTTCAAATTTATCAGTTGTGCCAAAAATGTCCTTATTAGTTATCCCTTCTCCCCTCCCTCCAGTCCAGAATCCAATACAGGATCATGCATTGCAATTAGTTGTCATATATCTTGAGTCTACTTTAATCTGAACACTTCTATTGCCTTTCTGGTTCTTCACCTTGACATTTTTGAAGAGTATGAGACACTAATTTTGTAGAATGTCCTGCAATATGGCTCTAGCTGATGTTTCCATATGATTAGATTTAGCTTCATCATTTTTGGCAGGAGCGACACCGAAGTGATGCTGTGTCCTTCTCAATGCCTCACTGAGTGATGTCAGTCTGTCTTGATATTGGTGATCTTAATTCTTATAATTCACTAAGATATATCTGCTAGGTGTCTCTATTATTAAAAGATAGTATTTTAATGTTTTTTTAATTTTGTTTTGTTTTTGAGAGAGAGAGAGAGGCACAGAGAGAGCAATCACGAGTGGGGCAAGAGCAGAGGGAGACACAGAATCTGAGGCAGGCTCCAGGCTCTAAGCTGTCAGCACAGAGCCCACCATGAGATCATGACCTGAGCCGAAGTCAGACGCTTAACAAACAGAGCCACCCAGGTGCCCCTAAAAGATAGTATTTAAGATTTATAAATAACTTGGGAAAATTCCTTGGAACTTTGTGAATAGCTTGTTCCTCATCAAATTACAACTATTTTTGAAAGGAAAAGGGGGTACTTCACTGAGTATAGTGGACAAAAAAGAAGTGATGCTAATCTTCAGTCATTCCTAATCTCTTGCCCCTGTTGCTAAGGCAGGTCATTCTCACTGTTTAGGGTTTTTCCTTTTGAATTTTATCTTATTTATTTATTTATTTATTTATTTATTTATTTATTTATTATGAGAGAGAGCAGAGGAGTGGGAGAGATTCTTAAGCCCAGCACAGAGCCTGATGTGGGGCTCGATCTCACAACCATGAGATCATGACCTGAGCCCAAATCAAGAATGGGATGCTCAATCCACTGAGCCACGTTGGCACCCATAAGTTTCTTCTCTTTGAATCACAGCTATCTCTGCTGGATCCCTGCTGAGGCTTCTATGAGGAGATGACTGAAGGAATTGATGGGAGTCTTAACAAAAAGGACAAACTGACCCCAGCAGCAGCTCTTTGGAATTTGGACTCGGTCCTTTTATTATTCTTGTGTCCCCTCCTACCATCAAAGCAGGGATCTCTTCGTGCCTATTGCAGCTTAACTAAGGGCACATCAAACCTGGGAGGGCCTTCCAATGGCTTATTTACTTCTAAGGTTGGAGCAGTAGATGCATAGCCTAATTATTATTGACCCAAGTCATTTTTCTTGCTTAGGAAATGATTTAATAGTATTAGGAGCTGAGGTCCGGTAAAATTGGAAACCAAAATAATCTTATTCCTAGACCTTGAAAACTAATACAAGGTTAACGTCTCTACCTTTTTTTAAAGAAAGTATTTTTAGGATTTTAGACTGGTACTTGCTTTCCTTTCCATATATACCACAATAAGATAATCACAACGAGAACTTTAAATCACCTGTAAAATACTGTATTGTAGCTATCAGTTGAGATGCCTGTCCCACGCTAGGATGAGGTCCCCCGGAGGCCAGGCCTGGGCACCATTTTATTGACATGTGCTTCTTTCTCTAGCTTATTGCCCAGCATATAGTGGGTCGTCCGGTTTAATTGAGTAACTGCATGAATTAAATGGCCTTCTGTATTATAAATTATTCTTCACTGCAGTCTGTTTCTTTCATTAAATATTTCTGTCCAGGAGCAAAAGGAATTTAGTTAGAATCCATTTCTTTTGGGAGCTTGTTTGGAGGTTCTAGCAGGGGAGTGCAGCTACTCGTATACCCTTGACCAAGGAATGGTCCTCCTCTAGCAGGGAAGGTCGTCCTCTTCGACTGAGCTCGCAGCTTCGGGAGGGACGCACATGGAGCGGTGAGGGAGGAAGGGGACACCAGCCTAGCCAGCCAGATCAGCCGAATCAACCCTGGCGATCAATGGGGTGACAGATGTCGCAGCCAGATCGCCCTCACATCCAGAATCCATTTCTTTTGGGAAGGGGCCATAAAGAATTATAGAATTGTATGGAAAAACATTTCAGGAAATCTGAATAAATGCACAAATATCACTTTTACAGAGAGAATCTCTTCGTACTGTTTAATACTCTTAATTTGAAAGAGTTTAAAACTCACAAGAAGTTGCCAAAATGGTACATGGAGTTACTATTTGGCCTTCGTCCAAGAGCCCCCCAGTGATAACATCTCACATAATAGAGTGTATTTGTTCAAAATTGGAAATTGACTTTGCTATAATACTTATATTACACATCTATTCTTATGGGGGATTCACCAGTTTTTACAAGCACTTTTTTGTTTGCCTGTTGATTCTAAGAAAGCTTATCCCATGTGTAATTTTATGCAGCCATCATTGCAATCAAAATACAGAAATGTTTGGCACCTGGATGGCTCAGTCAGTTAAGCACCTGATTCGGCTCAGGTCATGGTCTCATAGCTCATGAATTTAAGCCTCATGTTGGGCTCTGTGCTAACAGCTCAGACCCTGAAGCTTGCTTCAGATTCTGTCTCTGTCTCTCTCTGCCCCCTCCTGTTCTCTCTCTCTCTCTAATATAAATAAACATTTAAAAATGAATATAGAAATTTTCCATCACCACAAAGAAACTTACTCATGCTATTACTTTATAGTCATACCTCACCACCCCTACCCCACCCACTTCACACAAGACTAACCTCTGGGCAACCTTTGATATGTTCTCTATAATTTTGTTCCTTGGAGTGAATTACATAAATGGGATTATACAATATGTTATGTTTCATGATTGGCTGTTTTCCCCTCACTCAATAATAATGCCCTCAGATCTATCCAGGGCTCTGCCCTGAATCTCCTTCCCATTTTATCTCCATAGCTTCTCCAAGTGAGTTCATCTGGTCTCATAGCTTTCAATAGCAACTTTATAATGATGATTTCCAAGTCTATATTTCCAGGCCCCTAGAAATCCAGTCTTAGGTATTCAGACATCTACTTTATGATTTCATGACCCATTATTACATTTTTTTCAAAACTAACCTACTTAAAAAATCCCCCTCAAACCTACAGAAGATTAGAAAACTTCAAGCTTTTCCATTTCAACACCCACTATTTGCCAAATTGCCCAAGACAAAAGTACTGAGAAGCTCCTTGATTTCTCTATTTACTTTCTTATTAAATTCATTTGTAATTCAGTTGATTTGAACTACAATCGTATCCTGAGTGTGAATGCATGCATTGTCTCTAGGAGTGAGTGTAGAGCAGAGGCCTGCTTCTGCTTCTTGCTAGATGTAAGACCTTAGTTCAGCTGTTTAGGGTCTCTATACCTCCATTCTGTCACTTGTGATAGAGGGGCAAAATGGCACATACCTCGTGAAGTTGTTATGAAATTAATCAAGTAAAAACATGGGCACTTCTTATTTAAACTTTTTAAAAATGTTTTATTTATTTGAGAGAGAGAGAAAGAGAGGCAGCGTGAGCAGGGAGGATCAGAGAGAGAGGGAGACACAGAATCTGTAGCAGGCTCCAGGCTCTGAGCTAGCTGTCAGCACAGAGCCCGAGGTGCAGCTCGAACCCACGAACTGTGAGATCATGACCTGAGCTGAAGTCAGACGCTCAGCAGACTGAGCCATCCAGACTCCACGGCACTTTTTTTTTTTTTTTTAATTTAAGTAATCTCTACACCTGACGTGGGCCTTGAACTCATGACGCTGAGGTCAAGAGTCACATGCTCTCCCAGCGGAGCCAGCCAGGTGCCCAAAAGTATGAGCATTTTTAACAATTTAACAACTTTCAGGGTGTCTGGGTGGCTCAGTCAGTTAAGCGTCCGACTTCAGCCCAGGTCGTGATCCTGGGTTTTGTGGGTTCAAGCCCCGCGTCGGGCTCTGTGCTGACAGCCAGCTCAGAGCCTGGAGCTTGCTTCAGATTCTGTGTCTCCCTCTCTCTCTGATCCTCCCCTGCTTGCACTCTGTCTCGCTGTCTCCCAAAAATAAATGAATATTTAAAAAAAACACACAATTTAACAACTTTTAACTGGTGCGTAGTAAACATTCAAAAAATATTAGCTACTCTCAGTTATTTGTTCACAAATGCTGTAGAATGGTTATTATGGGATAGGCATTATTGTAGTTTCTGGGAATTTAACAGTGAAAAGAGCAGAGATCCTGGCCTTAGGGAACCCGTACTCTAATGGGGTCTGGGACGTGGTGATATGAATGAGTAAATATACATAACAGCTGTGGTTACTATGGAAGTGAGTCACTCTGATCTTCCTTTAAGAAAACCAGCTATGAGGAACAGAAGTAGCTGCTGGTCTCTAATTGTCATTTCTCTGGAGGGCGACCTGCTGTGTCTCCCCCCCCCCCCCCACCTCTCCCCTAGGCTGATTCTAAACTCTGACTGGGAAGAGATGCCAGAGCTAGGTCATTTCTCTTTACACAGGACCCCACTAACAGGCCAGCCATCTTTACGTGCGGGCTCCCCATCAGGCTGGCCAAGACTTTCTGAGGGCTCCGCTGCAATGTGAGGCCCTCCCTACCTGCTCGTGCTAACCAACCTCCCCCCTTTCCTCTGTCTTTCACTGGTATCGGACCTGCACTGAAGTCTGAAGGCTCTGCCCGTCTTCTCCTCCTCCCTCTCGCTCTATCCTTCTAAGGCATTTCCCCCAGTAAAGCTCTTGTACTTCTAAATCCACCTTAGCATCTGCTTCTTGGAGGATGCAAAGTGACTCAGCGAGAGGAAGAAAAATAAAACAGGATCAGGGAGACAGAAAGTGACTCAGAGATACATAGAATTATCACAGAATACGTGGAATTATTGAATGCCTTTTTAATCAGATGGGTAGAGTCTGTTTACTCACGAGCAAATGAGGTGTGCAAATCTCTGAAGAGTGTGTATTCCAGTAGAGGGAGTAGCAAGTGTAGGGATACTGAGATGACAGTGTGCTTGGTGTGTTTAAGGACCAGCAAGGAACTGAGACATCTGGAATGACTAGAGCAAGGGGGTGAGTGAGAGGAAATAAGGTCAGGTAAGTGGTGGAGAAGCAGAGCACATAGGGCCTTGCAGATCTAGAAAAAGATTGGATTTTTCCTTTCACTGATATGGGATGACATTGGAGTATTGTCAGGAAAGGACTGACATGATTTGAGATTTATTTATTTATTAATGTTTTATTTATTTCTGAGAGAGAGAGAGAGAGAGCATGAGCAGGGGAGGGTCAGAGAGAGAGGGAGATACAAAATCTGAAACAGGCTCCAGGCTCTGAGCTAGCTGTCAGCACAGAGCCCTATGCGGTGCTCGAACCCACAAACCGTGAGACCATGACCTGAGATCATGACCTGAGCCGAAGTCAGATGCTTAACCGATTGAGCCACTCAGGTACCCCTATTTTTTTTTAAGCAGGAGTGCTCTATCTGCTCCCTGAAGACCATAGTTAAAGTTGGTGCGGTAGACAGGATTCTAGATGGGCCCGAGGACCCTCTGCACTTTGGTACACACGCTGTATAATTCTCACTCATTGAGTATGGATGGAATCTGTGAATACAATAGAGTATCACTTCTGCGATTTTGCTACTAATCAACCAACTACGCTGATCACAAGGGAAATTATGATGCTCAGGCCTGAGGTAGGCCCTTAAAGAGAAGCAGCAGCAGCAGCAGCATGTTGGAGCCTGCCAGCATGGAAGGAAACAAAGAACCACATTGTGAAGTGTCTATGTGAGCCCCACAGTGAGCAGCTACAGGCAGCATTTAGGAGCTGAGCATGATCCCTGGCCAACAGCTAATGAGAAGAAAGGACCTCAGTCATACAACCACAAGGAATGAAATGCCAACAACCTGTCAGCCTGAAAAAGCCTCAGGAGAGATGGCTGGCACCCTGATTTCAGCCTGATGAGACCCCGAGACGACCCAGTTAACCTGGACCTGGACTCCTGACCCATCGACTGAGAAAATAAGTTGTTGTTTTCATAATAAGTAATAGACAAATATCATAAATAATAAAATGGTGTTGCTTGAAGCTTCTACGTGAGTAGTAATGTGTTATGCAGCAATGGAGAACAAATCCAGCTGACGATGGTGGCAGAAAGCAGAGAGAGGTGTTAAGGAGGAAATAGCAATAGTCCATATGGGAGAAGATGATGGCTTGGATCGGGGTACATATTGGATCAATGATACACATCGTGGTGGTCAAGCCAACAGGATTTGCTGATGGAGTGGTTGCAGAATGGAAGAGAAAGCTGTCAAGGATGACTGTAAGGTGCTTGAACAATGAGAAAGTTGGGATGGTCAGTTACTGAGAATAGGAACACTATCGGAGGAGCAAGCTTGATGTCTTCTTGGCAGGTGGGATCAGTAGAATCATGGATTTTGTTCAATTGTGATGCCGAGTGGATATCAGGACGCATGTATCCAGCAGGCACACTTGATGTACGAGTCAGGAATCGTAGATGAGGTCCAGGCTGCATTTGGAGTCATCGACAAATAAATGACCTCTGAAACCATAAAACTGGACAAGATAACCACAATTGTTCTTACGAATACTTTCAGACTTATCCAACCCCTTCATCTCTCACCCGGACTTCATTACCTTTCTGACTGCTCTCCCTGTGCCCACCCTCCGTACTGTTGCTAGAGTGCTTTCAAACAACATACATGCAAATCGGTTCAGGCCACTTTGTTATGACCCTCCAGAGGACCCCTATCACACCGAATTAGCTTCTGTTGTATCTCAGATCACCCCAACATTTAGTGGTTTAAGGCAACGTGAACCTATTTTTATTCTTGCTTGTACGCTTCTGTTGACCGAATGCTCATTCTGATCTAAAGTGTTCAGCCGAGGCTGAACGCGTTACTGAGAGGGCTTATTCGTAGGTTTGTGGTTGCCTAGTTGGCCAAGGAGTAGAGGACTTAGCTGGGATGGGTCCTTTCTTCTCAAACGTGGTCTCTCCCACTCCAGCAGGCTAGCCCAGACTTCTTCTCATAGTGGAATTCCAAATTCCAAAGAGTAGCAGGAGGAAGCAAACCCACCTCTTTAGGAGACCCCTGCAAAGGTGTATTGCAAAGAGAGATGTGCAAAAAAGGAGATAAAAATTCTAATGACACGTAGACGATAATTCTGAATCCTTACCATGGTTTTCAAAGTCCTGCATGATCTGACCCCTGTCTACCTCTTGAACACGTCTCCTGCTCTTTATCTCTCTCTTCTTTTTAATAGACATTATTTTTTAGAGTAGTTTTAGGTTCACAGCATAATTGAGCAGAAGCTACAGATTTTTTTGACCTCTGTCCCCAAGCATACATAGGCTCCCCCATTATCAACATCCCCTGCATCTGCTCTCTTTTCTTGCCTCAGCTCTTTAGCCAAAATGTTCTTCTGTAACTTAATTGAACAAGCTTGCTCTTGGTTCACAGAATCTGCTGCTCCCACTGTCAAGAATGTTCTTCCCCGTGATATTGGTGTGGTGAACTCTTCAGCTTAAATGTGCTCCTCAAAGACACACTTCCTCCCTCTTCGTGACCACTCAATATTTTACCCTCTGGTTGAATTCTTTGCACATCACTTATGACCATCTGATCTTTTTATAGTTCATTTACTTATTCATGCACATGTCTTTGTGAAAAAGAGTGTAAGCTCCATGAGAACAGGGACTTTATTTTGTTCACTCCAGCAAACGTATCTTTCATGTAGTGGATATTTTAACAACAATTGTTAAATAAAATTCCCAAATGCCGAGTAAAGAGTGTTATCCCATCATGGAAAATTGAGAGTTGCCTACAATACAATGACCCCCGTTGAGTCAAGTTTTATATGAAATCTGTATAACTTAAGTAGATAAAACAATAGAAAGCTATTTTAAAAATAGGAGACAAGTTTGTCTTTTAGACACTCAGGTAAAATTTGCTATCTTTCTAAGGAATTTACGATGTCAATTTTCCTTCGATTTCTTCCCCAGTGATGTATGTAGGATACGACAAATGGTACCGGATCCATGGGTTCCTACCCTGCCAGCTGCTCATCTGAATTTCTCTGTTCTGGTTAATAACAAGTGATCATAACAAGTTAATAACAAGTGATATCATAATGAATAGGAAGGCCCCAAAGCTTACTTTCGCTACTTTCTGACATATTGTTTTTAAATAAATCTTTAGAGAAATTTATTTATATTTTGAGAGAGAGAGAGAGAGAGAGAGGGAGGGAGAGGGAGAGGGAGAGTATTAGGAGGGGTGGGGCAGAGAGAGAGGGAGAGAGAGAATCCCAAGCAGGCTCTACATTGCCAGCACAGAACCTGATGTGTGTGTGTGTAGGGGGGTGCTCTAGCCCACAAACCATGAGATCGTGACTTGAGCCAAAACCAAGAGTCTGATGCTCAACTGACTAAGCCACCCAGACACGCTATGACATGTTTGCCAGAAGCCACTCATCAATACATTTTATTTTTCAGCTAACTCTCTGTTATGGACTGAAAGTTTGTGTTTCCAACCCCACCTTCACCTGCAGCCCCACATTTGTAGGTGGAAGCCCTAACCCTCAATGTAATAATATTAGGAGGTGGGAGATTTGGAAGGTAATTAGGTTTATATGAAGTCATTAGGGTGCAGTCCCCATGAGGGGATGACTATCTTTATAAGAAGAGGAAGAGACACCAGAAGCTTCCTCCCACCGCCATGTGGGGAAACAGTGGAAAAGCAGCCTCTGCAATCCAGGAAGTGGGGTCCCACCTAAACCCAACCATGCTGACACCTTGATCTTGAATTGCAGCCTCCAGGACTGTGAGAAATAAATTTCTGTTAAGTACCCAGTCTACGGTATTTGTTATAGCAGCCCAAGCTAACTAGGACATCTCCTTTTCCTGATTTCATCCATTTTCTTTCTCCTCATGGAATCCATCTTTTCTGGATCCACCGGGTCTAGCAGCTGTACTTTCCAGGGGATCGTCTTAGTGGTGCATCCTTACATCAGTTTCTTCTGTCTGCTCCAGTGCCATTCACTTTTCTTAAATGAAACCAGTCTTGTCTCCTCTAATTCCACACCAGCATTCACCGACGTCCTCTCATATACCACAGGGGACATCCATTCTCTTTGGCAGTAGGCAGAGGGCATCCCAGGCACTGCACTGGATAACTTAAATCTGGCCCCCAGAAGTCAGTGTGTACAGAGAGATGAGTGCAGATCCTATGGGCTGGGGGTGAAGGGGCAGGAAAATAATATCCCTGAGATTCTGGAATTCTGAAACTGGCCATCGAACAGTCACTGTGTAGAGACAGACAATATGTTTACTTGCTATTTTTGTTTTCCTTCTGGGAACAGGAAGCCTTCATTTACCAGCTTCCTTTGCACTCAGTGGGCCATAGCGTAGCACGAGCCCTGTCCATTGATATGTTTGTGGAAGTAATCCACAGCGCTGCAGGCCCGGAGCCACAGTGAGGTGGGAAGGACGGAGGATGGTGCGGAGAAGCTTGATGTACCATCCTCTGAGGATTATCTATCGCAAGGAAGGCAACGGAAGTAGAAAAGAGAGATAGATAACCAGAGAGTAGGAACAATTACAACCACTAGTGGTTGTTTCTAGTTTTGACACCATTGGGGTCCTTGGGAAGGAGCAGTTAGCCTTCAGGCAGGGGGAGGGGGAGCTGTTCGGGCACTGGGGCCGGGGAAGGGAGTACAGGGTTCGCAGGCACCACTTCCACAAACATTCAGGCAATTCCCCTGTTGTCAACCTCACCTCATACCCCTGCTTCCATGGGTCGTGAGGATTATGATGAGAGCTTCAGCCTTGTTGGCATTTTTCTTGAAAGCAGTTAGAGTCCAGCTTCGTCTGTTTGCTCTTTGCCTTCAGCAGCCACTTGTGGGTCACTGTGGGCCACAAACCCTCAGTGGACAGTCCGTGTCCCACATGAAGCATGGCCTCAGCCTCTCTGGGCTTTGCTGCCTAGGGACTGTCTGAACATCCCGCCTAGAAGCTGCCCGGAAGTGGGGAAGTCTTAACAGTCCTGGAGGCAGCCCTTGAGGGTTGGGGGAGAGAGTCACAAATAAATGCTCTTCTGCTCTGAGCCAGTTCTACATGCTTCTTCAGAAATCTCCCAAAGGACCCGAGCCCCAGTGGTGGTGGTGCACAGCAGTAACCAGTTCATGATCCCCCCCTTTCCCGTCTCACATACCTCACCCCCTCATTGTTGCTGTCTTGGATCTTCCCATCAAAATGAGGCCCCTTGTTTGGCTTTCTCATAATATCTCACGTTTGTCTGCATAGCACTTCACATAGTTTTATTCGTTGGTTTACCACTTTCCCAGTAGAATCTAAGCTCCATGAATCAGCCCGAAATTCTTTTACAGACATCTCTATGTTTTTGTTCAATGAAAGAAGGCCTTTCCCCTGCCCAACATGGTCTAAACAAACCCAGCCTCCCTATCCTACTGTATAGTGGCTAGGCAACCACTCAAGTCACCCACCTAGAGATCTTTTTTAGTGCCTCTTCTTGGAAAGGTTCAGCTTTGAGCCAACTCAGAATTATGTCATCAAGAACTAGTTGTCAGCTAACAAAACCTATAAGCATGGAGTGAGAGGGCAGCTAGCTGATTTGGGTACCGGAGGAAAGAAAAGCACAAGCATAGAATCACCGGGCTAGACCTGATTTGCTTCCCCACCATCTGCTCTAGTTAACTCACTGCCCAGAATCTTATGATTCGAATTGCTCTATAATGCAGAAGTGTCTCACAGCCCCATGTCCCTGGCTCCTGGGATCCTGATACTATCTCATCCCTTGTCTGGAGAGAGTAATTCTCCTCCCTTGCTAAGGGCACCCTGTACCGGCCTGGCCACAGATACCCTGAGAACCACCTTCATGAGACCTTCGAAACAGAGTGTGGGGATTGTGCCTTTGAGGTCTTGTGTAATTGACGATTCTTGTTCAAGGAACAAAAATAAATGATAATCACACACACAAAAAAATATCTGAGATGTGTTACAGAGATAGACCAAAGATTGTTCGGTGTAAAGAACCACTAACACACGACGAAGGGATTGAGAAGGTATCCCCTCCCTTCCTTCAAGTCCTTCATGTGACATCCATCTTCACTCTGCACCTGATTTTAAAACTAGCACATGTATGACATATAATACAACATTTATAAATTAAGGAAGCCCACCTCTTTTAAGTAATATTCTTTAAATCTCTCTTTCTGACAGTTCGACTATTTGCACAGTAACTGTGATAGGCGCGTTTTTCGGAAAATAGTGAATAAAAACTGACAAGCTATCTGGGGAATCTGAATGTATAATTGATAGGGGCATAAATTAATATGATTAGGCCTTTATTGGGTGCAGTGGCTGCCAAACCTACAAAAGGGGCCTGGAATGAAACACGGCTGTGGTCTCGGCGCTGATAGACATCAATATGTAATGTGGATTATCTCAAGCTTTCTCATGTGGTCTGCTTATGACAGCACTGAGCCTAATTGAAATTTTTATCTTTTTGTTGCATGCAGACAGTTTTAGCTGGTCACTTCCTTTGGAAAGAGGAGCAAAGCAGGTGATAAAAAAAAAAAAGAAAGAAAAAGAAAGAAAGAAAGAAAGAAAGAAAGAAAGAAAGAAAGAAAGAAAGAAAGAAAGAAAAAGAAAGAAAGAAAGAAAGAAATCAAGGTTTTCAGTGAAGGTCTTAATAAAATCACTTTATAAAAGCTTTAGAAATTAGTCCTTTGTAAAGCCACTCTGGAGATCCTGACTTCTGGAAATTCCGTCGCACCATGGTTTTTTGAATATTAAGCAAGCATGCCCAAACCAAAGTAACAAAGACACAGAAGATTCAGTCATTTCTGTGGAAATGAATGGGTTCTTCACCAAATCATGGCTAATAGTTTAGCCTTTGACACTGTTATAAAACCATTTATTAGCAACTGTGATAAAATCCATCTTTGCAGAATAACATCTATATTTCTGTAAGTAACAAAAATAAGATAACGAAATTAAAATGCTTCCCATTCTAAACAACAACTTCACATGCTTCTGCTATATAGTTAACATCCCTATTTCTCAGTATTTGTTGTTTACACTCGGTTTTCCGCTGAGAGTTTTAGGTTGTAATTCTAAAATCAAAAATAGGAGGTTGGAGTTGTGATATTTACAGAATGATCTGTTAAGTTTCACAGATCGAATCACACACATCTGTAATTTTCCAGGACTTCATTTTACAGCATGTAAAATATTAGTCACGTTTTACATGTGCCCTTGGCGGTAATAAGTTTAAGGTGTGAAAGAAGCTCAATACGATTTGGGGGAACATTTGTGTACTGCAACCAGAAATGTCGTATGCTTTATGTACTTTGTGATAAAAGTGAGCGTTGATATCTGGGGACTGGACAATGAAAACTAATGGGGCATTGGAACTTTCTTGGTGACCTCATGAAGCAATTTACGATCCTTTTATCACCCCTAATACGATGTTGTCATAAAAATGATCTTTTAATTAAATGTAACAGGAAAACTCTGCACTCTCATTGGGGTGTTTCTGGTCCTGGTGAGTTAACATTTTTAATGGCAGACCTTCAGCAGTTGGCGATGTTAGATTTATAAAATACTGTTCCTCCGGAGTACTTTCAGAGCTACAGTCTCGGTAGCTGTATCTACCCAAGAGGCTGAGGAATCAAAAGAAAGCATCTGGAAGAATGTCTTCAAGAGAAAGGCAGTGGAATATCTTGGAAAGACAACTAGACCAAGAAAAGAAATGGATCACCATATATGAAGTGCCTACTATGTGCTAGGCATTCTGCCAAGAACTTTACCATAACTTTTACTTCACTTAGTGTAGCTCTTGTTTTCTGGAGAGCTGGGCTCTGTTTCTGATTCTGCTACTATTTGGTTGTATGAACTTGGGCACATAATTCTGATCTCAGTTCTCCCTTCTGTAAATGGGGTGGGAGGGAAAGAATAGGACCAAATGCTCTCTAATTCTAGCTTTAAATTTCTAAAGAGGAATGAAAACAACAAGGATTGAAGAGTGAAGGAGAATCAGGGCAAGGGGCATTATTGAATGTTACCCTGAACCATCCATTGTCTTGGATTTTGGAGACGCAGATGATCAGAGTCTAGTCCATACTATTAAAGAACTTGTAGTTTTGTGAGAGAATGTCATGTTAGTATAGAAATAAGTTCACAGGTAGTGACAGGCACAGAGGGCTTTGAAAGCAGGTGGAGGCTTAAATTTCAAATGCAATGTTTAGGGAAGGATTCCAGGGAGAGATCATGGCCACTGAATCCTTAAGTAATTAAGAGTGTGACCTACGTAAAGGCAGGTGGGAATGAGGGGTGCCTGAATGGCTCAGTGGCTAAGCATCCAACTCTTGATTTTGGCTCAGGTCATGATCTCATGGTTTGTGAATTCGAGCCCTGCCTCAAGTTCTGTGTCAGGCTCTGCACTGGCCCAGTGCACTGGGATTCTCTTTCTCCCTCTCCTCCTGTGCTTCCCCTGCTTGTGTCCTCTCTTTGTCTCTCAAAATAAATAAATGAACTAAAAAATATATAAGACAGATGGGAATGATGTTCCATGCAGAGGAAAGTCTTGGATGAAATACCCTGGCATATACAAGGAATTTCAAGAGGTTTGGTATTACTGGGGCATGAAATACAAGGCAGGTAGCAGAAGGAGCAAAAATTGAAGACAGGGGAGCAGTTCATAAAAATTCTTGCAGGTTGGGCTAAGGAGCATGGGCTTTATCCCAACTGAAATGGGGAGCCAAAGACAGGTCAGATTGAGTTGTAGAAAAATGACCCCACTACAGTAAGAGGAGAGACCTAAACAAGGCAAACATGGAGGCAGGAAGGTCAATTAAGAAGGTACTGCAACACTTGTTGAAAGATGTTGTGTCCCCAAGCCAGGGAATTGGTGTGGGTGTTGAAAGGAGAAGGCAGTCATGAGGAAGGTTTGGAAGATAAAATCAGCAGGGGGTGTGGGCTTGACTAGATGTGGGGTCAGTCTAAGAGAAGAGAACAGGCTGGACCAATGTGCTGGCCAACTCCATCACTTCAGCAAAACTCGAAGTCCCTTAATTTAATGGAAAAACTCAATTAAACACTTTCTTTTTTACTGTGGCCTCAAAAACCCCAAAACAGTTCAGACTCACTGAAATCTTCATTTTTCACCGGGTGGTTGGCATAGACCCCACTCTTTTTGAAATTTGTACCCCCACTTGATAACTGGGGGTGAGGAAGCCCTGGGTTACGGGGTGATATATACCAACATGGCAGTAGGTGCAGAGGAGGAAGCCAGGGCTTCAGCTCCCACTCTACGTGGTTACTCCTTACACAGCTTGCCTCCTCTGTGATAGGAGGTCTTACAAAAAGACTTAAAAGCGAGACTTTTTGGTTAGTATTGATTGGTATTAGCGTTCAGAATTTTGAAAATATTTTTTAATGTTTTTTAATGTTTATTTTTGAGAGACAGAGAGAAACAGAGTGTGAGCAGGTGAGGGGCAGAGAGAGAGGGTGACACAGGATCTGAAGCAGGCTCCAGGCTCTGAGCCATCAGCACAGAGCTCACTGTGGGGCTTAAACCCATGAACTTTGAGATCATGACCTGAGCCAAAGTTTGACACTCAACCAGCTGAGTCACCCAGGTGCTCCCCGAATCTTGAGAATATCTTAATTATTTTCTCTGGTAACATAAAGATTTATAACCAGTAGTTTTCCTTAGGGAAAAGAATTGTCTTTGCATTTAAAATGTGTTTAAGTTCCTACATATTTGCCTGAACAGTGACAAGTAGTAGCTATCATACTATTTATTTATTTTTTTTTTAATTTTTTTAATGTTTTTATTTCTAGGAGAGAGAGAGCGTGAGCAGGGGAGGGTCAGAGAGAGAGGGAGACACAGACTCTGAAACAGGCTCCAGGCTCTGAGCTGGCAGCCAGCACAGAACCCACAGAACCGTGAGATCATGACCTAAGCGAAAGTCGGACACTTAACCGACTAAGCCACCCAGGCGCCCCTATCATACTACTTAAAAATGGACACATTTAAAATATCAGTACCCTTCAGCTTGAGAAAGGAGCCCAAAGTAATCCACTACAGCACTCATTTACATGAGATGTGTTCTTTTCACAGGAGCGTTCTTGATGGTGTGACTGACCCTTGATTTTTCATGGTGATTGGATAATTGGAAAAAACAAATAATCCCAAGTCTCACTCTAACTAATGTTTTCAATCTTCTTGTGTACCAACCCTTTTACCATGGCTGCAATCAAGTAGCAAAATTAACTGGCTTGAGTTTTATCTTTTTCCCACTTGAAAACCTGTTGAAGATTTTTTCCCTGGGACACTGGGAAATATGGAACACAAAGACCTTGCATATTAGCAAACTAGATGATATTTAGCAATGACCGTACATTGCATTTCATAAGTCACTGACAAATTCGTTAACTCTGCACTCTATCTTTCAATCTTCTGAGCTATGAAATCCTAACAATTCAAATCAACATTATCTCAGCCCAATGTTAACAAAAGAGTTGCTCAGGGACCAGAGTCAATGGCCCAAGAATTAAAATCAGGTAGGAAAGAGCAACATATGGCTGTAGCCACAGTGCCGGAATGTGAATGTTAATAGCATAGAACATTTGGTACCTGATACATGAGTTTTAGTTCGCACGCTTCTATTGCTTTTCTCTCAGAAGGTTGGCAACCAATGAAATTGAGAGACTGACCCTCTCTCCACTCTTACTGATTCAAGCCACTTTTATGATTTGATTGGATTCTTTAAACACCTTTCTACTTCCTAACTAATCTCTTTACTTCAGATTACCTCTGGAATATTTCGCACTCTGTGTTAAGAGTTATGATCCTGATGGGGCCTCACATTTCCATAGCTGTTTATGATGTGTGTGGTAAAATGCATAGCCCTTTACTGGTCCATACCATTTATGGTTCATCTTCTGTCTATGTCTAGCCTCACGTCCTGACACTTTCCTTCATACTCCCTGAGTACAAGCCAAGTTAAACCACCAGTCAGTCTTCAAAATTGCTACCTTTTCTTCTGCCTACCCCAACTGGTACAGTGCAAGCCTAACAACCCATCAAAAATAAGCTAAAGGCTTACCTGTGGAGGTGACTGATGTTGAATGACTTGTTAAAAAATAAGGGGAGGGAGCCTGGGTGGCTCAGCCCATTAAGCGTCCCACTCTTGCTTTTGGCTCAGGTTGTGATCCCGTGGTTTGTGGGTTTGAGCCCTATGTCAGGCTCTTTGCCAAAAGTGTGGGGCCTCTTGGGATCCTCTCTCTCCCTCTCTTTTTGCCTCTCTCCCCCTCCCCTTAGCCCCCTCCCAAAATAAATAAATAGATATTGAAAGTTTTTAAGAAACAAAAGTAAGGACATGGAGGTTAGAAAAATGTGGGCTGAAATCCAGGGTCCACTGGATTGGCTACAGGACCATGAAGGAATTACTTAAGTCTTTTAACTTATCAGAACCCTTACTGCAAAAACAAGATAACAATGTCTACATCATGCTGAAAAAATTAAAAAACAAATGTATGTAAAGCTTATAGCACAGTGCCTGGCATTGGTAGGGACTCAAAGAATTTGGTGTTAAAATATTATTAGCAGTAATTTATTTATTTATTTATTTTTGAGATAGAGAGGAGGAAGGGGCAGAGAGAGAAAGAGAGAGAGAAAGACCCAGAGAGAGAGAGAGAGAGCATCTCAAGCAGGCTCTGCACTGTCAATGCAGAGCCCAACTCGAGACTTGAACTCACGAACTGTGAGATCATGACCTGAGCCACATTCAAGAGTCAGATGCTTGACCAGCTGAGCTACCCAGGCACCCCAATAGCAGTAGTTTTTAATTACACTTCCATGCCTCCCTCAACTCCAGATGAGTAGTCAGCCATTTTCCTAGACATTTGCTTGCTGTGGTTGTTTGAATATCTCTCTTCTAGCACACTCTGCAGAATCTGGGTACCTCACATGGAAAGTTCAAGACCTGTCTTCAAATGAATTAATGAAGAAAGGAAACCTTCACTCTACTGTTCCTGTAAATATAGAATAAGGCACGTTTTTTTTCCCACACCTGTTTCAACTGAAGGAGGATTCTATATGAAAGTTTACAGCTTATTACTAATCTCATTCTTATTTGAAAATGGCCTTTAATTTTTTTTCAAGAATATGTTAAAGGACAGCTAACAAGCCCATGCTTCACTGATTTGAATAACATCCAATTCATTCTGTAAAATAATTATTTTTATATTTATATATTTTATGGCACATTTTAGCAAATTACCTGGCACCTTGGCAGTGGAAGTAACAGTGTTATTTTGTTTTTATTTAGTCATCACCTCTAATCTTCCTTCCTGTTACTGTTACCCCTCTCTCTCTCAAGGTAGATAAATAAACTTAAAAAAAAAAAAAAAAGAAAGTGTCTAGTCTACCATCTTGAGACAAAAGTAGACATTTACTTCTAATATTATTTCATTTCATTAATATATAATTTTACAAGTAATAAATAATTTTCATTGTATGAAAGCATCACACTGACCCCCCTTGGCCACCTAGATCCTTTTCTATGCTGTTATTAGAACATCTATATGGATATATGTATTTGATAATGTTTTTATACTGAACTGATAGTTCTTTTTATGAGCATTGAATTTTTAATATTTAACAGTATCTCCTGGAAAGCTTTCCATGTCAATATATAGAAGTCTTAAGGTTTAAAGTTTTGCATAGTTTTCCATAATATAGCTACACTATGATTACTTAGCCATGCCACTCGATAAATATTTAGATTATTTCCATGTGTATATTGTTACAACAGTGCTGTGCTAATACCTTTATATGTGTCTTCTTGTATATAGGGATTTATATTTCTCTGAGAGTGGATACGGAGAAGTGGAATTTGCTGTGTCATGGTGTTCGGACTTGGAAAAATGTAATTTTGTTCAGTTGTTTTTTTCAATGAGAAGACGATTTGATGGTATAAAATTCAGAAGTTACGAAAGGGGATTTACCTTCCTACACATGTCCTCTGTTCACATAGCTGCCCCTCAGGAAGCAACCAGTGTTAGCATTTTTCTTGTATGTCCTTCAAAAGATATGTTTTTCCATATTCCAGCAAACAATTAAATAATGTATTTACACTTATGTGTTTATTACGTAGGCAAAGGTGTGTGTGTGTGTGTGTGTGTGTGCGCGCGCGCGTTGGAAAGCCTACAATTCCTTACCTGCCCTTCTGAAAAACCTCCATTTACAGTCTTATATTTTCTTATTTGACAATGAATCTTTGAATATTTTACCACCAAAATATCAATATGTGTGATTAAGGGAGTGCTGCTTCAAGCTGTACAGAGGGTATAAGCTCAATAATGCATTTTTAAAATTGAAAATATTCTGAATTCTAAAACCACCTGACCTCAAGGATTAAGAGGTAAGAGATTATAGACTGGATCTATTCTTTTTAATTCTTTGACCCCTTTGGCCCCAGAAATCTTAATAAATTTAACAATATGCTTTTTGTTGTTTATCACTGTGTTTAGAAATGTTTTCATATTTCACAAAATAACATGTATATTTTACATGTAATTTATCTTGGATATGTTTTCACATAATATTATAAAGCATATTCTCAGGGCTTTTAATAGGTGCATGTTACTTCATTGTATGGGTGCACCATAATTTGTTTAATGAGTCCTTTACTGATAGCTAACAAAAACAATGGATAAATTGCTGAGTCAAAGTACATAGACATTTGTATTCTTACAGATACCTCCAAATTTCTTCTGTACAAGCTGTGGTGGGTAAAAGATGGCTGCGGGTGCCTGCGTGGCTTAGTCAGTTGAGCCTCTAATTCTTGATTTCAGCTCAGGTCATGATCCCAGGGTCGTGGGAAGGAGCCTTGTGTTGGGCTGTGCACTGAGCGTGGAACTTACTTGGGACTCTCACCCTCTCTCCTTCTGCCCCTCTCCCCTACTTGCACGCTCTGTCTCGCTCTCTCTCTCAAAAATAAAATTAAAATAAATAAGTAAGTAAATAAAGACAGCTGCAAAATTTCTGCTATTTCCACCATCAAGAGGCAGAATCTATATTCCCCGCCTTGGGGTTTGGGCTGACCCTATGAATTGTTTTTGACCACTAGAATGCCGTGGAAATAATACTGTGTACCTTTTGAAGCTGATCTTAAGAGATCTGCAACTTTTGCTTTTTCAAGCTTGAAATCGTCACTTGTGTGGACCCCTGACAAAAAGGATCAAGCCATATGGAGGAGAATCAAGGTACTCTGGTCAATAGCTCCAGATGAGCTACCAGGCAGCCAGAACCAGCCCCGTCAATCAGCTTTCCTGTTGTTACAGCCTAGTCAAACCTCCAGATGAACCGCCATACCAAGCCCAGTCAACCCATAGTATCATAAGAGGTAATAAATGGTTGTAATTTAAGCCACTGAAGTTTCGAATGATTTTTATTTTTATTTATTTTATTGTTTTTTAAATGTTTATATTATTTTTGAAGGAGAGAGAGAAAGAGAAACAGTGCAAGCTGGGGGAAGGGCAGAGAGAGAGGGGGACAGATCTGAAGCAGGCTCCTTGCTGACAGCAGAGAGCCCGATGTGGAGCTCCAACTCACCAACCGTGAGATCATGACCTGAGCCAAAGTCAACACTTAACCGACTGAGCCACTCAGGTATCCCCGGAATGATTTTTAAATTCAGAAATTAATATGTTACAAATATGATTTCAGCATTATTTTAATTCTCATTTTTATTGTAAATGGATTTAAACATATTTTCATATTTTAGTTATTTTTAATGACCCTATATCCAAAGCCTGAGCCACCCCTGGTCTATTGGCTACAGATATCTCCACTCTCTGTCACTAATCAAATATACCTCAATGATTTCCTAGAGTTCCCTGAAGAGGGTTGCCCTTCAAGCCTGTGAACTCCCATAGAGAAGTCTCAGTGTTACCACCATGAGTTTCTCATCTTGCCCAGACCCAGACCTTCTCTGACCAGTTACAGAATAAGGTCTCCATGCTTATCAGTAGCTGATAACATACATAGTCCTGGAGAGTCTTGGAGGAGAGCTGTTTCCACTGACAGTTTTAGGGCTTTAAGTCTGCCAGTCACGAAGTCCCTGCAGCATTTAGAGTTTGACGTAGGTTAGTTCAGTGCTCTCATTTTAGATCTGAGAAAACGACCCCTAGAAAGTTTGGGGTAATGATTCCAAATTACAAAAGAAGTCAGTGGTAATTTTAGACTTAGGGTGAGGGTCTTGACTCCAATTTAATATTCAATATATCAACTGCCTACATTTTTGAATGGATTTTTCTACATTTTATTTTTTGTTCTACCACATAAAGTCTGCAACATTCTAAGTTTTGTGATAGTTGGCACTCTATTGGTTGCATGTGACAGAAACTCAACTCAGACTAGCTTAAACATAAGAGACATTTGTTGGCTCTCGTACCTGAAAAGTCCATGCATGGCGGGATTCAAATGCCCAGAATGTATTGTCAGGGCTCTGTTTGTTTTCATCTCTCAGTTTTGCAATTAGCCTTTGGCTACATTCCCAGGCAGGCTCTTTCTATGAAGTACAAAGAAAGCTACTAAGAGCTTTAGTTTTACATGATCTCTTTACTTTACCATCCTGAGGAATGTATCTCTTGAGGTCCTGTTTGGGTCTCATGACCTTCCACGCATCAAATACTGTAGCTAGGGGGATGAAATATTCTTCCTGATCTGAGTTATGAGCCTAGCCTTGGGACCTGGGGTAGGGGAGAGGCAATGTTAGTCCCATGTAATTTATATTGAATCCACTGGATAATTATAGCATGGGGGATGTAGTGTCCAAACAACAAGGTACTAAGTAGACAAACTACATGTATTAGTATCTATTCAGTCTTCATTCTACTAAATGTGGCAAAGGCTTGTACTTAGTTGAGGATTCTTATACTTCTGTGAGTGAGATTTCCTAATTAAAACTTTAGAAGGCAATTTAATCGCCAATTCACATTTGGCATAGTCTCTGCCCTTGTTTGGGTGAAACAAGGGAAGAGAAACAATACAAGTTAGTGTATAGCTGGGGTCACTGGGGTTCTCAGATGGGCATTCTGCATTCAGCTGCACGGGCTCATCATGTGACTTAAATAACCATGTGCAGCAGCCCTGATTGTCACTCCCCAGGTTCCTGAGAGTAAATAATCTTAGGACTGAAATTGCAATCCTTATATAAAATAAAATCCCCTCATTTTAAATGTCGGTCTCATGTGGTGTTACATGCATAATTATGTAATAGCCATCCAAATCAAGAGATGGAGTATTTCCATCAACCAAATGTTCCCTCATTCTACCTTTCAGGGAGACTCTCCCCCCGACTTCCGGTTTTCAGCTACTTCTGACCCGTCTCCTAGAACCATCATCTTTCTTTACTTAAGAAATTTCTATACATGAATAAAGTATCTTTTATACTGGCTTCTTTCACTTAACTAGAATACTTTTGAGATTCAAACGAATTGTTACCTGTATTTGTAGTTTGCTCCTTCTTACTGCTGAATAGTATTGCATTTTATGGATCTACCACAATTTGTTTACACATTCACCAGTTGATAATCATTTGGATTTTTTTCAGCCTTTGGGTATTATGAAGAAAGTACTATAAATATTCACGTACACCTCTTGGCCCAGGGCATATTTTCATTCCTTTCAGGTAAGTATCTAGAAATGAAATTGTTGAACTGTAAGGTAAATATGGGTTTAACTTTCTGAAAAACTGTCATTTTTTTTCTTCTTGTGAAGTGGCTGTGTCACGTCACCTTCCCACCAGTAATATGTGGGTGTTTCATTTGTTTCACACCTTTGTCAACACTTCGTAGTATCAGACTGTTTAATTTTAGCCATTCTAGTGACATGTATTGATATTGCATTCAGTTTTCTTCTCCTTGGCTAGTTCTAAGAAAATTATTTCTCATGTCTAATGGTGTGAGCATATTTAGTAGCATATTGGCTATACATCTTTGGTAAAGTGTCCGTTCAAATCTCTGGTTTCTTTTTAAATCAGGCTGTTTGCCTTCCTATTATTGAATTGAGAGTACTTTATGTATTCCCACATCATTCTTTCAATTCATGGGGAAAGTGGGGTATTTATACCATTTTTAGATTCAAGATAACGTAATGGAAAGAGATTAATTATATATATATATCTCCCTAGTTGTCTGGTGAGGGAAGACTTTTTTCCTCTGCCTTCATTATACCATGTGGAGGCAGCTCCCTTAGAGTTATATTTCTGCCTCTTGCCCTGTCCCCTTACCAGGAATGCAGGAAGAGAGAGCTATCTGATTGATGAGTGTGAGAGAAGTTATGGGCATGCTCAGTTAAGCCCCTTGATATTCTGGGATCTGTTGTGTGCAGAGAATGTGTCTTCTCTTCTCCTCCTCAATGTGAAAATGTCATTGCCTGTGGTTTTCTAGCCACTGTCTGTGACTGGGAGGCTTCATTCAATTCAGAAGGGTCTAACAAGCCTATTTGGTCCTCACCTGAAATTTTATCGAAAATCAGCTTTTTCAGTAAGGTAAGCATGAAACTGACTATCCCGTTATCTTTGTCATATAACATTACCCAGTCAAGGGAGGGACTGTCCTATCATATTCACAGGTCCCAGTTATACACAGGGAAGGGGTGATTGTGTAGGGCAGGTGGACCAGGGAAGGGGAATGTTAGGGCTGTTTTGGAATTCTACCTGTCTCAGTACTTTGCACCACGAGGATATGAAACTATGTGTATCCAGGACAGGTTACACACATGGAAAGGATCTGTTATTTAGGGGGGCTTAGGTGCATAAGAGCAGATGGTGAATTCTTTTAAGGACCCCAAGGTAAATCAGACCCCACTCAACTACTGAATATGGAAATAACCAAGAACTTACATATCAAGCCATAACAGAAGATTTGTTTTAGAACTTAATTTTCCAGTGTAATCAATATATCATATTTACACATGATACATGTAAATTACCTATATATCCCTAACCATCAGCTACCTCTAATACTGTTTACTTCTTTCCCAATATTTCTCATGTCCCTGCCTATCATTTCTCTTGTATATGCTTCTATTCCTCATTTCTGTTTCATAGAAATCTTGTCATTATTTCCCTGGGACTTCAGGAATCTATTTTTGTCCCAAATCATTCAAGAAGGATGATTTCTGAGAGTCCATGTGTTCAACCCAGAACTTGGCAGATCTTTAGGAAACATATCACCAAACACTGCTAAAGTCTAAACTGAAAACCCAATTTCTTCCAGAGTGATGACTCACAATCTGGCTGCAGGTGGGCACCTGCTGGCCAGAGGTTCTCAGGTGCACGCTGCCATGCAGCTTCCCTTCAGGTGTCTGTCGGCTTTGTTAAAATGAGCCCCCCTCACTTCTCTGGGAGTGACCATACATCCTAGTTTTCTCAGAACAGTCTCAGCTTACACCTGTTGTTCCACAGGAGTTATTCGTCACGTAAACACCCCCTCTCAGAAGTGTCCTGGTTTGGACAATGAATGATACGATCACTCCATGATATATTACAGAATACTTTCCAAATTAAAATAGGACTTACACACACACTCGCACACAATCAAAAATAGCTGTTTCAGGTATTTATTAGTAAATCTAAACGCAGTCTGTGTTGCAAAAATTCCAATCATTTGACAATTATTAAATAATCATTCCATACTTGCTGTCTTCCACTAAGCATTCCGTAGGTTTTATTCTCATAGTTAACAATAAAATCTTTTTAATTCAAAAAATCACAAGCCTGTGAATAAGTATCTCTGTGTATCCAAGTTAAGATAATCAGTTAATATGTTCTGAAAGCAAAGAATGTATCTCTCTCTATATTTTATGTATATGTTACTGGAGCTCCATTCTCCAATTCCATTATGTTGTACAAGACCAGAAACTCTCCACCATGGTCTGGGATTCTAAACATAATTAGCGATCAAAATAAAATTCAGGGAAAGAGAAAGGGAGATGGAGAGAATGCATGGAACAAGTAAGTCTGGGTGCCTCTCTAGGTCAAAGGACATGTGCATATCTAGGTCAAAGAAAATCATGAGTCCAAGGTTAGCACAAAGATCAGTAAGAGGTGATACCTTTAAAACTGTCTGCATGGATAGGTCACACAAGTAGTAAAAATAAAAAATCAGGTAAAGAATCAAGGACCAAGAATGTGGAAATATAATGGGTAACAAGTGAAATCAAGTGAAATTTTTTACATTTATTTATTATTGAAAGGCAGAGTGAGACAGAGCATGATTGTCATTTTATTTTTATGTTGTTTGTTGAGGGGAATATGGTTAGTGCTGAGAGAGGGGCAGAGAGAGGAGACACAGAATCTGAAGCAGACGCCAGGCCCTGAGCAAGCTGTCAGCACAGAGCTCAACGCGGGGCTTGAACCCACAAACCATTGAGATCATGACCTGAGCCGGTTGGACGCTCAACCGACTGAGTCACCCAGGTGCCCCGAAATCAAGTAAAATCTAATAGGCAAAACATTGTTTTGACCGAATTTAACTATTATTTCCCTCCCACTCTGGTGGAGGCCAATTCCTGATTGTTACAGGACTAACTACCTTCCCAGGGGCAGGGCAGGGTAAGTGAGGGTAGATGACATGGCTTGAAATGTTGGGTCAGGGACCAAATACCATTTTTACCAGACACAGTGTCTGGGAATTATTTTATTTGTTGAATATACTTTTAACAAATATTTGAGTGCTCATTATGCTTCAGGCATTGTGTTAAGAAGTCTTGGATGTGAAATGGGGAAGAAAAGAAAAAAATGACTGTGCTAACAACAAAAGGTAAGATCTCTGCTCCTAAGATGCTGCTTCCTGTCCCTTAATTTCCGGTTTCATTCTGTTGCTGTATCCACTTCAAATGTTAATTGAATAGACATGATACCCTTCTTATCTTTTACATGTCCAGTTAAGTATTTAGCAAAACATTTTGAGCAACAGATATCTTTTGGTCACTATCTTTATGATGCTGGGACAAATGCTTGAGCATAATTATTGTAAACGAAAGCTCTACAATATTCTTTCGAGAACATTCTAAATACAAGTGTAATGCTATATTATTTGGTGCAAACGTTCATTTTCAAGAGCTCTTTTTTTTTTTTTTCCAAAAAGCTCCAGACAATTATACATTCATTGCTCTCCTTAAGTGCTATCAGTTACATAGCCTCCACATAGTATTTCAACATGAGGTTAATTGCAGCTAAAGAAAAGTTTATGATTAGTCCAGACAGGTATTTTTCTTCATTGTCTAATACCATAAATCCATTAAATTCCTATCCATCTTGTCATCCTCTCCTTGAAGACTTGGTTATATGACCTGCAATACTAGTTCAGTTTCGTGATTATAATTGTGATTGGCAGAGAGCTTTCAGAGTTGCAATAAATTTTGCCACAGGCAGAGAAGGATTTTGTACCAACCCAATTCCATTGTGAAATCTGAATTTTTAACTATCTTATTACTGGTGAACAGAATCATTTGGAAGAAGGAAGTATAGCAGTCTTCTGGCTTTAGTAATTGCAGTAATTTCCTTTGGAGGATAAAGTTTGAAGTAGCTTACAGAAATATGACTTTTTCTTTTATTATTTGTGACTAAATCATACCACACCACATTTAGCCCCATTTTCTGGAGTTATCCTGTTTCCTTAGATTGTTTTTTTTTTTTTAATTGTTTTCATAGCCCACAGATAATTCTGGGACACAGGAGACACGGTAGAGTGCTTGTCATTAAAAGTAGACAACACATTTTCCTCTGCTTTTTTTTTCCCTCTCTAGAGAAAAGGGCAAATTTCAGGGACTCTCCAGTGTATGTGTATATATGTGTGTGCACGTGTGTGTGTAATAAACAAGTAGCCCATATGCCCATGATACATGTATTCCTCCTTGAAATTTCAGTTGTTGACATGCTGGAAAAATTGGGTGCGTAAATTATTTCTGCCCCCAGGCACTTTAACTTGGACGGCCAGCACTTACTCAGCTGACCACCATAGGTCTCCCTGTCCTTGGCAGCATTACAGGGGTAATATTTTTTAACATGGTTGAACAGCTCTTGAAAATTTCTCCAATGTATTAGGCATGAACAAGCCTTTCTTCAACATCAGGCTTGCATGTCTTTCCTCCACATTTATTTCTCTACAACAAACATATTTATTGGGGCCATTATGAGAAAAATCTCCCTCTCCATAAATGTTTGTCTTCCCCTTTGTCCCTTTTATAGGATCGTGAAGAAATGATGGAGAGTCTTGGTGTGTGTGTGTGTGTGTGTGTGTGTGTGCGCGCTTTTGAAGGGGAACTCCTTTTCACTGAATTATCTCCATGAAGTCTTCTTTAAAAAGCCAGATACTAGGTTTGGGTTGTTTACTTTGGGATGAGAAATGAGCTAGGTAACAAAACAGGTGATAAGCAAGACTCACGATGTAAATTTAAAAATGGGTATTCTCTGTACCAGCATTTGCAAATGATTTCTTGTTCTAATGGTTTAACTGATCACCTGAAATTTTGATATAGCACTTAATATAGGGATGCCTATCCCTATATTCCCTATATATTCCCTATATTCAGAGCTACTCTGGCCAAAGTAGCTCTATGTAAGACCAGCTTACATTGTGGAATTCAGATAAACAACTGATCAGATATTAGTTAATTTTTCAAAATTTTTGTGATTGGAGACACAGCTGAGAGAAAAGTAATCAAATTTCCTCACAATCATCAAGAGTGGTTATCTCCGTGGTACAGGACAATATTGTCAAGATGGCTCGATATGTCTGTTGACTCATGAACAGCTTCTTGGTTCATAATTAAAATAAAATTCAGGGTACATTTGAATCTTATTTGTACAAATGGCTATCATTTTAGATTCTGTGAAATCTAGGGTGACAGATGGATGATAGAAAGATGTGTTTTCTGTTGTGCCTTATAGAGGGAATGGAGAAAGCTGTTGCTTACAGCCATTCCAACCAATCCCTGCCCCCGTTTTGGCAAGCCTGGAATCCATTCCACTTCCACAGTATTGGCTTACTCTTGCTGGTAGCCGGAGGAGTAAGGCTGGGGATAGGCATCCCTATATTAAGTGCTATATCAAAATTTCACACAATTCCTAATGTGTCTGTTGGGGAACTGGGCAAGTTGGGTCAGAAAACAAAAATACATTATTATGGTTATGGTTTTCCAGGTGAATTTGGGGCATACTTCCCCCTCCAATACTCATGCTTACAATCACATTCCATCAGATTCAGTTAGGGAGCAGACAATCTGAGTGTGTTTCTTGGGGGACCTTTTTCAGAAAGCCAGTGACCCGACTAACCCTCATGTTGGCAGTCTCTGTGAAAGCCATGGAGACTAAATGACCCACTTCTGTCTTCAAAGCAAGGCTGAGGGAAGATGGGAACAGAGATCAGTCCTGGGCTCTGGCTGCCGCTGCTGTTGTTGCTGCTGCTGCCTCATGGGCAGGTCTATTTCTAGGGAAATTTAGAAGGTTCTATTTTTAATCTTCTCACCTTTAATGTATAACTACACCATTGCATTTGAAGATATGAGATCAGATTCTGAGCCCTAAAGAGAGCCTTTCTATTAAAATATATTTTAAAACAGGTTGAACTTGGGCACATACCATAGAGTGCTCTCTACTTTCTAAAACTAACAGCCACCATGAGAAATTTTGGGGTGGAAAATTTGTTTACGAATATCTTTTATAACTCTAACTTTTTAATAACTGAGGGAAATTTTTTACATGCAAAATGCATAAATTTTAAGTGTGCCGTTGGATGACATATGACAAATGTTTGCACTTGTATAACCAACAGCCAGCTCAAGATACAGAACATTTCCTTCAACCCAGAATATTCCCTTATGCCCCCTTCCAATCTTTTCCTCACCAACGGCAACCACTTCTTTAATTTCTGTCACTATGGGTTACTTTTGCCTGTTCTTAACCTTCATATAAATGTAATCACATAGTATATACCCTTGTGTCTGGCTTCTTTTGCTCAACAGAGTGTTCTAGAGATTTATTTATGTTGTTTAGCGTATCAGCAGTTCCTAGTTTCTTATGATTAAGTAATATTGCATTATATAAATATAATATAATTTGTTATTCATACCCTACTGATGGACATTTGGTTTGTTTACAATGTCTATTATTTTAAAAGCTACTAAATATATTTTCGTAAAAGTCTTGTTGTGGATGCATGTTTTTATTTATCTTCAGTATATATCTAGAGGTGGAAATTCTAGGTGATTGAGGGTGTGTAAACCTTTAAGTTCCTAGAAATATTGAATAGTGTTCTGAAGTAGTCATCTCATAGTTTCTGGCTGTTCCACAACCTTCACCAGCACTTGGTATTCTCAGCCTTTTTAATTCTAGCTCTTCTCCGCAGTGTGAAGTCATGAGTCATTATGATTTTATTTTGAATTTCTCTAACGATTTCTCTTCGTGATGTGATGTTGATTAGACTTTCATGTGCTTCTTGGCCATTCATGTAACTCATTTTGGTAAAGGGTTCATGTAGTTTCTTTGGCCCCTTGTCCATCTGTAATTGATTTGTGGGCTCTCTATCTTCTAGATAAGTCTTTTGTCACATATGCATGTATAATGCAAATATTTCCTTCCACTCTGTAGCTTGTTTTTTCATTTTCCCAATATGCCTTTTGAAAACAGTTTTAATTTTGATGAAGAACATTATGACAGATTTTTTGTGGTTAGCACTACTTTTTGTGTTCTCGCTAGGAAACATTTGCCTCTTTGAAGGTTATGAACTTATTCTGTTTCCCTCCAGAAGCTTATGATTATAGTCCCTAATCTCAGGTTAGGGACATACCTCAAACTAATTTCTGTGTATACTGTGAAGGATGGGCTTAGGTTCTTTTATTTCTTCATATCGTTCCCAATTGTTTCATGCCTGTGTTCATAAAATTGTCTTTTCCATGTTGAATAGCCTTAAAGTATTTATTGAAAATCAGTTGAAACTTTATGTGTGGGTATATTTTCATACTCAATGATGTGTCTTCCTCAATTAATACCATATTATCTTGGTTACTATTGCTTCGTGGTAAGTTTTGAAATCATATAGAATATGCCTTCCAAATGTGTTCTTTTGTTTTTAGCTAACATTTATTAATATTTATTGTTTACCAGGCCTGGTTGTTCTAAGTCCTTCCTATGTGTTATCTAATTTTGTTTTCACACCCTAATGCAGAAGGTCCTGATTTAGCAAATGAGGAACATGGGACACACAATTTAAACAAAGATTACACAGCCTGTGAGTGATTGAATCAGGATTTGTTTCATTTAGTTTCATTTAGTTTCTTCTTTTTTTTTTTTTTTTTTTTTTTTTTTTTTTTTTTTTTTCTTTCTCTCTCTCTCTTTCTTTCTTTCTTTTTCTTTCCTTCTTTTCTCCTTCCCTTCCCTTTCCTTTCAAGTAGGCTTCACACCCAGCAGGGAGTCCAATGTGAGACTTGAACTTACAGCCCTCAAATCAAGACTTGAGTTGAGATCAAGAGTTGAACTCTTAACCTACTGAGCCACACAGATGTCCCTCTTCTTTTCTTTTTAAATCATTTGGTCAGTTTTTATTTATAAAGTCCAAAAACCAATAAACACTTAGTTTGCCCATTTTTTCCACCCTTCACCACCCATCTCTCCTAACCACAAGTCTGTTCTCTGTATCTATGAGCTTGGTATTTTTTGTTTGTTTTTTCATTTGTCTTTTTTTGTTTGACTGATTTCATTTAGCAATATGCCCTGAGATTCATCTTTACTGTTGCAACATATATATATATATGTTATTGTAAATAATGCTGCAGTGGACATAGAGGTGCATAGATCTCTTCAACTCAGTGTTTTCATTGGATAAATACTCAGAAGTGGAATTGCTGGTTATATGGTTTTTTTTTAATTTTTGAAGAACTTTCATACTGTTTTCCATAGTGGTCTGCGTTAATTTACATTCCCACCAACAGTGTACAGCGTTCCCATTTCTCCACATGTTCACCAATAGTTGTTACTTTTTGTCTTTTTGCTAATAGCTATTTTACCAGGTGTGAGATGATATTGTATTTCGATTTGCATTTCCCTGATGATTCATGATGTTGATCTTTCTTAATGATATCGGGCATTTATTCATGCATCTGTTGGCCATTCAGATGTCTTGTTTGGAAAAGTGTTTATTCAGGTCCTTGGCTTATAATGATAACAGAAGGATTTCATGGCTATTTTGTTTGAAGATAACTAAAAAATGATTTAATCTTAATACAGAGCTGTTGAGAATTGGTTATATAAAACCTGGTTTATCAATACAATGAAATATTCTGCAGAATTCAAATGTAAAATATGCCTATATACCTGGGAAATATTCGTGATGTAGTAGATGAAAAATATTGAGGTACATTTTATTTAAAAAATTCTGAATGTGCTTTGGCTCAAATCTTGTGGTTAAAATAAGGTCCTTTTCTTTTAATAGTTAAAGATAAATGAAATAGTTAAATGCCTGCCATGTTGCAGGAAGAGAAGATAAGAAGAGAAAAGAAGAGAAAAGATAAAGGAAGAAAGATAGAGAGTGATATTTATAAGGGAAGACATGAAATATCCTTCTGGGATATTGGAAATGTTTTCTATCTTGATCTGAATGGTGATTACATAGTATATACTTAAGTAAAAATCATTAAGTGGTACATTTAAGGTTAGTGTACCTTACCCACTTATTGGAATTAAACTTTACCAATAAAATGTTCCAAAATTGATATGACTTTAACTACAGTATTGTCACCAAGGACTCTCCTGTTCTTCCTGGTCACTCCGTCTGGGGTTGTCCCCTCCTGCAGAGTATTTCATATAATTCAGACCCAGTAGTTCACCCTTGGCGTGAGAACTTAATGTCCACCTTAAGCTTGGAGAAAAACCATCCCGTCGTCAGAAGCGAGTTGCTGTGCAGCGGGTTATTAAATTGCAGTAAGAGACTGAATGTCTACTGAAGAGACATCCAGAGATACTTGCTGGTCACCACTACTCTTGCTAAAACCCCTTCTGAAAATACTCATTACCATTCATAGAAGAAAATCTAACCCCCCAACATTATGACTACCAAACCGTATAAGACCTGACCTTTTCCCTCCTCCCTGACTTCATGTCCCGCTGCCTGCCATTCCTCTTATTCAACCTGCTCCAGCCACATGGCCCCCATTTCTGTATCTCGAACATTTCAGTTCTGTTCCAATCTCAGGAACATTGCACTAAATTAACCTCCTGCTTAGAACATCCACACCCCCCCACACACACTCATATCCTTTCATAGCTTTTTGTTTTCAATGTTATCCAACTCAAATATTAATTCTTACTTTCTCAGACTATCCTGACGGACTTAGCTAAAGCAACTGTCTCCACTCCCACATAAATCTCTTCATATTACCCTATTTTTATCTTCTTCAAAACATACACAAACACATAAAACTGTTTTTATACTTACTTAATCTGTATTTTGGGGGAGGGCCTATCTCTCTCCTAGAATATAAGCTCCTTAAAGGTAGAGGCCCTGTCTTGTTCTGTGTCATATCCCAATTACTAGTGTTTAGAACTTAGTAGTGTTCAATAAATATTTTGAGTGATTTGGTAAGTGATTTGTTGTGAATAATCATCACCGCTGAGTGTATTGTTTAAGCCAATCCTGGTTTAAACGCCTGTAGGAAATTAGAGGAAGTATTGAAGAGTCTGCAGGTGCTGCCACATAGTATGATTATCGATACTGTGCTAGGTCATCCCTATCCACCGTTGTTACACTATTTTAGCTGCTTAGCACTAATATTTCAGTGTGTGTGTGTGTGTGTGTGTGTGTGTGTGTAATGGGAAGAAAGTCGTAGTGGCAAGTCAAGGTCATGCACTTGAACGTTACCTCCAGCTATGATTACCACTACCTACCCATGTACCTGAGTTCCCAATGCTACTCATATTCATAACTTTTAATTCAAAATCATATCCATGTGCTTGATTTGCTGGCTTAAGAAACTTAACCAGCCGTAGTGATGTACTATGCCCAGAAATCACCCTCTCCCCAGACAACTTAGGTCTTGAAATTAAACCACTTTGTTTCTTTTTGCTAGCTATTTTAGTCCTCTTTTCTGCCCAGTGATCTCACTCAACAGGGAACTGTATCAATGATCCATCCTGGTGCGGTTTTTGCAACACAAGAGAGAGATGTGCTTTCTTTATATAAGGATGCGTTCTCATTGCAGAATGATACCACTGTGTAAGTGTTAATTAATTTCCTTTGACAAGGAATAAAGTAGAAGACAAAGATTTGGGGGACTGAGGAGGTAGGAAAATTTTGGATTCTTGTATTTTAGCTAGCCATAAGAAAAAAGTTTTCCTTTGTTCTTGTGATATGAGGACAAAAGGTCAAATTAATGAAGCTCTGAATAAAATGACAGCATTTTCAGAGAAGCCTTCACATTCCACTAGTGAAGTAAAGAAATCCTGAAGTGAATCCAGTTGGGTTTCCATAGTGTAGCTAATATTCCTTACTGTTAAAAAGTTAAAAGCAAAACAAAACAAAATAAAAACCTGTTTTCAGGTATGCCAGGATGAATTGGTGACTTATTTGGAACACTAGGTGAATTATTTGGAATGCCACCATTTCTGTGACTTTCCTTTCAGTTTCCATTCATTAGAGTACATTTTCACGGCTCAATTACCAGACCAATTATAGTTTTCGCTTTTTATTTGTTCTCTTTTATTGCCACCCGGGACAGAAAAAAGAGAACATTGGTGACAGTCATCTCATTTATGGAAGGCTTTCAACATTCCTGATTAGAATGCTCTTCAGCAAGTCGACTTGCCAATGACATACTATAAAAACAGCTTTTCAGATTAGAATCTTCATGACAATGGAGATACTAATGGAAATATACAAATGTGAGCTGACTCTCTGAGTGAGGGACATGGGTTCTCCTTCAGGTGTAAGTCTTAGATTCATTGCTTCTTTTTAAGATTTTCATCATTGACCTGGAGAATGGAGCATGCTCCTAGATGTTATGGAAAAGTAACTGAAATTAAAAATTACCTACATTCTTAGCACATAGTTAAAAATAAAGGTTCAAGAATCAGGGTTTTATTTTTTATTTTATTTTATATTTTTAATTTATTTTGAGAGAGACAGACAGTGTGAGTTGGGGAGGGGCAGAGAGGGAGGAGAGAGAGAGAATCCCAAGCAGGCTCAGCACTGCCAGCGCAGGCCTGATACAGGGCTTCAGCCCACAAAGCTGTGAGGTCATGACCTGAGCCAAAACCAAGAGTCAATGCTTAACTGACTGAGCCATCCAGGTGCCGCAAAAACCAGGTGCTCAAAAAAAATTTTTTTAATGTTTTATTTATTTTTAAGAGAGAGAGACTGAGTATGAGCTGGGGAGGGGAAGAGAGAGGGAGACACAGAATTTGAAGCAGGCTCCAGGCTCTGAGCTGTCAGCAAAGAGCCCAACAAGGGGCTAGAACTAATCAACTGTGAGATCATGACCTGAGCCAAAGTTGGACTCTTAACCAATTGAGCCACCCAGGCACCCCAAAATCAGGTTTTTAAATGCTATTTTAATGCCTGAATTTGGTAATTGTATGATTAATCATACTGAATTTGTCCTGAAAGATATCTGAAATCTTTACAGATTTATTAAAGATTGCAAATTTGGATGGATATGTATATCTCCTAGGCAATTCAATGATTCACTGGGGTGTATAGCATGAATAAAACGAGAGCTCGGAAGCATAAAATTGAGAGCAAGTGAAGTGGTAGCACAGAAAGAAAACTGTCCACATGAGACTAGAAAGGAAAGGATCACAGTCACTACCAAGCAAATATTGAGGTTATGACTTTTTATGATGTGACAAAAACAGAATAAATCCATGTTTGGAAGTCTGTTCCAAATGCTGTATTTTCATACTCAGAGACACTGCATGTTGTCTGAGAAGCCATTTGTATTTGAAAGTGGGTCTAGTTGTTGCCAGGCTGTTTATATCCTTTTCCTAAAGCATGGACTGCTAGATTCCTTCCCCTGTAAGTTTCATCCTGTCTCAGTTTTCTAGAGTAATCCCAATGTCTCAATGCCCCCTTCTTAAAATTGGAAAAAGTCAGATATGGTTCCAGATCTTAGGCTGGATCTAGAGGTTAGCTTATGATAGGCTGGTCGTGGCAAGAATATCCAAGCTGGTAAAGCACTAAGGAGAGCCAATGGAAGAGTCCTCACCTTGAAATATGGAGAGAGAGCAGCAAGATCATAAATACAGTAGAGATAGAAGAGATGGGCATTGGTGGGTTTGAATGTCAAAAAGAGTTGAGGAGGTCTTTGGCTATTGATTGCCTCATCACTTTTATGAGTACATGGCAGATGGGTATATTTTGCCCACTTAAAAGTCAAGAAAGACAATGTCTGAGATTCACCATCATCAATCTATCTGTCAAGTCTCGTTCTGACCCCTGATCCTCCTAAATAGATAAGTGGGCAGCTGGTTCTTCCTGACTTCACTCCTGCTCTCAATTTTAGTTTGGTATTTGGGAACTTGGTACCAGAGTCTTCTTTTTCAACCTTCCTTACTTCTTCCTGGTCTTTCCATTGCTGTCTATTATCTCTTTGACCTTCCTTGGTTAGACGATAAGACCAGGGCTTATCATCTGTATCTGCACCCTTCAGACATAGTGACCTTCTTGCTGAAGAAGACACTTTCTCAGAAGCATGTATTTAAAGCTGAGTAGATGTCTACCTCCTGGGTAGCAGGAAGGTGTCAGTGTCTCCCTGAAATATATTTCTTTTCTTTCTTCTTTTTTTGTAAGGAAATTTTTCTTTTTTTAATGTTTATGTATTTAGTTTGAGAGAGAGAGCGCGCATGCCCACGAGCCAGGGAGGAACAGAGAGAGAGGGAGAGAGAGAATTCCAAGCAGGCTCCATGTTCAGCATGGAGCCTGATGTGGGGCTCGATTCCACAAACCATGAGATCATGACCTGAGCCAAAAGCAAGAGTCTGACACAAGCAAATGAGCCATCCAGGTGCCCTCTTTCTGAAATATTTCTTACCAAACTGACATTTGATGCCTAGAAATTTGGGAGAGAAATGTTTACTCATTAAAATATAATTTCATGACAGCATTAATTATTACCAAGTCTTTCTACTTTGGTGGGCTTGAGGGATCCAAGAGAGAAATTTTCATGGAGGAGAGAGGGAAAGGTAAAAAGCAATACTGATTACCTAATGTCAGTCTTATGGAGGAAGTAAAAAAAAAAAAAAAAGGCCCAGAAGATGATTTCACTGTTTGCTTAAGACTGGTTCATAATGTTTTAGTTGATTTGACCATAACAGCTGGCCACAGAAAACCAAGCAAACAGGCAAAAAATTGAGTCCTATATTCTGTATAGATAGTTTCATGCAGTACTCTAGGGAATAAAATAAGTCCTTTATTCTCTACCAAGTGTTCTGAAATTATTATTCAAGATCTTCCCCAGCCCATCAGCCCCCACTGTTATTTCTCTACCCCACCCCACCCTATCCCACAGCACCCCGGCTTTTGCCTATTGCACATCCATCAGGACTGTCAGCTGCTTTTATGTTGGAGAAAACCAAGATATGGGGCAGTATTTCATCATGAATTTTCATTTTTGCTTCATTACAGCCCTTGAAGACCTAGAAGGCAAAAAGACTCAGAAGGGCAGATTTCAAGATGGTAGACTGAAACATCAAGATCAGTTATAATAGGGGAAGTCACAGAGTTTAGGTATATTTACCAGATAACTTAAATGTTTTGAGCAGCCTTACATAGAGAAATTAGAGATGAATTTTATGGAGGCTGGATATTTTAAATTCATTTTAGAGTCTACATTTAGGTATTATAGAACTACCTATTTCTAACAATTGTAATTCTATATGAAAGAGATATTTTGGTACTCTAAATGTGTCATATTCTCTGTCATCTCTTCTTTTGCATATATTGTTTTCTGTGGCTACCCTTCCCCTACCATGTTAGCTTCTCTCTGTTTCTTCTAACTTACCCAGCAATTGCCTTGATACTTAGTATCAGTGTGTAGTGATTTCCAATAAGGGGTCTTCCTTGAACTCCTAAGACTGGGTTAGGAATCCTTCCTCTGATCCATAATACCCTATTCTTGTACATAAGACAGAATGTACATGTTGTGATGTTACTATTTTTTTACTTACTTACCCAGCTCTCCAATGAAACCAAAAACATTTTTTGCAGCTTTTCCTGTGTCTGGTTTACCATGAGATCCCTTTGGCCTAGTAGCATGCTTGCAAACATAGGAGGGGCTCAGAAATATTTGAACTACCTCTGCCATGTCCAACATCTATAACCAAGTGTCTTCCCTACCCTTCTTTTCTGTGCCAAGCGAGGGAGCAGTATTTATAAAACTGTGTATTAATTTTAGTAGAGATGTTCATCATAACAGTGATGATTTATTTTCAAGGGTATCCAAGAACTCAAAGCAAGTCAACAGAAAGAGTACATTTCTACGGGAATTGTGAACTTGGGGCTGGGGAGTTGAATTTGAGGAGGTGGCTCAACTACTGTTGTCACCTCCAAAGGAGTGTAGCAAATGCGGTTCCACCCAAAGCATCCAACCTGGCAGAAGGGTTAGCATCAGGGGCCTCTCACAATATGGCTCTAATATCATGCTTCTAGGAAGTTTCAAGAGATTGGAATAAGTTTCAAAAAAAGTAGTAAGGCCTACTTTCTGAGAGAGAAGAATGAAGCAGGAACTGGATAGGGAACCAGGTCTCCAGACAAATGTGCAGATAAGTATTAAGAAACTGGAACACAGTCCAAAGACCAAAAGAGAAACTCCATTAAGTGGCCTTGACCCACAGAGTGAAAGGTGGGGATGGGAGCTGCAGCTTTGTTAGCATGTGCACACCCAGAGACTCATGCTGTGCACATCCAGCACCATCCAAAAGGTAGTTGACAAATGCTAGTCTTCATAATACATCCAGAAAAGGACTAACAGGTGCTTATTTTGCAAAGACTATCGTAACAGGGCCTTTGGCAAGAACCTCTCTTTCTCATAAGCTCTAAGGTTGCACCAAAATGGAATTCAAATTCAAATTACTTTCCAGCAAGTGATTCTGTTACCAGCATGCATCCCAAGGGAAGTTGAGGATAGCTTCTGAACATCATGGTATATTCTAGGGAAAAGAAGTAAATTTTTTGGCCATCTACAAATCATGCCAGTTTTAAAGCATCAACTCTTGGATTGTCCGTTATCCAACATGCTCCAAAGATACAAAACTACACACTAAAATTGCCATAAAAACCTTGGCCAAAAGGATTGGGCCAAGTTCATAAAATTGTTGAGCCTGTTTGTTTTACAGACTATTTTTTTTTAATCCCCATTGAGCAGAGATAAATGTCTTCTATGCTAAACTGAAACAAGAGGCTCAGTGCAATTTTGGTTATCCAAGCACAGATCTGCCATTGCACCTTTATATTGTTTTCTGTCTTTCTGTGTTTGTGTCTCTCTCGCAAAAAGACTATGAAATCCTATGCGAACTAACTTTGTATTTTTGCTTCATGGTGGCCCACATTAAGCGATGTGATACAGACCAATAGCTGTCCTCCAAAATAGGGTTTTATTTCTTTGGCCACATTGCTAGGTTTCAGTTATGAAACCTATTATGATTAATTCAGCAGCACTCTTTTAAAAAATTTTTAATTCCAGTATACTTAACATACAGTGTTATATTAGCTTCAAGGTATGATATAGTGATTCAACATTTACATATGTTATTCGGTGCTCATCATAAGTGTGTGCCACCCCCCCATCTTCCTTCTAGTAACCACCAGTTTTTTCTCTATTGTAAAGAGCCTATTTTTTGGTTTGTTCCTTTTTTTCCTTCATTCATTTGGTTTTTTTTCTTAAACACCATGTAGAAGTGAAATCGTATGATATTTGTCTTTCTGACTGGCTTATTTCATTTACCATTAATCTCTAAATCCATCCATATTGTTGCAAATGACAAAATTTCATTCTTTTTTATGGCTGAATAATATGCCACTGTGTGTGTGTGTGTGTGTGTGTGTGTGTGTGTGTGTGTAAAATTTTACATCTTCATTCATTTATCTATCAGTGGACACCTAGGCTACTGCCATAGTTTGACTATTGTAAACACTGCTACAATAAACATAGGCATGCATATATTTCCTTGAATTAGTGTTTTCATATTCTTTGGGTAAATACCCAGCAGTGCAACTCTGGATCATATGGTAGTTCTATTTTTAATATTTTGAGGAACCTTCACATTGTCTTCCACAGTGGCTGCACCGGTTTGCATTCCCATCATCAATACATAAGTTTTTTTTTCTCCACATCCTTGCCATTTGTTGTTTTTTAAGGTTTTGATTTTTGCCATTCTGCCAGGTATGAGGTGATATCTCATTGTGGTTTTGATTTGCATTTCCATGATGATGAATGATGGTGAGCATCTTCATGTGTCGGTCATCTGTTTTTTTTTTTTAGACAAATGTCTGTTTATGTATTCTGCCCATTTTAAATTGGATTATTTGGTTTTTTGGGTGTTGAGTTGTATAAGTTCTTTATATATATTGGATACTAACTTTTTACTGGATATGCCATTTGCAAATATGTTCTTCCATTCAGTAGGTTGCTTTTTAGTGTGTTGGTTTTCCTTTCTTGTGCAAAAGCTTTTTACTTTGATGTATTCCCAATAGTTTATTTCTTTTATTTACCTTGCCTCAGGAGAATATCTAAAAAGATGTTGCTATGGCCCATGTCAGAGGAAATTACTGCCTGTGCTCTCTTCTGAGATTTTTATGGTTTCCAGTCTCACATTTAGGTCCTTAATCCATTTTGAGTTTATTTTTGTGTATGGTGAGAAAAAGTGGCCCAGTTTTATTCTTTTGCATATGGCTGTCCAGTTTTCCCAACACCATTTGTTGAAGAGACTGTCTTTTTCCCACTGCATATTCTTGCCTCCTTTGTCGAAGATTAATTGACCATATAATCGTGGGTTTATTTCTGGGCTCTCTATTCTGTTCCATTGATCTATGTGTCTATTTTTGTGTATTTGGCAGCACTCTTAAGTCATGCATAAATATGCCTTAACTTAGTGCTTTGGTCTCCAGACAGGAAAACCAAGTTTCATCCATTGTATTATAAACAAATGACATAGACAAAACCTGGCAAATTCTCAAGAACTCAGATTGATATGGTGTCACTATAAACCCAAGCCAGTCACAATCACTTTATGAATATATTCAGACCCTTTTATTCTAGCAGTTTTTGAGCTGATTTTCCTAATAGGAAATTATATTTTTAGAAGGGTTATGATATAAACTATGGGGATTTTAACAATGGACTCTTATGAGTAAAAATGTGCTTTTCTCTTAGGAAAGACTACAGTGTTACCTGTAGGCAAAGATATTTTCTAGTCTTTTCTGCCTTCCTCCGTTTCTGCTGCTGTTTCTTTATGCATGTTATTTCTCTTTCCAGAAGTACATCCTCGCTCATATTCTTTATCTTAAAAATTCTATTCAATATTTATTTTGGGTAGTAAGGATGCTTTTGTCTAGGAAGTACATGTTTGTCAGTATAAATCACATTTGATCTTTCCATTTGTTTTGAGAGTCTTCTAGACCTTGGGTATATATAAAAGTCCTTGTAATGAAATCACCTTGTTTGGAAATTGGACAAACATTTTGAAAACCCAGCAGCAAACTTTCCAAGCACCAGAAAAAAAAATCTGATTCGGGGATTGAAATAAATGATGACATTAATGTAAAAGTCTATTTTTCTTCAGTCCAAACAATTAACTTAATTAACAAACACTTATTGAGTTGACATAGTGAGCTCAAAAATAATGACAATAATAAAAAAGCTTTTATTTAGCTTCCAATCAATGATATTAATTTAATTGGTTCTAAACCCATTATTTCTGAGCTCAATACTTAAAAATTAACTTCATAATTTTTAAGTCATAAATAAATCTTTTGTGTTTTTAAGCAATAAATAAAGCTTCTGTACTTTCATAGGTCATGTCTCTTAATTTGCAAATGAGCCATTTTCTGCCTTTTGATTATAGTTTATATCCAGGTTAAATTACATTGCAACAAATCACAGTGCAATGAAATCTCCCTTTAGAGCCAGAGAATGTTAACTCTTATTCCCCCCTATTTCAAATAATGATTGTGGCATCAAAATTCTAATCCAAGGAAAGTTTGAATGATCCTTTGAGAATTTTGAAAATGTTGTTTACCTACATTTATAACTTTTTTGAAAGCTCTAGTTAGAAAAATCTTTGCACAAAAGAGGTAGCTCATAATATGGAGAAAAATAAATTCAAGCCACTTCTCTAAAAAATATTAAATGATTAGACTTGGGATTTATATAAATTAAATATAGATAATAGTTCAAGCATGTATTTCATCTCTTCTTTTTATTTGGATTTTGTTTGGTAAATACATAAGCATGCCACAAATGTTTGTGAGGTCTACAATTGTCTTGAAAAATCAGCCAGTGTTTCTAGGATCCCAACCTTCTATCTCTAGTGAGATGAGTGTCGAATGATTAGAAATCTCTGCGCATCTTCTATTATAGCAGACACTAAACTCTGTACCTTGGGTTCACCCAAGAGTTTCCATAGTGGGTCATATGACCAGACACCCGTGTGTGCAGACTATGTAAACTATTTATTGATAACAATGATAAAACACAACTTGCTGGTTATTATAAGATGACTTAACAAGACAATTATTAACAATAATCTGAATAATTTTTTCAATAGACATAATCATATTACCTGTGTTTTTATGAAGCATGGAGTTAAAGTACCGGTGCTGGTCAATAATAGAATAGATAAACAGGCTGGCATTGAGCACAGTGAATTTTTCTCATAAGCATGAGGTGAATTCACCATTTCTTCTATAGATGTAAAGCCGCTAGCACATCATGGTGAGGGAGGTTGGAGAAGTGCATGTTCCGTATTTCTGTTTTATCCAAGGAAGTGGATGGCAGGGTGTCAGCTGGAAGTATGTTGGAAAGCTTGGGGAAACAGAGAGTGTGGACGTGATCTCTGATGAAAATAAGAGACAAATCTGTTCAAGTGCTCGAATGTCTTGAGCCCACCTAATATTGAAACACCATAAATTTAGATACAATACTGAAATTCCATACATTTTTAAGTACCTATTATATGCTTGGTTGTTCTAGGCAATGGCGATTAAGCCAAGCTCTCATGGAGTTTGCCTTCCAGAGGGATGATAGTTGTGTGATTTTCTGTGGCATAAGAATAAAGAAGGCTGGTTGCTTACTTGCTTCAGACTAGAGAATTAGAAGAGCAAGTATGGAAAGAGGGCGGGGGGTTAGCTGATTCCATCGCAGGAAATATTTGTGGAGCACCTCTAATATCCCAGCTACTCTAGCAGGTGCTGGAGAGTCAAGGATTAAAAAGTAAAGTCTCTCTTCTAGACAAGCGTATACATTTACTGGGAAAGATAGATATGTTAGGAGACCTTGTCACTAGCATGTGCATAGCACTGTGATGGCCAGGAGAACAATGTGTGCCGGGGAGAGTAGAGGAAAGCTCAGTAGGGGAGAGGCCTGAGGAAAATGTCAGGGATGAATTCTAAGTTAGAGGATGTCGGAGCCAAATCTTTGGACAGCATGGCAAGATCCCAAAACATAGAATGGCCTCATGTGATGTTTTCAGAGAATTGTAAAGGAATTGATACTCCTTCTGTGTAGAAGATGAGGCAGGCAGGGTCTGGTGATGAGGCCGGAGGAGGAGCCAGGGGACCGTAGAGAGCAATGGTGGTAGAAAGCAGACTTGGTAGTTAATTAGGGGGTGGAGGCAGGAAGTCCCTAATAGATTGCAAAACAATGAAGGGACCAAAAGACTGGTCTCTCTTTGGTGCAAAAGGGAAGGAAAAGCAAGAGAGAGTATTCAGTAGTCTAGTGAGATGTCTGAGTTTAAGAAGTCCGACATGGAGTTGCTCTGGATGAAGAGAATGTCCAGAATGTGACCTTGAGTACAAGGGGCTTGAATGGACTAGAAGTCCAGGAAGTCCAAGAACTCATCTATTGGTTGTATCTTCAGCGTGCACGTCATAAGGATGAAGAATCATGTCAGAAGGTGGAGTAAAGAGGAAATACGAGGGACCACGTGGAGACCAGTGGATTATAGTTATACGAGGGGAGGAGGCATGGCTTAGCTCACTGCCACCGACCTTAAAAGGAAAGAATTGGGGCACCTGGGTGGCTCAGTCGGTTGAGCGTCTGACTTCAGCTCAGGTCATGATCTCACGGTTCCATGGTTTGTGGGTTCGAGCCCCGCGTCGGGCTCTGTGCTGACTGCCAGCTCAGAGCCTGGAGCCTGTTTCAGATTCTGTATCTCCCTCTCTCTCTGACCCTCCCCTGCTCACGCTGTCTCTATCTCTCTCTCAGAAATAAATAAAAAACATTAAAAAATTTTTAAAAAAAAGGAAAGAATTATGTGTGAGTTCTTTTCTATTAAAATTTTTTTGTGTGTCTATTTTTGAGAGAGAAAGACAGAGAATGAGCAGGGAAGGGCAGAGACAGTGGAAAACACAGAACCTGAAGCAGGCTCCAGGCTCTGAGCTGTCGGCACAGAGCCTGCCTGATACAGGACTCGAACTCACAAACTGAGATCGTGACCTGAGCTGAAGTCAGATGCTTAACAGACTGAGCCACCCAGGCACTCCCTTTTTTTCCTTTTTAATCTTTTTTAATATATGTGAGAGATTTTATGCAGAGCATATGACCCTAAAGCAGCCAAGGCCCCTGTAAGGCAACTGGGTGCCTCCTGGTCACCAGAGAAAGACGCATTCCTGAAGCTTGAGCAGACAGCTGAGTTAAGGACTTTATACTTTCCAGTCCTGTCCGGATGTTTGGCTTGTCCACACTGACACCAGAAGCATAAATGAGTCATGTAAGCCGGCATGGTAGACTGGTGCTTGACCTAGGACCAGATGAAAAGATTTTGCCTCCACTTTGTGACACCAGACATCACTGCATTTTTTTAAAAATTGGGTTTCTGGTTCAGACAATGTTTCTCAATAACAAATTACTCCTTTTAATTCAAAAGCACTGGTGAAAACTCTTTTCTTGGAATTATAATTATGCAACCTAATGAAGCCTTTCTGATAAATGAACGAACTCTCTTGGCCCACGCGTTTTCCCTGGGCTTCTCACGCTAACGTCATGGTGCTGAGATGGCTCATAGTCCCCGGCGGTACTGCGAATCTCGCCAGAACTTCTTTTTTTGGATGCAACCTGATTTTTTCCCCCTAAATTTGATAAAGCTCATTTCATTTATTTATTTTTGATAAAGATTATTTTAATACCTTTATTGGATGGAACTTCAGTGTAGAACTGACCTCCACATCTGGGACAAATTCTTCAGTGTGGAACATCTGAGTCAAAAGCAGCCAAAACAGTCAGTCCACTTCAAGTTTCTAAATATTGATGGCTTTTCCTTGTTTGGGTAATGACTGATTTTCATTTTCATTTGGATACTTTGATATCCTGTAACTGCATATTTTCTTTTCTCAGTCTTCCCGAATAGATCCTATTCCCACAGTTTGGAAGGTTCCGGATAACCCTCCTGACTTGGGTCTCTCGGCTACCTTTCCCAGAAACTCACCTTGCTGGGGAGGATGAAAGGGACTCTGTTATTTTTTATGGGCTTTCCTGGTTACACTATTGTCTTCATGGAAGACTCTGACTGGTTTTCACTTCCACCGAATGGTGTTTTTGGATCATGCTTCTATCAGCTCCGAGCGTTTGATCTTTGAACACTGTGGCTATGCCACACGCGATTTCTATAGGACACCAGCATCATCCCTGCTGGTCAACTTCAGAGTTTTACGTGCTCGTGGTTTTGCAAAATATTACTGCCAACACTCTCATATCTCATCCTCAAAACATCATTCTGAGGCGAAACTAATGCATTTCTCCCTCCTTTACCAATGAGGAGACAGTTAAACACAGAGATGAAGTCATTTTCTCAGGCCTCCAGACAGCTTCGGCAGAACTGAGGCTAAACAGTCTTGGAGCAATTGAAAAGGCAAGGCACTTCCTCTCTTGTTTTAGACAGTGACGGTAAAAACTTACTTCATATAATCTTCTAATACGTGTTTGCTTGATTTTAAAAATGATTTTGGTCCATTATCTTGTTGCATCTTTCAGGACCAATAAAAACTAAAATGTAGATGTTTTCCAAAACCTCTTTACCTCCAGTCTTAAATCTGGCAGAGAAGACCTATCGTTCTAAGCTTGCCTTTATACTTTAGTAAAATGAAGCATGTTTCATTTAATTTCTAAAAGAAAATGGATGCAATAAAAGGAGATTCTACAGCCTCTGTGTATTAGGGTGTGGTGACTTTTGTGATGGTTAACACCTATCAAAATGCCATGAAAATTCAGCAACCCTCACACTCACTTTTAAAAGCTAATTTTTAGATTCTGCTTCAAGATACATAAAATATTCATATTTATGCTCTTTATTTTTTTCATAAACTAGTGTCTCCTTCTTTCAAAAATGCCTGAGAGGGTATCCCGGTAGAAATATGTCACCACCAACAAATTGAACAGCCACATTCTTGCCTTCATGAACCACTTCATACACTCTCCCGACTGGTAATGCAATAAGAGTTACCACATACAGGGCACCTGGGTGGCTCAGTCGGCTAAGCATCTGACTTCAGCTCAGGTCTTGATCTTGCGATTTGTGAGTTCAAGTCCCACATAGGGTGAACTCCGGCCTCCTTTGAGTGAGCCTTGCTTCTCTCCTTCTGTCTCTCTTTCTTTCTCTCTGCCTCTCATGGAAGTCTCTCACTCACTCACTTGTACCCTCTCTCACTCTGTCAAAGAAAAAAAAAGTTACCACATAGATAGTTAAACTATCAAAGTTAAGGAAGAAGTGATTTTTCAAAATGTTTCTCTGCCTACCCCTAGCCATAGGCAGAAAGAGGCTATCCAAATACACTTTCTACTTCCCTTATTTTATTTTCATTTTTCCCAAGCTTTCCTCTAAATTGTCATTTATTGCTCGCTGTGGCAAATTTGTTATTCCTTGTTAAGAATCAACTTTATTGAACTGGAAATCTCATCCTCTTACTATTTATTAATATAGTTTTAGAAGAATCCTCCCATTTTGGTTGGGAACTGCTCCATTGGGCTTAAATGTGATGTACACGTTGGCTGTTTAGTCCCATGGGGATTGTGCTGAGACAGACTCGCCCAGGCTTCCTTTGAACACAGAAATGAAAATCAATAAACAATTTGAACTTCTTCGAGGAGAATTTTTCTTCTCTAATGAATATACAAGCTTGGTTACAGCTTAATTCAGAGATTGAATTTAGGGAGTGTTTTTGAATGCACCAAGCATGACAAACATAGGCCACAAATGACATGGCCCACAGGGAGACTTATGGTTTAAAGAAAACCATACCCTCCCATTCCAACCCCACATAAAAATGACACAACTCAACTGCAATAACATTTACTTGAACCAGTCTTGAGAAATGGCCTGGTGAGTGCCCAGTGACACAATTTGTGATGTCGATACACAAAGAGTTTTGAAAGCAAACACATATATAAATAACAAAGAACCCAATCAAACAAGTAAATATTTTATCAGTTATGATTGTTTGTATTTCAAGTGACAGTATTTCAAGTGACAGAAAACTCAACTCTGGTTTTGGTTAGGTCTTGATCCAGGGGCTGTGTGCTGTTACAAAGACTCACTCTTGTGCTTCTCAGTGTTTTTCTTCCTGTGGTGTTCACTTTATTCTTATTCTCCACTTCGAAGCAAGGCTTTCCCACCTGACAGCAAAATGGCATCCAAGGAAAGGTTTTTTTCACACAATAGTTGAGAAAGAGCCCAGGTTCTGTCCCTGGTTGACTTGAAGTGGTTCGTACGCTCATTATTATCTCTACGTCCAAAGGGATAGGATGTACGATTGGAATTAAGGCCATCAGAATTCATCTTTTGACTTTGATAATAGTATCAATGCCAGGCAAGTTTTGAAGCCTTTGTCAGAGGTGATTTTTCAGAAGACATTTGAGTTAATATTTTACCACAGAGTGGTCAGAGAGTTCTATATGACCAAAAGCACAGATAGAGGCAAGTAAAACAGATCTGAGGAATGGTTGAATAAATTACGTAGTTGATGATACGATTAGAAACCATCTTTAAAAGTGTGGTAATAAGTTGAGCTATACCCATAATTTATCGCCAGTAATTTGTAATATTAAGCACACATGTTAATGGGCACTGACATTTTAAATATATGTAAGAATAAAGGTATATCTATATAAACACCAAGCCGATATCTTAAACAGAACTAATTGCTTTACTTACCAATCAAGTCTATTATTAAATACCTGCAGAAAATAAGATTTCATACTAGTAATAGAAATGACTCTAGAGACTTAATTTCTTTTCTCGTGATCATATGTTATCATTAAGCTTCTGATTTTTCCACATGGTTTAACAATATACACAGTGGACCTTTGGAGGTTACATTGTATATTCTCCACCCCCTATATTTTTCTCTGATAAAAAGAAAGGGCACACACAGAGAAACCCATAGGACTGACATCTCTTTGTCTTGTGTGAGTCAAGAAAAACACCCTTTTGCTGGTTTATGACAAAGTCCATTGAAATATCTGTAAATGAGAGAATTTGATTATTTAACGACAGTTAATGGTTTGCGGGCCTAGGGGTAAAAACAAAGCACATGTCTTCCTGAGCCTGGTGAGAAGAACATAAGGTTTTTTTTTTTTTTTTTTTTTTTTAAATTCTAATGCCAGATTCTTGCTTTGACTCACATCTATTTCAAATGTCCACAAATTCTTCACTGTTTCTCACTCTAAGTGCTAGAACCTAATTGCCATCCTCATGCATATGGGTTGGCCTTACTGACTCACTTCTAATGAATAGCATGTGACAAAAGTGATGAAAACTCTGTCTTAGGTCATTAAAGGAATGACAGCTTCCTCCTTCATCTCACTTTCTCCTTTGGACCCCTGGTTGTTCAGGAAGCCAGTGGCCATATGGTAAGGACACTTTAGCAGCCTTGTTAAGAGTCCTTGTGTAAAGGAAGAAAGGCCCCCTTCTACTGTCGGCAAGAAACTGAGGCTTCCAGCCCACGGCCCTGTGAGTGAGCCATACTGGAAGTGGGCACTGTAGCCCCAGTCAAGCTTCCTTTTGACAGTAACCTCAGCCTATACCTCACTTGACCTCAGCCCTATCAGAAGTCCTGAACCAGAACTACTCAGTTGAGCTCTCCCCAGATTCATAGAATGTTTGAGATAATAAACATTTGCTCTTTAAGCCTTTAAATTGGGGGGTAATTGGTGACACATCAACAGATATCTAATTCAATACTCCATCTTCCCACTGCTCATCAAGATGCAAACTCTCCTGACATGTATCAGCCAATAAATTGGCCAGTAAAGTCGTCAACCAATTGAGTATATATTTACTCCTCACTCCTTCTGTGTCTAGCATAATCTCATGCTTAACCTCAGCACCTTCCTTATCTCGTCTTCCTTGGTTATATGTCTGGTGATTTTTAAGTCAATGGCATACAGCTGAGCACACCACGTTGCTTTAATTGACCTATGTATGTTACATTTGGACAACTTCCCGAAAGGCAGAGGTCTTCATAGTTTTAAATATTTCTGAATGAATTTCTGGACTCAATAAATCTTAATTAATTGAAGGGCAAATTAGTTCCTTTCAATTGCTTGACTCCCACAAAAATTAAGTAAATGGCTCACTGTTTGTTTTGGAACAAGTGCTGGGTTGTGGCAGAGAACAGTCTGTTTTGCCCATACCCACGCCTTGCCACCTTACCCTTGTCTAGAGCAGGAATCAGCAAACTGCTTCTCTAAAGGGCCAAAGAGTAAATAATTTTGGCTTTGAAGGTCATATGCAACTACTAAACTTTGTTATTATAGTGTGAAGGCAGTGATAGACAATAAGTAAATGAATGGATTTGATCGCATTCCAACAAATATACTTTATTTACTTACAAAAACAGGTGACAGAAGAGTTTTGACCAATTGGCTTATAGACCCGCCATAGGACCCAAGCCGTACAGTGGTATTTCCCAGCATTACTTCATCATCATAAGAATCACCTGCAAAACCTGCTTTTAAATAAACACATCCACCTGCAAATGTGTTGTAAACAAGCACTCTGGTGTTCTATATAATCTGACAAATGTAGAAAGCTTGAAGAAAAGAAGCAAACTTTTACTTTTTCCTTCCTACCAGGGGATATTTTCTTCTGTGGGATGTGAGAGAGAGATGTGAGGTGGAAATAAAAAATGACATTTCTTGATGACTAGGATTCCTATGATTTTGCAAGGCCACATGCCTAAGGACCAACTGTTATGCTTCTCATAATTACACAGCTAAATGTTTTATGGTAGTAAAGATAAACAATGGGTAAAATGATCACTTCCCTATTTCGTTAAGGAAACATTAATGTCCCAAGAAAAACTTCTGGACTTTCCATTTGGTTTGAAGGATGCAGTCACTCTAACTACTCCTTTGTACAATGTGTCATTTTCTTAAAAAGATAGCTGCTTTGCAAGAATAACATTATGAAGATAGAGAATTCATATACATAACATGAAATTAGGTGTAGGGCAGAAACACCTAAAATGGACCTAAGTTCAATCAAAGTCGTGGCTCATACCTGCAGTGCTGTGCTGGGATTTTTAAATGTGTGATTTATCTGTTAAAAATAAAATTTTAAGTGCACTTTTTGAATGTGTTCCCTCTATATATTCTGGGTCCCTTCCCTAGTCCATATTGGTGAGTTAGATAGTACCCTAATATTGTCTTTCCTTTTTTTTTGAATGAGAATCTTATAATTTCAAGAAATGGGACCAAAGAGAAAAACTAATGCCATTAATTGACCCCAATTTTCCACACATGCATTCAGGTGTAACATATCGTAGATAAAGTTGTAGAGAGCATGGCTTCGTTCAATGTTGATACTGTTCATATTTTGGACTGCAACGTTTTTGTTGTGGGGGGCTGTCCTTTGCATGTGTGTAGGCTGCTTACCAGCTTTCATTGCTTCTATATGATAGATTCTGATAGCACTCTCAAGTTACAAGAATCAAAAATGTCTCTAAACATTGCCAAATGTTCTCTGGAGTGTGGGGCAAAATTGCCCCTGTTTGAAAAGCATGGATATGAAGAACTCTAAGGAAAGTGGAAAATAGGAATGGCTTTCCAAACATCTCACATTAAGTCCCTGCCCTCAAATTTTCCTGAAATAGTCATATAAGGAAGAGAAGGGTTCATTCAAGCTATAATTATTCAGGTAATTGATTCAATTCTTTGCTTTGCTTTCCATGTGTGAGCACCGACAATGATACTTAGCTTTTCTGGGAACTGCCCAGGGAATCAGTTCTATAGGAACACCTGGGGACCATCATTTGTGGGATCCCTCAGTGATGATTTTCTAACACCCAAATGTTAGAAAAACCGTTTGTACACACTGACCCAGACTCACTGCATTTTAACAAATCTATACCCAGAGAATGCCAGGGAGTATGAGTGAGAATCAGGCAGCATACACCATCTGGTGTCTTAAAAAATATATGTTACAAGCCTGATTAAGAATTTATTTTTAGGCTATTTATGAATAGGCTTATTTTGAATGAGACAGAGGAAGCCTCACTCCAAAATAAATGAAGTAGCTCAAATTTTTCTCTTAAATTGAATTTATTGACATTATCTCATAATAATGAGATTCTAGAATACATTGTTTAGGCTGAATTGTTTCTACCCATCCCATGCCAAATTCATATGTGGAAGCTCTAAACCCCAATATTTCAGAATGCCATCATGTTTGGAGATAAGATCTTTAAAGAGATAAGTTAAATAAGTTAAATAAATAAATCAAGTTAAATTCAGCTCATAGGGTAGCCCTAATTCAGTATGACTCACATCCTTATAATAAGAAGAGGAGAAGGGGCACTTGAGTGGCTCAGTAGGTTGAGCATCTGACTTTTGGCTCAGACCATGATCTTGCATTCATGGGTTCCAGCTCTGCATTGGGCTCTGTGCAGATAGCATGGCACCTGAAGCCTGCTTCAGATTTGGCGTCTCCTTCTCTCTCTGCCCCTCCCCCCTTTGCTCTGTGTGTGTGTCTCTCTCCCTCAAAAAAATAAATAAACATTTTAAAAAGTTAAAAAAATAGAAGGCGATTCGGACATAGGCAGGTGCACACACAAGGTAAAACCCTGTATGAAGACACAGGGTGAAAGGAGCCATGGAAAAGCCAACGAGAGGGGGCTCAGCAAACCTGCTGACATCTTGGTCTTAGACTTCTGGCCTTCAGGAATGAGAGAAAATAAATATCTGTTGTTGATGTCACACATTCCATGGTATTTTGTTATGGTAGCCCTAGCAAAGTAATATGTGGGTAATTACATTTGTTCCCTAATGTGAGAATGGGATCATTATGATAGGAAAATGACCAGGAAATGACCAAGTCCTTAAAATTACCTCTCCCAACTCTCTGCTCAAATCAAGACAGTAAATTAGCAGCATATCATGTTCCTGAAGCAGTGATAGAGGTCAGTAATATTATTAAAAACCAGAAGGATACAAGGATGGCAGTCTCTCATCTATCCATTTAATTCACCTGTATGGTCTCAGCAAAATCTGATAGATCTTAGCAGATGAGAGTGAACTTTTGCTAACTTTGCTAGTTGTTAGACTCATTTGCAAGTATTGTCTGGATATGCAGCCAGCTGTATGCAAGTATATGCATATGCATGCTTGCTATGTAGGTACAGATTTGATAAATTCTTTCTTCTCAAAACTTTGTAACAAGGAAGATCAAAAGCACTTTTTATTTACATGGCAAGGACAGGATTATGCCTTCATCACCTTGTTCCTGAGCTATGTTAACTATCCTGGTTTTTCTCATAGTATAATCCATGGGGTCTCAATCATCTTTATATTGCATAAAATAGCACACCAGTTCAGTCTATCAATGCTATTGAGCTAACTGGCCTTGAAGAGCAAGAAATGTCAGGTATGCTATAGTCTTGTTAAGAGATCTGAATGTCACAGAGAGAAAACCATAAAAATTCATGGATCTACCACCCTGGTAAAGACATTAGGAGTTTAGTGGCCTTGTGCATACTAGGACATCCTCTCTAAGCTAAAGAGCAGATTGCTGTACCTTGTCCTTTCTACCATTAAGAAAGAAGCTCAATACATGTTGGATCCCTTTGAATTCTGTACTGCATTTGGGGATACTGCCCTGACCCATTTGTGAGATTTCTTGGTTTTGAATGAAGCTCAGAGCAAGAGGCAGTTCTGCATAGTCCAACCTGTGGTTAAAGCTTCTCTGATGCTTTGGCTGTATCGACAAATGCTATGGTGCTACAATTCTCCATGATGGATGGATTACTGTGGCACGCCTCTGGCAAATCATTATAGCAGAGCCAAGGTCATACCCCTACACTGCTAGGAGCAGACTATGCTGTATGGGACAGATTTCTATTCTATGTTGGTAAAACAGCTCTTAATTTACTACTTGGCCATAGTAGACACTGAGCTTCTGACCACAGGCCCAAATGACTCTTCCACCTGAGCTACCCTTCACCAACTCAGCATTACTGGATCTATTTACACATTTGAATGGACACAACAACTATTCATTCGAAGATGACAGCGATTCACTCAGGACCAAGTTCAAAGAGGTGCAGAAAACACAAATAAATTACATGGAGAGAGAGCCCAGACTCCCTTATCACTCACCAGTGATATTCTACATGACCCTTCTTTCAATCCATACCATGGCCTCATGGGAAGTGAGTTGTGTGTGTTGGGAGGTGGGGGGGGGGGTGGTTTTCCTATGACGAACCGACAGAAAAGGACAGAGGCCTAGTTTACAGATGGATTGGTGTCATGTTGGCTTCAATTGGAAATGTACTGCTGCTGCATTATGGCCCCAACTGAGGGAGTCCTGGAAGACAGCAGTGAAAGGAAATCCAATGGGCAGAGCTTTGAGATGTACATACATCTCGTGTGAAGGGAAGTGATCTGAAGTCCAAAATACAGCTATGTATTCGTTTCTAGACAGGAACAAATGGTTAGGGGTCATTGGTCAGGAGCCTGAAAAGAGTAATACTGGGAGATCAGTGACAAGGAGATCTAGGGAAGAGCTATGTGATTGGACATATGGGGGTGAACCCCAGACATGGTTGTGATGATCTTTGTGTCTTAGTTTGATGCCCACCAAAGAACATCTCTTCTGCAGTAGAGCTTCTCATCATCCTGCCAGAAGGACAGAATAATCTTTCCTAGGGATGTCAGCCAGACTTTCTTCATGGTCATTTCAGTGCAAGGGGCCCATGAACAGAATGGCCATTGTGGTAAGGATGCACATTATCCAGGGCTCAGTATGGGTTCCCTTTTGCAAAGATTGCTATAGCTGTTGACATTGCTGAGCGCCCACCTTGCTGGCAGCAGACAACAATGCTGAGCTCCCTGATATTGCCCCATTGACAAACCAGCCACCTGCAAGTAGGTCAAAGGTAGCTCTGCCCTTCTGCCTTGAAAAGGTGGACATTCACCATTTACTCACATTGATACATAATCTGAATATGGGTTTTCCTTCTCTACCGCCAGTACCTCTGTCATTCAAACACATATCAAATCTGAGGGCTTACAGACTGCCTTAGTCATCACTATGATAGCCCACACACTAAGCCTGAGACTCAAGGACTGCTTTTGTTACAAAGACGTGAGAGTGGACTCATGATCAAGAATTCACCTGTTTTACCATGTACTCCACTATCCAAAAGCAGTCAGCCATTGCAGGCTTAGCTGAGATGCATCTGGGGAATATCTTATGGGTCTGAAGTGCTATCTTCTAGCATGCAGAATATTCAGTGAACCAAAGGGTGATATATGGGTGTGTCTCTGATAATTAGAATAAATAACTTTGGGAACCAAAGAATGAATGTTGGCATGGACTCTGTCAACGGTCACAGTCAATGACTCACTTGTGGAATTTGTCTTTCACTCGCCTGCAGCCTGAGATTTTACCAGAATAGCTACCTGGCTGTTGTAGATGGAACATTTCCTTCAGAGGAAACCATGAGACTTCCTTCTACCGGAAGTTTGAGTGGCACTTGGCCACTTTGGACTTCTCATGCTAGCACAACAGTAGGAGTTGCTAGAATAATCATAGCTGAGTATCATGAAGAGCAATTGTCCCTGGTTGCCAGGAGAAGTTTGACTAGCTATGATACAACATAATTAGACAGGGAGGAGTATGTCTTGATCCCAGGGGAATCATTTTTTATTTTTTAATTTTCAGACCCAGTAATACTGTTAATGGACAATTATAGCAATTGCAAGCCCAATAAAGAAGGGCAAGTAATGTCCCAGACTCCTAGGGGATAAAGGTCCAGGTCACTCCATCAGGCCTTAGGTCTTTCAGGAGTTTGAGATGGGTTATCATCTTGAAGGGGACTAAGAAACTGGGCTTGTGACTCTCTCATAAAAAACAAAACAAAACAAAACAACCAAGGGCATCTTATTCACAAACACACACACACACACACACACACACACACACACACACACACACACACACTGGAGGCCCATATTGTAGAATGGGAACTGGATATTAACTGGGAGGGCATAAGTATGTCTGAGCGGTGCAAAGCTTACCTGTTAATCATATCTTACTTGCTTGTTCAGATTCTCTCGGCTTACATGCCATCTAGAACTTCAGCTACTTTTTCTGACTGAGCCACCACTTTAGCCTAAATCTGTGGTTTGGCCACCTGAGCCTTACCCACCACACATCCAGAGTTTCTGACTTCTTCGACTTCCAGATTGGACGAAACACCACATCACAGAATGAAGAAGCTGGATTCCCAAGTATTTGCCAAAGGGGCCCCATATATGCCCAGAAGTGAAAGGTACTTGTCTCCTAATGAGGTGGTATTTCACCAGAGCGAGGAGAGGAGAAGGAACCAAGTAGATATATTCCTTTTCTCTGGAAGGAATTTCTTATCTGTTTGTTGTTAGTTAGCCTGTGGGAATATATACTATTCAGCCTCCTCGTGATATAATGGAGCTGGCTCCTACTGCTTTGTGAGAACCATTCAACGCATCTCTTCCCAACTACCCATTTAGTGATGTTATGGTGGTTTAAAATCAGTTAAAACAAGAGTATTTACACTACAGGAACTGAAGAACACTAGAAATCAGGGCTTTTGCTCTATGAAGAGCTAGTTGTTGAGTATTTACTCCACACACCACTGAGCCTAATGGACAAACCTACCGAATGACTTGGTGCATCTCTTTGCGGCTCATCTTGAAGCAGCGAGGATAAGTGTAGACATCCCCTGACCTTGCCACCCACCTTCCTCTGCTCTGTTTCCCTCCAACTTTATTCTCGCTGCCATCATGTATCACTTCCCCAATAAATCGTTGGCATTTGATCTGTTTAAGGCTCTGTTTACTGGGAACGACTGAGACAGGAATTAAATGGAGTCGAGTGAAAAGATTTCCGATCTTTGGTAACATGAGATGTTGTGGAACCCATGTACGCACTGTGGAAACTTTCTCTAATGGCCTCATGCCAATTAGGAGCAAGAGTGAAGATGATTGGCAGGACTTACACAGGTTTGAGTGAGATGTGGTCTAGTATGAAAGAGATTCTGGGCTTCTGTGTTTCTGTAGTTGAGGCAATCATTCTGGATTCATGGATTTTCATTCATGGATTTTCACCATGCCTACAGGGTGAAACAGGGGAGAAGGTGAGGACTGTGGGATCAGAACCAAAACTCACCAGAGGTATTGATGACAGAAAAGTTCATATTTAATGAACAGTGAAGAAATAAGAAACTTCTTGGAAAATAAAGTTTTCTGAGTATTTCTCCAAAACATATTAAAAAAATATATATATATATTTACTAACCTGTCATTTCTTTTACACTTCTTCTCCTTTACCCAGTGGGTCTTCTTGCTGTTTCATCATCTCAGAAAGAATATCTGAGATTTCCCTATATAGAATATTCCAATTCTCTCTATTCACCTACCCAGCTTTATTTCTTTTTATAATCCTTATCACAATTTGGCATTATTTTGTTTACTTGCTTCACTGTTTGTTTATTGCCTATATTCTCTACTAGAATACACATCCTATGAGGGCAGAGAAGGTATTAGTTTTTAATCTCCAGGCTTTTTTTTTTTTTAATGTTTATTTATTTTTCAGAGAAAGACAGAACATGAGCGGGGGAGGGGCAGAGAGGGAGAGAGAGGGAGACAGAATGTGAAGCAGGCCCCAGGCTCTGAGCTGTCAGAGCAGAGCCTGACACTGGACTCAAACTCAAGAACTGTGAAATCATGACCTGAGTCCAAGTCAGATGCTTAACCAACAGAGCCACCCAGATGTCCCTTATCTCCAGACTTTTAATGGTGCCATGCACATGGTGGACTCTTTGTGAATATTTGTAAAGTAAATGAATAGTTGATTATTAATAACTATTAATTAAATTATTTGCAATTAAGAGATTAAATTTTAAAAACTAAAAATGATTCAATAACCAGACAGCCTAGTTCTCTGCTGGGTAAGAAGACAATGATGTTTAAGTCTTAATTCCAACTTTTGAGCTGCTTGCAGCTTCTTGGAGGTGATAAGATGTGTGCAAACACAACACCTAAACAAAGACACTGTAGTTCGTGTGTGATATGTGTCACGCTGATGACAAGCTTTATATTTGACTGGTGGTCAAAGAGTTCAGAGAAGAGAGAACACAGTTTTCTGGAGCAGCTAAAGGTTTCTGAACAAGGTCGGGTTTAATTGCAACCATGAGATTTGGGTCGATATAAGAGGAATAGCATAGAAAGGGTATTGTTTTAGATCCCCTCCCGTGACTTTACCAGTGCTGAATTTACTGGTATCCAAGCAAGCATCCCATTAAAACCCCCAAACAGCCATTTGTCTACTTACTTTGCCTACATGACGCACACACATACAAAAATGTCATCTAGGAAATAAGTTATAAATTTAAGTTAATACTTAAACAGTTCCCTGTTAAATTTTTAACTCTGTTGCATTGAGATGAATAAATATTGATTGGTTTAAGTGAAATAAGGAACACTCGATTCAAGTGCTGAACTGTATCTGTACACCACTTGAGGAAGGGAAAAACAAGATGGATTCCATTTGTCAGGGACTGACTGATGTCCAGTCCGGTGTCCTCAGTTGGTGTCAGCCTCTGATAAAAATGAAGCCAGTTGATTTATTCGAGTATTTTTTCACCGTGACTACTTGACAAAAACCCATTTAAATTGCCCTCATCAATTGTATTCTTTTATCCTGGCTTCACCTCTTATTTGTGCTGTCTTAGCTTCTCAACTCTGGTATAAATTTTCTTTGCTTTATCTTTAAATTTTTGAACCAAAAAATTTCATGTACCTTCAGATTATTTGTTTATCCTAGTTTTGAAAACTAATAATAATAAAAAATAAATCTAACCCTCCTACCTCCCAAAATATTGGCTACCAGCTCCTGAGGGCTTAAGCAGTTAGAGATGACAGTTCATAGATGGCATCCCGCACACAATCCTTTCTTCCCCTTGAGCTGATTCACTGATGTGTGTAAGACGGGAAGCTAAGAAGGTTCTTTATTTCTAAAACTATTTTTCCTTAGTCCATAAACATCTGATATATTAGTAACTCTGGACCAGACAATAGGGCAATATCAACTCAGACATTAATGGGTCAGAGTTTCCTTCCTTCTCCCATAGAAAAGGAAGAGAAGTTCAGTTCTTACTAATATTTACCAAGGCCACTGTGGAAATTATTTAGAGGTGAGATATTTCAAGAAGAAAACACAATTTTCTCTTTTTGGGTTAGGAAAATATTGTAAAGGTATTCCATAATCACTTCCCAGAAATTTGATGATGGGAAGAGTAGTTCTAAGAGCAATCAATAGCCAAGTAAGATAGGAAAACAAATCATGGTAAATTTAAGTTACTCATGGAAGAGAAGCCAATCAGGACATTACTATTAAATATTTCAAGAAACTTGAACTTAGAACTAAAGGAAGAAAAACAGGCACTCAGAAGAATAGATACATGCTGAGTGTTGAGTTAAAAAAAAATCAGAAGAAAGAGAGAGAGGAAGGAAGGGAGAGAGGAAGGAAGGGAGGGAGGAAGGGGGAGAGGGAGGAAGGGGGGGAAGGAATGAATCAGTAAACCTTAGAAAAAATTTTACTCATTGCTTAAAGTATAAAAATTGGTGAAAATCTAGATTTACAGCAGCAGGGTGTGTAAATCTATATTCCTGAATGATGTAATCCCACTGCTATACTCACTGAAAAAGTATTCCTACTTGAGGCCATAAGGATTAATGTTGCTCTCTTGGTAATACACCAAGAAACAGTTCAATGTCTTTTAAGACAAAGCAATATAACACTCTAAATGTACAAGCAACATTGCTCCAGGAAACACATTTGTCTGCCAGAGCCAAATAGTAATCCTAATTTAATGAACATCCCCAGTTTGTTGAGCCCATCGGGGAATGAAGGAGCCTTTTGGGAAAGCCTGAAAATGAACTGTGCCAATTGATTAGGCAGCTTTTTATTTAGGGGGAAGTTTAAGTGCCTGGAATACTTGACCAAAAGATTTGAGAGTACTCTCAAAATTGAGTCTATTATCCGAGATTATCCCTTCGATGTTGAGGGAAGGGGAAATAGTCATCTATATATTAGATACTTGTCCTGCTTCCAGACAAGTTACTTGTATCTATGTTAAGATCATCACAAGATATACTAGTTACAAGGAACAAAACCCCTGTGCATAATCAAAAAAGGAAAAATATTAGATTCGTTCATTCATTCATTCATTCACACATGTGATGTTGGACATTCATTCAATAGCACATGTGGTGTTGGACATGTTTGATTGACAATCTTTTCAAAAGACCCTTTTATAGAGACTTGCATTCCACAAGGAAGGACCAAGAAAATTTAAAACAACTGCTATTTTCTGGAATATCTTGATTTTCATGGTAATGGCAGCTGTGGGTCTCATGGACCAAGCTTTAGTCAGGAGCTATGTTAAGGTGCATATCTTGATCAGACAGTCCTCACCACCTCCAGGACGCCAGTATCCCCCTCTGTCCTCCTTGTGAAGCCCTTTCTCTGGCCTTACTGTTGGTATTAGCAAGGGAGAGCACACACTCTTCGAGAACTGTTAAGCTCTACCCGCCCTATCTGAGGAGACAAGTTTTGCAATCAGATTCCCTTAGACGATTTAGCACTGTGATCTCTCTGGATAATATTTTTACTGTTCTCTACGATTTGGTTATCTTATTTTCTACAGGACTGTCTGGTGGTGGCTAGCATCTTTTATCATAGAATCTCTATAATAGACACAGTGCCCTCTCTTTGCCCCTTATTTGGCATATATGATTTCTGTATCTGTTTATTTGGTCATCTATTGATGAGGCTGGACACTGGGGAAGACACTTACGTATCTATGTGCCAACATGTTGAGCTTGCCCAGATCTACCTGGCAACTTTTCTAGTGTTTTGGAGCGAGTACATTTTTCAGAGATGCCAAATGTTCACAAGCTAAAAGAATGAGATCTCAATTCATAATCTTCTCAGAATTGGATGCAAGATCACAATTGCAGGTTTATTTCTTCCAAATCTCCTGATAACTCATCTGTAGCATAGTATCGGGTGTGGATTGTTATAGTAACTGGGGGGTTAGGATGAATTGGGGAAAATTATGCAACATGAACTGGGACAGAAATTGTATACATTGTTATGAAAATTTCTTCCTGGAAACTGAATTTGTGATATTTTATTGCCTGCTCCCAAGATGCCAGTAAGCATCATGAGATCAATAAAATTCCTGAAGATTCAATGAGCCAAACTGGTCTCTGTCTTCACTACATTACCCTGGATCCCAGGGAGGTGATGCTGCTGAGTGGGGGTCCTGGATGCTCGAACTGCTGTTTACTTAAAATAACAAGTGCTCTGTCAACATCCCAATGCATGGGGGGTGGGGGGTGGGTGGGAAACAACCGAAGTAAGGAATAGAATTTACTTCTTTAATACCTACTGTATTACACTTATAAAAATTTCTTTCTATAATGACCAGCACCACATTGAAGAAAATGATGGAGAAATCATGTTGATTTGATGTTGAATTGATGAAGAAAATCATGAAGATCATGATAATAATAATTGGTATCTAACATCATGTTAAAGGAATTGAAACAGTACCATAAGGATATATGGAGCCTAATGTGATGAGACTTAAAACAATTTTGTTTGGTTCTACACATGCACTGATCACTCACAGTCTTCCAGGTGCTGTACTAGGACTACAGAGGAATATAAGACCCTGTCCTTTCTCTGGCACACTCATCAAAAACTTAATACTTGTGTCCAAGCCACGGCACTCAAGGAGGTGAAGCTGAAGAAAGTTCTCATGAGAAAGAAATTAATCAAGTTGAATCAGGGATAAAACTGGGGAGGAGCAAGAGGCAGAGCCAAAGCTTGTTGGCTTCATTGCTAAATCATGAGAAAGTGGATGCCAATTGCCCTACCGCTGAAACCCCAGAGGATACAACTACTCGTGACCATCAAGAGATTAATGGTGCATTTAAATTGTTCTCACCAGAGGTTATATATGCACTGAGGCACAGTGGAGGTCAGAGCTGCATGGCACCTAATGGCAAACTTCAAAATGCCCCTGTGCTTTTCTGAAAGAAGGATTGATAGCATCCAAATAAGTTGTGGCAAATAGTCAGATGAGACACCTAAACTCCAGGAAGGCCTCAGGTGCCATGAGACCAACCACTGAGTTCTAGAAATGTTTCCAGGGGAAATCTGTCACCTGGCCAGATGTAGGCTCAGCGAACATGCACTTTGGTTTAGCGAACTCTGCCCTGCAAGGAAGGAATTAGTCTTCATACTAACAGCAGCAAGAGAGACTGAGACACTGTGCTAAGTGTGCCAAAGGTCTCCACTAAATATCATGGTGAGCTGTGAGGTTGGCAAACTCATATTCAGTCCCAGTTAACATTTTTTTCAAATTTCCCAGCAGATAATGTGGCCTGGCTGACCCGGAAGGGCAAGATTGGTTCAGCTAAGCCAACCCTATAAAAGAGATTCACAATAGGAACAAGCCTGCCCAGGTTCAGTCATAAGGGGCTGACAACTGCTTCCCTTCTGGAAATGGAAGGATCATGTCTTCCAGAAGCAGTTCTTGTGGAGGAAAGCTCAAGTGCATTTGCAGTGACCACGATTTATCTGGTCATCATGAGAAATGGACTGTCTGAGGGAAAGCTCAGCACAGAGAGAATTGCTCACAGCAGTGAAGGCACATGGCAAACCACAGAGCCACGGGTACATCATAAAAGTAATTTATAGTCATGCTGAATGCCAACCTTAGAAAGTGCCACAGAATGTCAAGGCACTGGAAAGTCTAAATATTTGGAATAACTTTAATGGGACACACAGGAGATGTTCAGGGTCTGGGCCTATCTGAAAATTCAAAGTTCCTTGTCCTTGATGACATTTTTTTCCTCCAATTAAGTGTTAGTAGCTAGGAAATAAAAATAATAATAGTAGTAGTAATAATATTAGTTCTTGTCAACTCAGGCTACTGTAGTAGAGTATCATGGACTGAGTGGCTTAAACAACATGTTTTTTCTTATAGTTCTGGAGGCTGAAAAGTCCAAGATTAAGGTGTAGAAAGCTGCGGTTCTTTCTGATGAGGGCTCTTTTCCCCATTTGCAGTTGGCCGTCTTCTTGTATCTTCATGTGGCAGAGAGAGACAGGGGTCAGCTCTTCTCTTTCTGTCTTTTTTTAGTCTATTTTTTATTTTTTAATTTTTGAGAGAGAGAGAGTGTGTGTGTGTGTGTGTGTGTGAGAGAGAGAGAGAAAGAGTAGGGGAGAAGGCAGAGGGAGAGAGAAAATCCCAAGCAAACTCCATGTTCAACATGGAGCCTGATGCAGGGCTCTATCTCACAACCTGGGATCATGACCTGAGCCACAATCAAGAGTCAGAGGCTCAACCAACTGAGCTGCCCAGGCACCCCTTTCCTCCTTATAAAGACACCAATCCCATCATGGAGGTTTCACCCTGATGACTTCATCTAAATCTAATCATCCCCCTAAGGCATCATCTCCAGATACTACCAAATTGGGAACTGGATTTTGGTATATAAAATTGGGGGGAGAGGGGTTACAAGGATTCAGTCAATAATAATAATCATTATTAATTAATTAATCCCTGCCTTAATGAAGTTTACAGTCTTACAGAAGTTACAGATGTTGATCAAATTGTCATGTGCAAATATGTGAAATTACAATTGTGCTAAGTTTTAAAAAGTTACGGGCATACTAGAGCCCATAATAGGGTGGATGCCTATTGTGAGGCCAGAGAAACTTCTGTCAGAAGGTGACAACAGAGCTGAAAATGAAGGACAAGCAGGTGCTAACCTGTGGTATCAGACAGAGACTACAAGTAGCTGCCAAGAGGAGAGAGATAGCACCGAGAGGGACCTGTGGGGTCCAGGAAGTGTGTATGTGCTTTATTTTAAGGAAGAGGCTTGAGTGTCTAGAAGGTTGGAGCTGGGCTTCATAAAGTCCTATGATGGGCATAACTCCCATGGACTTTCTAATTCTTCACATTTAAGCTGAAAAGATTCTTCCTCGTGTAGAGAAAATTATGGAAATATTCCTTTTCTATTTTATTTAGGCCAGTCTTGTCTCTGTCTTCATGTAATGTCCACCTACACCACTTCCTACCTCATGCCCTTTCCCAAACTCCTCTCTCACTCCCTTTCCATGGGGCTTGGTGCTCAGGTCCCTGAAAATTGAATTGTTATTCTATGGTGGAGCCTGTGATTGTTTCTCCACTTCTCAGTCTCCATTATAGGAATTACAGGTATCTTAGAATTTTTCTGTTAAAATGAGTCTGTAGTAATCACAAAAATATTATTATAAATTGAACAGTTGTTTCATTAGAAGACAAATCACCTCCTCAGAAAAGAAATTCTTTGTAAATAACATGAAGATGTTGGCTAGGTTTTGTATTTTACTTTTTGAGAAATAGCTCAGTAAGGGTTATTTCTCAATATTCTTATGGACAAAATATGCAAATAATTCTGTGAAATATACATACTTAAAAAATCTTCTTAAATTGAAGACAAGAATCTCAATCTTACCAATTGAGATTCCAAAAATTTTTCCATTAGGTCGTTTGTCATGCATACTCAACCTTATAAAGGAATTTCTGAATGGACAGCAGCATGCTAGACACAGAGTGAGATAAAGAATGTAAAAAAAAAAAAAAAAAAAGCAAAAACAGAACTTGAAGTCCAGGCAGAGAAGAAAAATCAAGACTCATTTACTCATAAATATTTTGAACACCTATTAAGTGTCACTGATAAACTAGAAATATGTCATCCCTTCATTTGCAGAGATTAGAATCTACCCAAGGCTACACACTCAGGAAAAGAGAAAGACACAAGCTTCCAAACATGATGTTTAGCCAACTTCAGTATTTTTTGTTAACAAAGGAACAAAAACAGTAGTTTTATGACTTTGCCTTCATACAGACAAACTTATTATAGAGACTTAACTTATTTAAAACCAAATTCCTCACAATGTTCTGAAGTCAAGCATTTATATACATATACTTGTAAAAACAGAATATGATTCCCACATCATCCAAATGACTCAACAAGTAAGTATACATCAATATTTAGGAAATCCATGTGCTCTATTACCAGTAATCTTCCCATTGACTAATATGTCTCTTCCTTAAAATAATTACATATGAAGACATTGACTGATGAATGAGAAAAAGTATTAAAGACTGAACTGTGTCCTTCCAGAATTCATATGTTGAAGTCCTAACGCCCAATATGACTATATTTGGAGACAGGGCCTTTAAGGAGGAAATTCAGGCCAAACAAGGGATAAGGAATAAGCTCTAATCCAACAGGACTGGGAGCCTTGTAAGAAGAGGAAGAGATGCCGGGGTTCTCTGTGTGTGCACAGAGGAAAGGCCATGCGAAGGCACAGCGAGAAGTCACTTGCCAGGAAGAGAGTCCTCATAAGAACTTTATTGGCTGACACCTTGATCTCAGACTTCTTGTCCCCATAACTGTAAGAAAAAATAAATAGTTGATGTTTAAGCCACTAAGCCTGTTGTATTCTGTTATGGCAACCAAGCACATGCATAGAAAAATAAACTAACATTTACTGAGCATTTGTTATGTACCAGAATCGGTCCATCACAATATCAATCAACATTTACTGAATACTTACAAATAAAAATACTCTTAGGGCATTACCTTCTTTTGCAGAGCTCAAGATGGCTTGTCACCATGTCCACGTTGCAACTACAAGATGAGAAAAGGAAAGAGAGAACCCCTTCCCTTTAAGGCTCCTCCCCAAAGTAGCACACTTAATTTGCTAATAGGAGAATGTAATCTTATAGATACCCTCAATGACAAGGGAAGCCAAGAAATGTAGTTTTTATTTTTTTTCTCAAACAGAAGTTCTGTCACTATCAAGGAAGTAGAGGATGCATATTGAGTGACACCAGTCAATCTTTTCTATACCCACACCCTCAAATGGACCTAGACATTCCTGAATAAGATAATTAATGTTCATAAATGTTTATAAACCCTCCTAGTAGGCTTCACCATGGATCCTCTGATTAAATCATTGGATAATGTTACCACTTAGTTGGGGCTAATATTTTCTATACATCTTAGTTACTGACTTCTGCTGTAATGAAGCGAGCACATATTTTTGTTGAATAACCCCAGTTGTTTATTACCCTTATAATGGGAAAAACACAAATTTTTCTCATTGCCATAAAAGCAAAGTGATTTGCTTAAGGATTCACATAGGAAGCAAATAGAATAACTGGGATATGAATCAAGGTTTTGGCATTCCAAGTGCAATTTTCTTCCCACTTAACTATCAAATGGTTTAGAAGTGCCTCCTGAAACACTGTAAGATTTACAAATGAACTTGTTTCTAAATAATATAAGATATGAGGTAGGCAAGTTCAATGGTGAAGACTAACTGAAAAAACGGGATGAAGTTTTTGTGTTTCACCTATTTCCTTTTTCTTAAATAATTTGATTTTTGATCACTAATATTCCATGGTGTGAATGTATCACATCTTACTAAATCTCCTGTAAATGTCCATTTAGGTTGTTTTCATTCTATTTCACTGCAGTTATAAATCACATTGCATTAAACCTAACTATTTATAAATATTTATACCAGGTCGATTGTTCAAAAGTTATACACATTTTTAAAACCTGTTGACTGTCTTTGGCAATATTGCCAAACTGCTGTCCAAAAAGACTTACTAATATTTACTTCTATCATCAATATATGACAATAAGGATTGAGGTCTTAGACTGAGTTTTACAGGAAGCAAACCTGATGTGAAGATCCTTAGGCAAGAAATTTATACAGGAAATGCTTTGAGGGGAGACCAGCCAGGAAGTGATAAACAAGACAGGGAAAGAGAGGAAACCAGGCAAAAGTGTGCTCTCAGGCAAAGTGGCACAGGGCTATGGCTTTAGCCTGGGCCCTGGGGAGGACTCTCCAGAATAAAGCAAACCTTAGAATTGTCCAAATGGAGTCAAGGAAGCTGGACTTTCACATTCTGATGCCTGATAGTCACTTGTCAAAGGCCAGCTTAGGGAAGACATAAATCATAAGCATGCATGTTTTTCAGTAAAGCAGTTCCTGTAGCCTGAGGGCAAACTTCCAAACAAGAGCTTCGAGTCCCATACATTGAAAGCACACAGAAGTCAGCGGTAAAGGCACTGTAGGTTTTGTACAGAAAATATAAGACACCTGAGAGAATCTGGGCAAAGCATTAGTGTTTTCTTCTATAGTCCACCCCTTGGCCCTGCCCAGTCCCCTCACATTTCATGTTCAGTTCACTCCATTCTAGTAAAAACTCTTGAAGGTGATAGTTACTGAAACTTTCTGGGGAAAGATTCAAAGTTTGAGAGTTAGTCAAACAAACTGCAATCTCTACAGCTGCAATTGGCCCCAAGGTGATGACATTTTATCATCTCTCTCTTCTACCCCAGTTTTAAATTTTTCTCAACCACTACGGAAATTAACAATGATGCTACACGCTGTTGCCCAGCACATTGTTCATTGCTTTCGTGAAGGAACTTCCCTCTGGGCCTTATGAAGAACAGCATTCTATGCCTCTAAATCTTTTGATCCGTTTCTCATTACTCTGCCAGGTCATTATTTGTTCCAAGCTTCTAGAAACTATTCCACTGGCATATTAGGACCAGGTCCAGGTGTCCTTGCACAAATGTTAAATACTGAGTCACAGGAGAGAAGCTCTATATTAATAAACTCTCCTTTATCCACCATCTTGGTCTAGAATCTGCAATATCTACTTCCAGGCATGCTCCTCCCAGGAACCTGAGAATCCATATTACTCATGCCCTACAGTATCTTTTAGCAAATAATTTCTTCTTCCTTTAATTAGACCCAAATTTCCTCAGTTAGGTCACATTGAGGCCTGGTCCTAGTGATCTATTTACTGGTCAGGAAGAAAGGTAGGAGCACATCATGAGGACAGCAAGTACATCTGCCTTAGGTAAGCTTTCTGAATCATCTACAATCAGGAAGGGGATTATTATCCTGTAGGCACTGAGAGCTGACAATTTTACAAGTCCAGAGGATTCAGTAGCCTCTATAGCAGATCTACTCAGATGTACCTGTCTTGAGTCTCATTGTTCTCCTCCTTCCTTATTAAGGCCCTGATTTGAGTGTAGGGTATTTGCTAGGGTCCTTACGTTCAGTCATTTCTGGAGTTTTGTTACTCCTACAATCAATCCCAGTTCCTGGTCTTTAGCATAATCTTTCTTCTGCCTGAAGAATGCGAGGGCCTCTAAATACTCTAAAAGTTCTGCTGGCTTTCATACAGTGTCTTAGGTTGGTAATGGACTGCCCTCAGACTATATTTTTCTCTCTTTGATGTATTAATAGCATGCAGAGAAAAAGCAACCAATTTCACGATTCTTATAATCACAATTTTTCTTGTATCTTTTATTTATTTTATTTTTAAAATTTATTTGAGAGACAGAGAGAGAGAGAGAGGTAGAAGAAGAGAGAGAGAATCCCAAGCAGATTCCATGCTCAGCCCAGAGTCTGATGCTGGGCTCAATCCACGACTGTGGGATCATGACCTAAGCTGAAATCAAGAGTCAGATTCTGAACCAACTGAGCCATCCAGGTGTCCCTTTTTCACATTTTTTAAATGGAAGTGATGTTGTACGAGTCAGAAGATCTTTGCCAGTTCAACTTAAGACAGATAAAATTCTTAGTAACTTCATGCTCAGAATACAATACTTGACTCATGGGCCTTTGTTTTCAAGTGTTCAATGAATAGCTAATTCCAGAATCTGGTCCCCAGAGTCTGCAACCTGGGAGCACTGCTGGTACCAGCTATTTTAGGGGAGTTCTGTAGAAGCAGCCCCTGAGGTGAGGGGTTGTATGCAAATACTTTCAACAAATGCTCCCAGGAAGACTAGTAAAAGAGCTGCGAAGGCAGGATAAGAAAAAGAGGAAGCCCAACATTGGTGCGACCTCAGGCAACAATCCCTCAGAAGGTAGATCTTTGAGAGGAATTCTGGTGTGTTAGAGAGACCACGGAACCATCTTCATCTGAAGCAAAGGAGCTAGACCTTTGGATCTCTGTATCCATCAGTCTTTGGACAGGGGCCCCCCAATTGTAATGTAAATTCCTAGGTACTGCCAGTTCTCTGTATAGAGGGGGCAAAATTACTCCAGTACCCCAAGAGCAGCTCCCCAGGGCAGAGCAGCGGGCGCTGGTCCATAGAAAAGCAAGCATGCAGAAGGGGTGAGGCGGTATGGGCAGGGCAAAGGAAGGATAAAAAGGAACCCTTGGTATCTGGCTAGACCACCACCATTGTTTGCTTAGAGCTATGCTCTCCTCTTTCTGTTTGTTTGCTTGCTTTTTGTTTCTTTGTCTGCACGACTTCTTTTTTTTTTCTTTTTAAGACTCAAAGTAATTTACTTGTAAAATGGGTAATAGTTGGCATATTGTGCAAAGTTTGAAGTTTCAAAAAGGTGTACAGGGACCATCGCTCTTCTTTGTATCCTTTCAGGGATATCCTATTAGAACAGATCTTGTGTGGTACAAAAATCACTAAACCTCTTGTGTTTCATCATTTTGTTTCAAGATTTGTTTTATGTAATTCACTTAAAGGGATCATTTCTTTTCTTCACAGGAACCCAGAGCAAGAGAAGTAAAAAGAGAAGTAAACTAGGAATTATTGAGGGCCATGTAATCCTCAGAAGGAGGCCTAATTCCCTATATAATAAATGGCAAATCTCTATTGTTTGAGGAGGTGATAGGGACAATGATAAGTTTAGGGGGAGATTTCCTGAATTATTGGAAGTGTTTGTCTCAAAATTTTATTCATTTGTTATACTGTGAATGAAAGAGAAATCATTACATGATGGGCTGGTAAAACACTGGATTATAATGAAAGGCAATGGATGGGTTTTAGGGTCACCAATCTGACTGGACCTTTAAAGAACAACAAAGCTTTTACTTATTTGGAAAAAATTCAGTGTCTAAGTGTCGAGGTGAAGTCGACTTCAGTGTCAAAGTGAAGAGTACAAGGGATAAGAATAAGAAAACCTGTGCGTTAGCCCATCTAGCCAGGAACTTTCTGTGTTACCTTGGTCAATTTACTTAAACTCTCTGTGCTTCTACAGTCATCTGTAATCTTTCACAGGAGTACTGTGAAAATAAGTATCCCTAAAGTAAAGCAAGTGGATAGTTTGGTGTACAATAATCGGATAATAATAATACAAATATGATAGATTAGGCTGGTAGGCAAGTGTTGTTTTTTCCCTTTTGATTTACTTTTAGATTGTCACTGTTGCCTAGCTGTCTAAACAAAGTATCTACTGGTTCTCTTTATTCTCCAAGGTCAAGTCAGCTCACCCTATAGATACAAATGTACATTTTCACCATTAACAGAGCTGTTGAGGAAATGCAATTTATCAAGGGAAGACACAAGAGAGAGTCCGCTCCCAGTCCTGGCTTTCGATTAACAGACCTTTCCTTTCATGACTCTGTCGGTATGATGGTAAATAGGGGAAGAGGGAGTGTTGAACGTTACATTGTGAATTTGAAGTTTGCACACAGACCAGAAATGCCAAGCCTGCAACTGATTGGCAAGTTTGAATTTATCAAATGAATAGGAGAAAGTATCTGTTGCTTTTATTTATGTTGATTACTAACAGCACAGCGATCTTTCAAAGTGCCTGACCTCCAAGTCTATTTGTACTTCACTTCCTGCTTCTTGTTGTCACCTGTCTGTCAAGTGTCTGTATATCACAGCTTGGGTTACACAGATCTGGAAGGCAACAGGGGCGCCTGGGTGGCTTAGTCGGTTAAGCGTCCGACTTCCGCTTAGGTCATGATCTCGCGGTTCGTGGGTTCGAGCCCCGCGTCGGGCTCTGTGCTGACTGCCAGCTCAGAGCCTGGAGCCTGTTTCAGTCTGTGACTCCCTCTCTCTCTGACCCTCCCCTGCTCACGCTGTCTCTCTCTCTCCTAGAAATAAATAAAAACATTAAAAAAAATTAAAAAAAAAAAAAAAGATCTGGAAGGCAACAACTGTAGAACACCTGATTCCAAGGTGGATTTTGTTTTTGCCTGAATTATCCTTGTAATTGTTTTCTATTGTTGCTATAACAAATGACCACAACTGTAAGTGGTCTAAAAGAGTGCAAATTTAGTATCTCAGTTAAGTGGGTCAGAAGTCCAAGGACAATGGGCTGGCACTCTGCACGGACTAGAGTAATGAAGGTGTGGGCAGGACTCGGTTTCGTTCTGGAGGCTCTTAGCATTTGCTTCAAGTCTCCTGGTAGTTCGCAGAATTTAGTTCCATGCACGTGCACAACTGAGGTCCTGTCTTCTTGCTGGCTGCCCCGTACTTCTTGGGGGTCTTGCTTCAATCCTTGCAGCCTCTTGCATCTCAGAGCCAGCAACAATTCATGGAACCCTTATCACACTGCTGCATGTTCTGTGTATGTAAGTCTTTGTTTGTTTGTCTTAAATTCGACATATGAGTGAAATCTTATGGTATTTGTCTTCTATGTCTGATTTATTTCACTCAGCATTATACTCTCTAGGTCTATCAATGCTGTTGCACATGGCGAGGTCTCATTCTTCTTTGTGACAGTAATATTCCATTGTACATATAAATACCACATCCTCTCTATGTATTCATTTATCAATAGACACTTGGGTTGCTTCCATATCTTGCCTATTGTAAATAATACTGCAATAAACACAGGGGTGCATACATTTTTTCAAATTAGTGTTTTCTTATTTTTTGGGTAAATACCCAGTAGTGGAATTCCTGGATCATATGGTAATTCTATTTTTGATTTTTTTGAGGAACTGCCATATTGTTTTCACAATGGCTGCACCAATTTGCATTTCCACCAAGAGTGCAGGAGAGTTCCTTTTTCCCCACATCTTCTCTCCAGCACTTGTTATTTCTTCTCGTTTTGATTCTAGCCATTCTGACAGGTGTAAGGATATTTCATTGTGGTTTTGACTTGCATTTCCCTAATTATTGGTGACGATGAGCATCATTTCATGTGTTTGTTGGCCATTTGTATGTCATCTTTGGAAAAAAATGCCTATTTGGTTTCTCTGTCCATTTTTAATTGGATTATTTGTCTTTTTGGTATTGAGCTGTGTTAGTTCTTTCTATATTTTGGGTATTAATCCCTTATCAGATATATCATTTGCAAATATCTTCTCTCGTTCAGTAGGTTGCCTTGTCATTTTGTCAATTGCTTCCTTTGCTGTGCAAACGCTTTTTATTTTGGTGTAGTCCCAATAGTTTATTTTTGCTTGTTTCTTAACCTGAGAAGACATATTGAGAAAAATGTTAACTTATTACCTATGTTATGGTCTGTAATCTTAATCTCATCTGCAAAGACTCTTTTCCTGTAACATTTTCACAAATTCTGGGGATGAAGGCATGGCATGGAAATCTCCAGGGACCATTATTCTGCTAATCCCAAATGCCCAAAAAGTGAGTAATTATGGGATAAAATGTCCTCATATAATTAACCTTCTCTCTAGAGTTACTTAATTGTAATTGATTATTTGTACTACCTGGTTGACCTAGCAAGTGTTAACAGGCACTGTATGAAGCAGGTGAGATACTGGGATGAGATAGTGATTGGGGGGAGGAGTGGAGACACATTTTCCAGATGTTTCCTTCCATGCGGAGAGAGATTCTCGAAAAATACGCTAGCCTCTCGTACACACTCCTTCATTCCTCCTCATCATGTTACTGATGACTTTGAGAGGAAGAACTGGGACTGCATGGATCAGCCCCAGCTGGGGGAGGGGGTCATACTTGAGATCTGCCTACCTGCAGGGAGCAAGAGCACTGGTCTGCTCTTGGTTACATGAGAAGGTCAGGGGTAAATGCTGCCTTTGTAGGGGGAGGCCTCTGATTGTCGAGTGCTGTCTATAACTTAGAACATATATGCTCAGATGGATTAAGTCACTCTTCCAGACCAGTTTTACCATGGACAGTTCAAGCTCAATATTTTAGATGTACTACATATTGCTGTAATCACTACCTGCCAAATAATGTATGTAGTACCAAAGGGTAGATGAGGAAAAATTGAGACTACAAATTATAAGATAGCAGAGTAAAGGTATTTTTTTCTCTCTTCTTACCTCCGAAATCACTCCAGGAAAAACAATATAATATACTAAATAATGGTTAGGTAGGTGGAAAAGTGATAAGAAAGAGGAAGACAGTCTATGCAGCTTAATTTCTTCACCTTTTATAGTGGGGAAGAGTGAAGCTAGGTATTAAAAGATATCAGTATGACAAATTATGTATGTATTTAAACCTATTTACAGAAACACAGGAAAGTTCTAGAAAACCTAATGACAATAACATGATTAACTAAAATTATGTCAAGGAGGGGCACCTGGGTGGCTCAGCTGGTTAAGTGTCTGACTCTTGGTTTCAGCTCAGGTCATGATCTCACTGTTTGTGGGATTGAGGCCCATGTCAAGCTCTGTGCTGACAGCACGGAGCCTACTTGGGATTCTCTCTTTTCCTTTTTCTCTGCCCCTTCCCTGCTCTCTCTCTCTCTCTCTGTCTCTCTTTCAAAATGAATAAATACATATTTTAAAAATAAAATGAGGGGCGCCTGGGTGGCTTAGTCGGTTAAGCGTCCGACTTTCGCTTAGGTCATGATCTCGCGGTTCGTGGGTTCGAGCCCTGCGTCAGGCTCTGTGCTGACTGCCAGCTCAGAGCCTGGAGCCTGTTTCAGAGTCTGTGACTCCCTCTCTCTCTGACCCTCCCCTGCTCACGCTGTCTCCCTCTCTCCTAGAAATAAAAAAAAAAAATTAAAAAAACAAACAAAAACAAAAAAACCCTACCATTAAAAAAAAATAAAATAAAAATAAAATGAAATTATGTCGGGGAGGATAAAAAGTAAAAATAATTATATATATATATACATATATATATATGGATTTTGCCATCGCTTGAGGTAGGGAGACAGTAGATACTGCCTAAAGGACTAGAATTTGTTGTATTTTATAGATTTTAGCTATAAATTATATTCCTAGAAGATTAAAAATATAATACAGGCATGCAGGGGGAAATGTATTTAAAAAGAACAAAGAAAGTATAGAGATACCATGAGAAATTAGAAAAGGCATAAAAATAAGAGTAACAGAAGAGTAACATAAAACCAAAAAGTATATTTTATATCAACAAATATTAATGGCATATGCTTTCCTATGAAAAGATAAAGACTTATAAATTGTATCAAATGTAAAATCCAACCAAACGATATATAAACACATACTTAAACCACACTGACAAAGAAACATTGAAAATGAAAGAATTTATAATTTTTTAAGTTTATGTATTTATTTTGAGACAGACAGTAGGGGAGGGAAAGTGAGAGAAGGAGAGAGAGAGAATCCCAAGCAGGCTCTGCACTGCCAGTGTGGAGACTGATGTGGGGCTCAAACTCATGAACCATGAGATCATGACCTGAGCCAAAATTAAGAGTTTGATGCTCAACTGATTGAGCCACCCAGGCATCCTGAAAATGAAAGAATTTAAAAAGGTATACCATAATAAGAAAAAAAAGATAGTTCACTGAAAAAGATATAAATTGGTTGTCAATAATGTGAAAAGATCCTACTCTCAAAATAGGAACAATTCAAAATAAAACAACTGTAGAAGGGGCTGTTCACCTATCAAATTAGCAAAAATAAGAAGTCAGATAACACACGGGTTGTTGGAGGTGAGAGCAAACAGGCAGTCCCATACATGAGTGAGTGACCATAAATTAACTGAGGATTTATGAAGTTGTAACTTAATAGTACCTATTGAAATTACAAATACGTTTGCTCAATGAGGCAGCCTAATCCCAGTTTGACAAATTTATCCTAGAGCAATCGTCACACATATGTACAAGCATGTTCAAGACAGCATTTCTTGTAAGAGCAGATATTTGACAGTAATCTAATATGTCTATTAGTCAAATCTATGAAGCCATTAAAAATAAAAATGTAGCTTTTTGTGTGTGTGTGTGTATGAAACGAGCTCCAAGAGTGAGGTGGGGGAGTGTCCCAAACAAATGTCTGTTTTAGCTCACATGGTGCTTTTGTTCATATTAGAAAAAGATGCCTCCTTCCTGTGCATGGATACAGTCCTTGCCTGGACCCATGGTCTGCAGGTGGAGCAGCAGAGGATTTTAGCCACACTTGCCCCTCGATCACATGCCCTTATGGAGGACAGAGCCATATGTGGTCATCCTGGCTCCAAAGCAAAAATCTGCTTTACTTTTTAATGTGGCATTTATGAAAAAGGAACGTCACACCTTTATTCCTATTCTTTTAGTACATAGGCATACTACCAAACAATTATCTGAGTAGAAATAATGGATCGAAGATATCTTAATATACCCCACAAGGAAAAGAATAACTGGTGGGTCATTAAGGTTTAATCATCTAGTGGAAGGAGTAGCATTTTATTTACCGACGATCTTAATTTGCTTTCTGGATTGAATTAATTGATTAGTTAATTTGGTGCTTAACACCACTTGTTACCTTTGAACAGCATCGCTGAAACTTTAAATTAGTAAAGTTTGTAAACAATCAATTGGAAGATGGACCACGATATCACAGATTTGCATCAAATGAATGTTATAATGTATATATCTATTATGCTAATACATTCATATTTTAAAACATTTGAAAAATCAGTTATCTACAAGTTTGGCCCATATCATGCTCAGATATGGTCTGTATTAATCCCTCTAAAACAAATACAAACCAAAGTTTCAGTAACATAGTGTAATAACCCAATGCAACTGTTTCTGGTCAGCTGGTGGCTTTCCCCTTGAGTGAGCTAGGTGCAGGGACTCTTCCTTTTGTGCTCTGCAGTGACTTTGGGCCTTGGAATCCTCCATATATATCTGACTGAAAAGGAAAGACTGGGGAATGTTGCCTCTTAAAAGTCTGAGACCGGAAGTGACAAATATCACTTCTCCTCTTACTACATTGGTGAGATATAGTCTTATGTCCACACTTAAATACGAAGGAAATGTCGGTAGCCCCCCAGCTGTCAATCAGAAACAAACCTGAGGTGGGAAGAGGGGACAAATATTTGAACAGCTAAATATCTCTGCCACAGAGTTGGACCTTGTAGGGCATTTTCTCACTGAATTAATTACCCTGAATTTAAGTGCTTGGCATTACATGAACACAAGAGTGGCCTATATGTGGAATGAAAGATCAGAACTGAATAACTACCCAATGATTCTTCCAAAAAACAAGACACTTACGGGTATAGTCAACTTCTCATTGATTTTTCAACCCACATCTACCTGAAGCTTATTCTTACAATGTCACCTGACAATATTAGCCAAAAATATACCGAGCTCTTCCACAAACTCAACCTGCATTTTTTAGTCTTTATATTGATGGACTTTCACTGAGGGACACTGGTGACTGCTTTCTCTTTCCTAGCATTCCCACCTTTATCTATACCTGTCTCTTCTTCTCCTTCTTCTGGACATTTCATCTCAGACCCCTTCCCAGGTTTCCTCTTCTAATGTTCCTTAACTATGTGTGTTCCTGAATGGTTAATCCTGACTCAACACTCTTCTTTTCCCAAACCTTCCTTGAATGATCTTATCCTTCTTATGATTAGAGCCACCTGATTGCAGTTTGTGCTCAAATGTGTATCTTTAGATATTAGCTGTCACCCAAGCTTCAGACCATGCTTCTATGCTGAACATTTTCTCTGGAAATCACACAAAGACTTTTCATTCATTAAGTCTAAACATAGCTTTTTCTAAATTTGATTTCTCCCCAATATTTCTGTCTCAGCCACGAGACACTGTCTACCCAACTATATAAAAGCTAATAAGAGTTCATGTTTTACCCCATATTTATTTTGACCCCATTGAATTAACCATGAGCATGGCTGGCTTATTTTACCTCTTACATGTGCTTCAAATCTATTCCTTCCTATTTACTCCTAATATTATTGTCTTAATTTGGAACTTTAAAATTTATCCTCTGAATTACTGAAATCATCTCATTTTGGGTTCCCATCCCTTTAGATTTTACACATTGGCTCATAACGATTCCACCCCTGACCTGGGGACTCAAAACATCCTGAATTGGGTCATGATGCCTAATTTGAGTTCATAGTGAAGATCCCTGTAATTTTGATTCAAGCCAATTTTGAAAATTACTACCCTAGAATAAGTTTTATGGGGAAGCCCTAAGTAGCTGGTTATATAGTAGCCAATCCCCATTGTATATTTTCAGGTCTTTATATATTATCGGTTAGTTTTCTAAGCCCTGAAAACTACAAATGAAAGGTATTGAGGCTCTGACATGATGAGTCCATTTACTTCAACAGCTTCAAGTTCAATTCAGTTATCATTGCTACAGAGTGACTGAATTGGAGAAACCCTTGGGTCACACTGTGCATTTATATACCCCTGTGTTCAGAGTATTAGTCAGGTCACAGACCTTTTTTTATCGAGTCATGTCAGGCAAGTGTTAGGGGATGAATCAATGTATTGGCACACTAACGGGGTTATTGTACGACCTCAGTTGCTGAGTTATGAATGTCATCACTTAACAGAGAGAAGAATAGGAAATACATGAGTATGTATCAGTGTTTCTTAGATTCTTAGATTGTTTGTCTGATGCTACAGTGCGTTTGTTGGCAGGATATTAGAAAACTCATTAAGTTGGCTGGAGGTGGAAAAAAAAAGGCTGGTCAATGACCAGAAACTAGGGAAGCTGAGAGACCTAGAAAGCAGGAAACTGAGTAATCATCGCGTTAGCAGGAACAGGCTGGTCAGGACACTACTACCACCACACTTGATGGAAGACTTCCAGGAGCTCATTTTGACCATGTCTACCTTTTTTAACATTCAAAGATCTTAGCTAGATTATCTAACTGGTCAGACTTAGTTCATGGCCAGCCCCCTCTTGGCTGTCAGTGTTAGGGAGAGGATGGGTACCCATCCCCAGACTTTTCGACAGACTTTTAGGACTGGTCACAATAAAGAAGAGCCCACTTTCCAAAAGGAAGTCAGGGTGCTGTTAAGAAGAGAGAATAAATGCTAACAAATATCCATGGCCATTCACATGAGGAGAAATGAAGGGGAGAAAGAAAAAAGCAAGGGAACAAAAGATTGAAGAAATGAGGAAAATATTAAGCTCCAGCTCACACAAACAGCCACATAGGAATTTTATTTTGCTTCGCTTTGTTTTTTATTACTTTTTAAATTAATTGAAAGAAAATCTCTTATGGACCTGATAATAATACATCTGGTCCTAATAATCCTAGAAATCTCTATTTATAGACATTGAATTCGTTGTTGAAATTAAACATAATGCATGAACAAAAATTCCAAGATAGGTTTAGGGTTTGCTTTTTCAATAAAGTATACCACAAAGGGAATAAAGAAATTCTTTCCCCAAATTAATGGTGAATTCTTTTATCATGAGAATAGAAGTTTATATTCATTTCAGTGAAAGCACATAAATTGTTCTAGACAAGAAAAACAAAACTAGCCCAAGGCAGTATTTTCATTATAGAAAAAGGCACATGTCCATGAATATCTAGTTTAATATTAACAAAAGTCATTCAATTAGCTATGCATGTGCCATTGTTATGAATATTTATTCATGTCTCAGCTAAGTAACACTGATATCTTTTATTCACTGGTTCAGAGATTCAGATGTTATAAACATTACCCTCCTTGCCCTGGTGTGACATAAGGGGATTTGAGTCCAAAAAAGACCTGACCCTTCCCAGGACTGGAAATGCAAATTTCTTTGGAACTTTCAACTTTATGTTAAGGAAATTGCCTTTGTTGTGTGCTGGTTTTATTTCCTCTAGAAAATCACTAAAAGGGAAAAAATACACTAATATTGCTTCTGTAATAATCATTTTTTAAAGAACTAAAAAATGATTTTCTATTCCTTGATTCTTACGATAGCTCTAGGTGGCCAAAGGAAGAGAAAAGCATGTAAAATGCAGGTGAGTGTGACTATTTAGAGCAGAGATAGTAAAAACAAGATACATAAGCTATCACACCACCAATCCCGAGTCTATGATAGGCATTGCTAATCAGTTAGGGTGTTCTTTCCTGCTAAGCCAGTTACGGGTTCTATTCTAAGCCCAACTGTTAAGCGTGTGTTTTTGATCCATAGGACATATCATGTGAGATAAAACATACTTGTCATATATAATTTAGGTCAATCCAACTCACTGACAAACAAACAAACAAACAAACAAACAAAAAACCCCAAGCTTTTGCATGCTACTCGATTTAGGAGATGTATAGCTGCACCAATAACTTGATGACATCACCTTGTCATTTGGAAGGTCTCACACTGTCCAACCATTAGTGACTTAGAATCTCATATTTTTCTTTCTCCTCTCGGCCTTGACTTTTTCTCCTGCCACCACTGGGCACGCATTACCTAAACTCTTTCATCCTTTCTTTTCTGGGCTTTTATGTTCTTTTATCCTTCCTCCTAATTGTCAGTCATTTGTTGTTTTAGCAGCTTCTGTACTAGAAGTGAAACACACACACAAACATTATTTGTATGTGCTCTGGAAATATTTTGGATTAGGGGCGCCTGGGTGGCTCAGTCGGTTAAGTGTCCGACTTTGGCTCAGGTCATGATCTCACGGTTTGTGGGTTCAAGCCCCGTGTCGGGCTCTGTGCCGACAGCTGCTCAGAGCCTGTATCCTGCTTCCGATTCTGTGTCTCCGTCTCTCTCTGCCCCTCCCCTGCTCATGCTGTCTCTATCTCTCTCTCAAAAATAAATAAAACATTAAAAAATTTTAAAAAACAAATATTTTGGATTAGAGAAAAAAGTATTTTCTAAAATAAATATATGTATTACCTATAGATTTCAATGCTCTAAGATTGATCTATTCTCTACCCCTTAAATAAATTCTATTCACTATCTACCATGAAATTATTAAGTTTTATAAATTTAAGGAGTTTCATTTCACAAACTCACCAGAAATAATCTATCAAAGATTCTTTTATGTTCCAGCAGATGTGCTGTCCTCCTTGATTTTTCAATAAGAAATACCATCAAACATAAAAACAGAGAGGGATGCAAACCATAAGTGACTGTTAAATACAGAGAACAAACTGAGAAATGATGATGTGGAGGTGGATAGGGGAATGGGCTAAATGGGTGACGGGCACTAAGGAGGGTGCTTGATGGGATGAGCACTGGATGTTACATGAAAGTGATGAGTCACTGGGTTCTACTCCTGAAACCAATACTACACTGTATGTTAACTAACTTGAATTTAAATTAAAAGAAAAAAAGAAATACCATCAAAGAAAAACTGTCTTTAAGACAGCTGAAATGTACACTCATTAGGTTCTAGCACTGCCTTCTTTACGTCATCAACTCCTTTCCATCTATATTCTTATGTCAGGTATAGTTCAAGGGTTGCTTCCTCGAAGATTTCCTTCCTCGAGCTCCTAGTTTGAAGTCCTTCTGTTACTAGTGACTAGTGCATAAACTGTCATTCTTCTTTTATTTACCTCAGTTTATGCACATGCATTTATTGTTGCGATTTTTTTCTGCCAATATCCACTTCTGCTATGAGACTATAAACTCCATGAGATTAGGAGCTGTGTCTTCTTTGGCATCACATTATCTTCCCAGTGCCCAGCACAGAGTGTGACTTCTACTTGTGACTATAGTGGTTGAATGAATTATTAAGTATTCGACTTTCAGCTATGGATGATTAAGGATAGTTTGATATGTCTTATGTACTAAGTGAATTTGTTGACTAGAAGAGAAAATAGCTTAACCTAAAGGAATCTCCAATGGAAAATTTCAACCATCTGCGACAGGACAGAGAGAAAACTTCTCCTGGGTAAGAGGAGAAACTCCTTCCTGTCACTCTTCAGTGCAGACATGTAAGGGGCTCCGTAGTTCTCTCGACAGAATATCCTGGATAGCTGCTTGCTTTCCCAGAGTGTTTCAAACTCCAGCTCCATTTCTGTGAAGGAGAAAGCTTATCTTCCCCCAAATGTCCCCTCAAGGGCCTCAGCAGGTTGATAGGTCTACATCAAGCAGCTGGGTTTGAGTTAGGATATAACATAAGCAATGAGATAGTGATGTCCTTCTGGCCTAGGGCTCAACATGACCCGGATAGCACAGGAGACTTTGTACTGTCAGCCTCCCCCACTACCGACCTGTCTGTCTGTCTGTCTGTCTGTCTTTCTCTCCTTTCTTTCTCTTTCTTTCTTTCTTTCTTTCTTTCTTTCTTTCTTTCTTTCTTTCTTTCACATTTGGGTCAACATTATAAAAGTGACTGAAATTGCTGTCTTCAGTTGGCATGGAATTAAGGAGAGTCTTTGGTCCTTAGAACCATTAAAGTCTTAATTAAGTCAAAAGTGGGAACTCATTACCTTCTGTGTAGCTTGAGATCTAGCTTTCAAATTACATCACTGCCATAGGCCTGGGCCTGCAGTCTCCACTTCTAACCAAAAGGCCCTCCAGGGAGGTCAGCAGACAGTCTTGTCTCTTCACAAAGGTAGTCGTCAAATCCTCACTGGACATGGCTCCCCTTCTGATTGTCTGATTGGACAGGAGGGATACAGTATTTGAGCTTCAGGAAAATACTAGAATTTTAGATATCTCTTTGGGGCACCTGAGTGGCTCAGCCAGTTAAGTGTCCAGCTCTTGATTTCTGCTCAGATCATGTTCTCACATTTTGTGAGATCAAGCCCCACTCTGGGCTCTGTGCTCTCAACACAGAGTCTGCTTGGAATTTTCTCTCTCTGTCTCTCTGCCCCTCCTCTGCTTGTGTGTGCATGCTCTCTCTCTCTCTCTCTCTCTCTCTCTCTCTCTCTTTCTCTGTCAAATAAAAAAAAAAATAGAATGAACCTGAGGAAACAGTGACCTTGAGGTCACCCATGAAGGAACACATGAAGGCCAGGGGGGGAGAAGGATGGCAAACAAGTAAGTGCAAACTCTTACTTAGAGAAAAACTTGCAGATGCTTCCTATTTATCAATAAATAAGATTGCAGATTGCTAGTGTGAATCTATTTTTTCAAAACTCAGAACACCAAGTCAAACCAAGTTTTTGGTTTGATTTAGAAATTTATTCTGTAACAAGCATAACAACAATAAAATACCTAACCTTATGTAGTTATTTATTAGATGTCTTATTTAAAGTGGAAAATCTACAAAATTGTGACAGTCTTATAATTATAGCCTCTATAAGCAGGAAATGATATTGCTATAAATGGTTAAGTGGATTTAAAGACTTGGTTCTGGGGCTCCTGGGTGGCTCAGGTAAGTGTCCATTTTCAGCTCAAGCCATGATCTTGTGGTTTGTGAGTTTGAGCCCCATGTTGGGCTCTGTGATGACCATTCAGAGCCTGGAGTCTGCATCGTATTTTCTGTGTCTCTCTCTCTGCCCCTCCCCCACTTTGGTTCTGTCTCTCTCTCTCTCTCAAAAAGAAATAAATACAAAAAAATTTTTTTAAAACACTCAGTTCTGACAACCTACTTTAATTTGGACAGTCTCTCCTTTATCAGCTCTGTTCAATAGAAATATAATGTGAGCCATAAGTGAGACTTTAAATTTTCTAGGAACCATATTTGAAAAATTCTAAAGAAAAGGGTGAAAATAATTTTATTAAGATACTGAATTCATCCTATCCAAAATCTTGTCATTTCAACATCTAGTCAATATAATAATAACGAATGAGATCCTTCACATGTTTTTTATACTGTCTTGGAACTTGAGTGTGTATTTTACACTTGAATTGGGTATCCACTTTGACTAGCCACATTTCAGGGGCTCAGTAGCCTTATGTGGCTACCACAGTAGACAGTGTAGCTTTACATCTTTTCTGGGAGTTTACATACCTCTAGGTGAAAAGAGTATATTTATTCATACTTCTATAATTACTTCGTGGCTGTGTAGCAGGAAACCTGGAAATAAGTGTTGAATTCCCTTAGAGGAAAGACTCCTATCCCATTTCTTATTATCATAGTTAGTAGAAACATAAATACAAAATAAATGTGCTAATGTGCTAATGAAAATGAAGCTTGTATATATACCTTTAACTAATACAAAACCAAATTATCTTACAATGACATAGCTTTATGTACTCATATATATTTTACTTGTGAACATAGCAGATAAATTTGTGTATATACATCAGTCTCAAATTCAGATTCAGATTTTGCTCACATATGACCGAATTGGTAGCTGAAATATAAAAGGATACAAAGAAATGTAAGACATAGTCTCTACTCTCTGGGAATTCACTCTCTACATAGGGAGAAATTTATGAAGACTCATGAACTCTGACATACTGTTCAAGTGACTTTTGCACACCGGAATTCTGTGATGTTAAAAATAACAGGAGAAAAGCAGGTTTTGGCTGGGTTTCATGTACCCTTTCGGCAGATAAGAATTTTCATTGTAATGAGGTGATGTGATGGGGTAGCCTGGGTCTTATCCACTATCAGATCTGATGCCATAGAGTTTTGATTCCTCAACGATTTCAAAGCAACTCATGGCACCACTAAGCCAGCTCTTGCTGGTTATCATGTTCGATTTTTTATTAGTTCTTTTAAAAACAATTTTAAATTTTAATTACAGTATAATTTACATATACTTTTTTTATTAGTTTCTAGTGTACAATATAGTGATTCAACATTTTTATACATCACTCAGTGCTCGTGTAAGTGCACTCTTAATCCCCTTCGTCTGTTTCACCTATCCCCCACCCACCTCCCCTCTAGTAACTGCCGGTTTGTTCTCTCTAGTTACGAGTGGGTTTTTTGTTTGTCTCTTTTTTTCGCTCTTCACTTGTTTTGTTTAAATTCTACATATGAGTGAAATCATGATGTTTGTCTTTCTCTGACTGATTTTTTCACGAGCATTGTACCCTCTAGATCCATGCACGTTGTTGCAAATGTCAAGATTTCTTTCTTTTTATCCTGAATAATATTCCATAGTATATGTTTGTGTGTGTGTGTATATGTGTGTGTATATATACATATACCACATTTTCTTTATCCATTAATCTATCAATGGACACTTGGTTGTCCACAATTTGGCTATTGTGAATAATGCTGCAATAAACTCAGGGGTGCATATATCTTTTTGAATCATATTCTTTAGGTAAATAACCAGTAGTAGAATTACTGGATTGTACGGCAATTCTATTTTTATTTTTTTGGGGAATCTCCATACTCCACATTTCTTTTCATATATTTATTTATTTATTTATTTATTTATTTATTTATTTATTTATATTTTTTGAGGAATAATCTATACTCCACAGTGGCTGTACTATCTTGATTCTTAAAGCATTTATGTTTGCTCTGAAAACGACAGACTACAAAAATGTGGAATCAAGCCCTGCATTGGGCTCTGCACAGAGCATGGAGCCTGCTTGGGATTCTCTCTCTCCCTTTCTCTCTCTGCCCATCCCCCACTCACTCTCGTTCTCTCTCTCTCTCTCTCGAAATAAATAAATAAACATTTGAAAAAATACAGACTGATTGATTGTCAAACAAAAGCAAAATCAAATTCCCTACTATGAACCACAGTAACCACTAACATCAAGTTATATTCTACATAAACATGTCTTAAATTTAATTTATCCTTTAGAAGGATTTCCAAGCTAATTCCAAGAATTAGCAGACTGGAGGCCCTCCTGAAACCATGTTCTCAGACCCTGACAGTGGGTGGCCCCAGGGCTGTTGCTTAACTCTTTTCCTTTGACCATCCCACATGGTTACTGCCAGATTTGTAGGTTGACAGGCTTTTGTGGGTTCCACAAAATGCCCTGAATAAAAAAAAAAAGAAAAGAAAAAGAAAGAAAGAAAGAAGAAAATTCCCTGTTTATTTACTTGTTTTGGTTTGATACCAGGTTAAGAAATCCTGCTTGAGACTGAAACTCTGTTTTCTGAGCTGATCATGCAAACAGATTGGAGTATGAGAAGCCAAACAGAGAAATGCAGTGATAAAGTATCACAGATTAAAAGCCCGTTTTGTTTTAGTTCTTTTAAATTCACTTTCACTCATTAGTCTTTTATTTTGTATCTTTCTCAAAATTGCCTGATGTCTGATGGTTCTGAGGAGAAAACAGAAAAGGTTCTTGGCATCTTATCAGAAGCCAAATTATTGAGTAGATTTACATCCTACCATAACATTGGCTTAGAGATATGTATGTCTCCCATCAAGCTTTTATAAACCTTCCCTCTGACTTAAACTACAGGTAATCAATTCCATGGCAATAGAAAGAGACTTACCTATTTCTTGGAAAGGAATAGAACAAACCAATGTTTGGACAACCGCAGCTGTATTAATATACATGAGAAAGCAACAGCTAGTGTTATTCTACAGAAATGAATGAATGAATAAATAAATAGACTCTAAGCGCTTTATTCTTCTCACATAATTTCTTCTCAGTGACATTATTGAACAGGCTGTTGAAAACAAACATCGTTAAATGAGAAAAGAAGAGCAGCAGCCCTTCTTATTCCCAGCTGCAACGTTTTCCAATGACGAATGCTCCCTAAATGGGATTGAGCTTCTTGAAAAGAAGTCAGAGAGAAATTTGCTGTGGCCCCCTGACCCCTGGTAAGCACATGTATCTTCACCTGTCACATAACACACTGGCACTTGCTTACTTTTCAGCAAAGACTATTGATTTTGCTTATTGGCTGCAGGCGAGTCCATAAAGAACAAATTACAAAGTCAGAGGTCCACAGTTAGCAATTGCTTGCATGATAACAGGGGCCTCGCTCCACCCCCACCATTCGCCATTAACATCCTCACAACCCCAGCCAAAGGAGAAAGCTGGATAAGAAACCCAGGATGTGTTTTCAACTGCTGTAAAGTTAGTGATATACACAAAGGTTTCTGTAAAGTATGAAACTACAGGAAATGGGCTATAAATGTCAAGGGTATGTGTGTGTGCGCATGCACACATGTACACACATGTGTTAAGTACTGAATGCGAAGCCGAAGCCTTAAAGTAGAGAAGACTTTCCTTTCTGGGTGTAGAAAAGGGAACATAGAATAGGATGTAGAAAAGGGAGCAGCTGTGAAATTGCCCTTTCTTGAAGCTTAAAATAAAAACATTTAGATTGATATAGATACGATTCTGCTTGAAGGCAATTTCTCAAGATAACTTCCAGGCCGAAGAACCCACGATTATCTGACAGATATTGAAAAATGGCAGAATATGTTTCCCCTATAATTAAACAAAGCTTGTGGGTGGAACTTTGAAATAAATAAACCAAAATAAGATGGAAAGTAATGTGATTCAAATCAACGTAAAGCCACTAAAATGACTGTTCTTCCATCAACTCATTTCTATCCACACCTTAGGTAATTTAACCAACTGGATCAAGCCTGCAGTGAGCTGAGTTTGTTCTTTAAACTCCTCAAAACTGTTTTCTCATGCGATAGTTTTCATCAGGTTTATAATCCAAGATTTAATGGTCACTATAGTCAATAACCTAAGAAAACTGGGGGGGTATTTCGTAGATGCCACTTGTAATTGGATAATTTGACATTTTTTTGGCCTAAAACTAGAGCCTATTTCCCAAATCTCAGCACCAAGACACTAATAATTAAAGTAAAAAAAACCCATAGGATTTAAAAAAAATACATGTCATAAAATTCATACATCATTCCCATAAATGAATGTCCTGGCATTTCTAACTCTCCAGAGGGCAGATGCTGGGGTGACATGTGCTGGAGGTATAAAATTATTGATGGACATGGAGGTGGAAAGTGGCTTCACTCCGTGTTTTCAAAGAGCTTAATCAAGAAAATAAATATTGGAGAAATATGTCTGAAAGTTACTACTAGGTCATGTCGACCACACAGATAACCAATAATAAAACCGATCGCACTGTCCTGTGGTTGAGGTGCGTACTTCATTCCTATCTTGTAGCATGAAAATGAAGGTTTGGTTTGACTTTGCCATGTATTTGCTGACAGTCATTTACTATATTTGAGGGGATGCCATGCTAAGGAGACTGAGCCACACGCCTTAAATAGCTGCACGGAAAGGAAAACTTCTAAATATACCCTCCCACAAGGCATGGGCTCTTATGAATATTATTATGCATTAACATCACTTTGACGGAACTGCTGAGCTAGATTGCAGTTTTAAATGAAAACTAAAATCCTGGTCACTTTATTTCAGATGACACCGTAGAGATTCCCAGGTAAACTCACCCCAGAGAGAGTTTGCAAGAAATGTTTGGCTATGCAAATTACCTGCTAAAATGGATTCGGATGCAAAAGCTTGCAGGAAGATTATGTGAGTTTGGAATGAAAATGACAAGTCCAGCTTGGGACTCAGGGTATGAAGCATGGTGGAGGGTTATTGGCTGCTCTCTTAGGCCCTATAAAACCTACAGTCTCAGACTTCAAAGCCAAACTTTTGCACTCCCATGATGCTCCCCTTAACCTCCCTCCAATCCCCCTTGGTGCCCCACAGCTCTCAAGCACATGGCCTTTTTGCACTGTCAGGTGAATGGAATAAGTTTGTCATCATCTTCAGCTAGTCGTAGCTGTGTGAACTGGTTTGGGGATTGAGAGAAGAGTTGGGACATTTATGATCTTCTACAATGATTGCTGTTGCTAATTCTGCTGTGAAATATGTAGAGCATCTGGAGAGGGAATTCAATAAAGTGTGGCCAAAATATCACTCACTTTATGCCCTAGCTTCTGGCACCATTTAAGACAGCTCTGAGACAGATCATATGACCCCAGCCCTTGCAAGACCTCATCACTTTTCATGGGAGAACTGAAAAGTGCTGATCCTGGAGCATTTATGCTGATGGAACACAGATAAAAATCTGCAGGTGTAACTTTTTAAAAATTTAGTACATGAAGCATAAAAAATATATCAGTACCACTATACATCATCCAGACTCAACTTCAACACCATGTTGTAGATACAAAAACACCCATCAGACTCTTCCAATGTGCAGGAATTCACATAACAAACAAAGGTTGAAAATATTCCTCTTGCAATTTTGAAAGGATGTTAAGAATGGTATTTGCTTATGATAACCTGAAGAGAACACATCTTTTCAATATAAAGATATCAAATATTATTCACATGGATTGTCATCATCCAACTTTGTACTGGGTGAGAACCTGTTATCTAGAATGCTTAAAAGAAGGATTGAGGAACGGAAATAGAAAAGAATGATGAAGATGGATAATTCAGAAAGAACGGGAGGTGAAAAGAGCTAAGCTATAAGTAAGTGAGGAAAGAGGAAAATAGGAAGTCCTAGCTGGAGGATGACCTTCTGGTGCTAAAGTTCTTCACCTGGAAAGTGAGTTAAACTGGACTTTGAGTCTAATTTGAAACTCGTCCCTAAGAACTCAATCAAGAGAATGAAAGCTGGCCATCCAAAGATAATTTGTATGATCAGAAGATACACAAATCCACTTTTTCCTAACTTAGAAGGGCTTACAGTGAATCAATCACAGGCATATAATGAAATTGTTTTGGACAATAATGGACATATTTACCTGATTCTTGTGTCCTGAACAAATTCAAGGCACTTTACCAAGTATATGCCATTCTATACTGGATGAAAACATGAAGGTAATTTCTTCTCTAGAAATTGGATCCGAGTGGGAGAGGGTAAATAGGTAAAAATCCTACCCAGGTGTTCAGCATTATCTGCTACTAAATTTAGATTCTCAAATCTATATCCTCAGCTCCTTTCAACTATCTCCTCAAACCTAAAAACCATCTCCTCAATTGTCCCAAATTCGTAACATTTTCAACTCTACCCATTTTTTTTCCAACATCATTTTCTGCCCTAAGTACTATTGCTTCATGAATGGCACAACCACTATTTAAGATAGAAATGTGGGAGTCAGTCCATGAACCTCCTCTTCCTTCTTTATCCTACATCCTCAGTCAAGGGGTCCTACAAATTTATGCCTAAATAACCTTTCCTAAAAATGTCCACTTCTACGGTCTTCATTTAGGCCCTCTTTATCCCTTTTCTGGATTATTGCACTTCCTAGCTTCCTAACACCATAACTCAACACCCACCTCTCTTAAAAAATTATTCGCACTCCTACCAGAGAAATCTTGCTAAAAGAAAACCTACTATATTACTCAGCATTAAATCTTTCAGTGGGTCTCTATTATTCTTTGGAATCAAAACTGAATTCCTTAGGATTTGCACGAAGGATGCTTTATCATCTGACCTCTGTCTCCCTCATTTAGCCTCATCTTCTAAAGCCCTACGTTCGCCCATATTTTGCTTCACTGCTTCAAGCTAAAGGAAACCACAGACTATTCCTCTGCCTCCCTCTACCTGCTTCTTTCAGCCCATTTACTGAACTTCAAAAATGAGTACAGAGAAAACATTGAACTAATAGACCAAAGAGTCTTAGCTTCAGTTTTGAAACAACACCCAGGCAGGGGGGGTGGCTCAGTTGGTTAACCATCTGACTCTTGATTTTAACTCAGGTTATGATATCACGGTTCATGGGTTTGAGCTCTGCATCAGGCTGTGCACTGACAGTGCAGAGCCTGCTTGGGATTCTCTTTCTCTCTCTCTGTCTACCCCTTCCTGCTTGTGCTCTGTCTCACTCTCTTTCTCTCAAAATAAATAAGTAAACATAAAAAAAATTAAATAATATCCAGGCGAAACATGTTTTTAGAATACCCTAAAAGATGTTTTTCTTATAAATATGACCTTACAAATCAAATGTCCTTTGAGTTTTCAGATCATCATCTCTGTTAAGGGCTCTGAAAAATCTCAGTCTGAGCTTGGAACTCAGTGTCCTGAAAACCTGGTTCTGCCTTCTCATTGAAGCCATGAATGATACTAATTCTATAAATGAAAGTTGTGTATAGGTCAACTAAGAGACTCTAGTTGCTACCAGAAATTAAAAAGCCATCAGGTGGTATTTTAGGGTTAGGTTTTCTACTATAGGATCTTATCAGGAAAACAACAGGCCCTGGTTTGGTATCTGACTCCCTCGGAAACCACTGGACTGTTTCAAAATAATGAAAAACTATTCCTAAAATTCCCTGTGACTTCTTGTCTGTAAAGGAAATCTTCTAGTACATACCAACTTATTCCATAAAGATATAATATTTATGATAGATTTAGAATTTTATGAAAGGTAATGAATGCCCCAGCCTAACGCACAATTAGCATATGTCCATTTGTCTGTTGACACTCAAAAGATTAAAAAGTGTATTTCTCCACATGACACTTGGTGGAGACTGGATGGTCCCTGAAGAAAAATACATTATACAGAGGAGAGAATTTTACTTCTCTCTTCAAGAGCAGTAGGGAGAATACCTTGGCTTCTGTGACTCCAGGAGAAACTTTACTAGGTCCAGAGGAGCCAGAAAGGGAGAATCAGGGTGGTGGTATTGAAGTGGTCAAAACCAAACAAGACAAAGCAATGAAATGTTTGTGGATGCCTTTGCTAATCTCTTATAAGATGCACAGTTCAATCCTGTAGACAATGAAGAAAAACAGAACTTTACAAGTCACAAAATTAGCACCTAAGGGAATCATGCAATTTGTATTAAAAAAATTGTCACTTCAAGAAACAACTTTCTTATCTTCAAATTCAATTTGAGTTGATAGAAATTCAGTTATTTCTTTTCTCATTATCATATATATATACTCAACTGAGATTTTATTCATGTTTTTCTGCTATTTGATCCCTGACTCAAACAGTGAATAATAATAGTTTTATCTTCATTGATACCAAATGACATGAAATTCCTTAAGTACTTGTTTAAGAAGCAAACATCCTATAAACATGATTTTCCAGCTCTCAAGGAAGATGTCAAACAACTTTGTGATTCTGAAGCTTGAAAATCTCCTAATGGATTAGTAGTTTTACCTGAATTTTCAGAAGCAAATCCTACATGGTAAATCAACTATTCAGAAAGTGTATGTAAGAAAAAACATTGTTTGTATTACATAGAATCAGTGATGTTACTTTAACATGGAAGGGCATCCATTTCTTTACTTGAGTTGGTTCCTTGGTGTTATCACAGAAGCAAGCAAAGATAGCCCCTTCTAGGTAATTCCTTTGTCAATCAAGAGTCAGGACTTCTCTTTCCTGCATTATAATTCATAAGGTGTCTTCTGAGGAACTTCCACATGTAATTTATTGCTCCAAAGGTTCTGAGTATCGCAGTCTGCTCTTACTACACCCCTTTCCAATCTGAGTTCTCAAAAAAGAATTGTTGGAACTTACATTCATTAAAAATGTTCTTCATTCTAGAGTATACAATCTTCTCAAGAGACATAATGGCTCTAGATACTTAGTTTAATATCTACCAGAAAAAAAAACAACCCACCAAAACCCTAGCATGGTTGAAGGTTTAGAAAAACCTTATTTAGACTCCTAGATATGAGATCATTGGAAGTTCTGATTTCTAGAGTTTTCTTTTTTTTTTTTAATATTTTTATTTATTTCTAGGAGAGAGACAGAGAGAGACAGCATGAGCAGGGGAGGGTCAGAGAGAGAGGGAGTCACAGACTGAAACAGGCTCCAGGCTCTGAGCTGGCTGTCAGCACAGAGCCCGACGCGGGGCTCGAACCCACTAACCGCGAGATCATGACCTAAGCGAAAGTCGGACGCTTAACCGACTAAGCCACCCAGGCGCCCCTGATTTCTAGAGTTTTCTTTTTTTTTTTTTTTTAATTTTTTATTTATTTCTAGGAGAGAGACAGAGAGAGACAGCATGAGCAGGGGAGGGTCAGAGAGAGAGGGAGACACAGACTCGGAAACAGGCTCCAGGCTCTGAGCTGGCAGCCAGCACAGAGCCCGACGCGGGGCTCGAACCCACAAACCGCGAGATCATGACCTAAGCGAAAGTCGGACGCTTAACCGACTAAGCCACCCAGGCGCCCCTGATTTCTAGAGTTTTCAAATACTCCTCTGTAGTATATTATCATGACTACTAAGAATAGCTTACACCAATTGAGTATTTAGTACATGTAAAACGGTATCTTACTTAATCCTTGTAGCAATTTTATAAAGTCAATAGTCTTACTATCCCTTTTTTACAGCTAAAAGTAGGCTTTGAGGGTCTTGTAAGTACCCATTAACAAGTTTCTAGAATGCTGAAGCTGGAGGAAGTTGTCCAGAGTTTCAGAGTTCCACTACCCACACTTTTTTTCAATAGTTATTGAAACTTTTTCAAAGTTTAAAAGTTTGAACTTTTAAAACAAACGCCTCATTTCCCTTCATGGTTTCCAGTCTCCTGTGTAGATTTAATGTTTCAGAAAATGTGATCCTTCTTAAATACAGAGTCTTCTTCCAGTGGATATCAGTGCTCACTTTCTCCGTGAAATAAGTGCTTTACTTTAAGGAATACACACCGTATTTGGTGAACATGTCAGACATACCATATGTCTGATACTGAACACTGTTGATGCTTACCAATATCAACATGATTATGATGATTGTTGATTATAATGAAGAAAGAATAGAGCCTAAGACTAATAATAGTCTTAATTTTTAGTAATTTTTAATTTCATGTCATTTATCTCAAGCTTTTGTGATAAATTTCAAGTAGCTATCATAACTTTAGTTTGTCTACAGAGGAATATTCAATATGCCCATAAGATTCCCCATACTGATAAGGAGTCACAGTTAGATATGGAACAATTTTCTTTCTCTTCGACCTTTCATTTTTACCCTTACCGTGTCTCCAGTCTGTGTGCCCATTTGATAAGTCTTCTCTATGACTACAGAAATCTTTCATCAAATAGGCTTGTTTCACAAATTGGATATTAACCAACTTGCATTAGTATTTAATGGAGGAATCAGGGACCCAACATTTCCTTGATCTGATTTTATTTCTCTTGAAAGTTTGAATCATAAGATTATAGCCAAGTGAGAGCTGGAAGGAAACTTCAGGATGATTCCCAATTCCCACATATTATAGAGAAATGTGATTCCAGACAGATCAAATGTTTCATTTGTGTACATACATGATTGGGAGTTCTGACTCGTAGCTTATATGCTGTGCCACCTTTTCATACTACTTGATGACTAATACTATAAAAAGTGAAATAAAATGTTGGTTGAATTAAGTAAATACAACTCATGGCGAGAGGCATCCTGCTGTTCTATCTCTGAAAGGCAGGGTACCAAGACACCAGTGGAAAAGCTGCCCCCCGCTTAGTACTAACTCCACAGACATTGTACAAGACCTCTTGCATCTGTTATCCCTTTCAAAACACACAGTCACTCTGCAAACTTTTACATGTAAGGATACAAACCTAGGAGAACATCACTAACTTGGCTGAAGTCAGAAGTAGTAAATGGCCTGCCTGGATTTTGAACCCGCATTTTTCTGACTCCAAGCTGGGTCTTTTCAGTATAACGTGTTGTTTGGCATTTGGGAAAAGGGAAGTGATGTATTGTTTTAAAGCAGAGTGGTATGTTGGGAAAGCATTTTGGAAACTGAAAACTCAGTTCTTCTTTCCAATTCTGGAGGAGGTTGTAAAGTGGAAAGTACCCTGGATGAGGGTTATTTGCTCACATGCAGTGTGAGCATTCTGTACTCTCTCTCATAGCTCTTTGATATTTTAGGTCTATTGATCAGGTGATTTTTCTGATCAGGTATTTTATTTTATGCGTTGTTTCAGTGTCCGGCTGTAACCCACTTCAGCAAAATGACATGCCTCTTCTCTGCCAAAGAGTAAGTAATGTAACATGACTCATCAGAAAAGTAACATGACACATCAAAAATAAATGCTCATGACCAGTGATTTAAGTAGCTAATAAAGGCAAGAACATTGTATTATTCATGTCTAGATAATATTCATGGATAATTCAGTATGCTTAAACCCCTAAGGATGAGGCTTCTAAGGCAAATACACTCTTTCTGTGGACTTTGCTAAATCAAACCAGATGTGCTGCAAGATACATTTTCATCAAAAGCTTTACTTTATAAATAGGCTCTCCAGTCAGACTCGTTTTCTTCCTGTACACTGCCGTGGGTATTATAAGAAACGATCCATTTCAGAGCACTGCAGTTTCCCATCAGATTTCTCACTCTGAACCAGCAAGTTTTTGAATGCCTCACCCTCACTGCTTTCTGCAAAGCAAGGGTGGAAAGACATTGTTAAAAAGCAGACAGGAGCCATTGATGCAGCTCTTGCTTTATTGGGCTGAGGATAAAGTGTATTTCAATAGACCAACAAATCAGTTCCCATAAAGATGCACATTAATGGAGACCCCTTCCAGACACGTTCTTTCACGGTTCCCCACAATTTAAATAGCTTCCGATGTATATAATTACCAACAGAAACTGTATACTCTATTCCTTTTATTTGGATTTTTCCATTTATTTCTCAGGAATGCAGAAAAAGCTGATGGAAACTTCTGTACAAACTAAGAGGCAATAAATCTCGAGGGTAAAAGCAGGGTTTTGGACAATGACAGAGAGACCTTCATTCAAATACTTGCTTTGTCATTTATTAGTTGTGAATTCCTGGACAAGTTACTCAACCTCTTGAAGCCTTGGACACCTCATCTGTAAAATTCTACATTTTAGGATTGCTATGAGGCCTAAATAAGATAATGTCTACATAGAAGCTTTCACATAATAATTGCTCAGTAAAGATAAGCTATTTGTGAAATAGAAAGCCCAAAATTTTCATACACAGGAGCATAAATAAGGTATTTGTAAATTTTCAACGATTTTTGGGGTCCTTGGGGGAATACAAAATGATAGATGAAGAATGTCCCCATTGAGGAGATTCTATGATAGACAAGCAATCATTACTTTCTCCTAACTGGTCTTTTGATTTGTCATTTTGGATGAGTTTTTAAAAATGTGTATTTATTTTTCTAATTCCAGTATAGTTCACATACAGCTTCCTACTAGTTTCAGGTGTACAATATAGTGATTTGCCAATTCTATACATTTCTCGTGCTCACCGCGGTAAGTATACTCTTAACCTCCTTCATCTATTTCATCCATCCCCCCACTCACCTCCACTCTGGCAGTCACCAGCTTTGACAATTTTAAGGCAAAATATAAAATGTGTTAAATTTGCATTGACACTAGTAGCCATTTTTACGCCACAAATTATGTAAAACTGTTTTTGTAAATTTAGATGCCTGTCTTTCCAAATGGACTGTTAGCCTCCAGGGCTAGAAACCTTATTTTACTTTATATTTATGGCATTTTTCATGCACTCTGGCACATAGTAAGTCTCACATAAGTGCTGAAAAAAAATGAATAGAGACATCATTTTCCCCTTTTCTAGAAAAGAGTTAAAAGGTGACAGTAGTTATTACATGAGGAGTAATATAATTTGTTTCTATCAGATAATTGTACTACGTTTGAACACAGACATTTGTGAAAGCTTCTGTGGTATTTGGTCATAAAGGGCCGTTTTAAAAGCAATACTGATAGGGGTACCTGGGTGGCTCAGTTGGTTGAGCGTCCAACTCCTGATTTGGACTCAGGTCATGATCTCATGTTTTGTGGGTTCAAGCCCCACATCAGGCTCTGTGATGGCAGTGCAGAGCCTGCTTGGAATTCTCCGCCTCCCTATCTGTCTGTCCCTCCCCTGCTCTCTCTCTCTCAAAAATACAAATAAATAAATAATAAATAAATAAATAAATAAATAAATGCAATACTGATAGACCTTTTTCCTTGTAGCAATAGTTCTTTGTTGATTACCTTTATTAGAATTTATTTTCTTCAGAGTTAATTCTGTAGTGTGTGTGTGTGTGTGTGTGTGTGTGTGTGTGTGTGTGTAACCAAAAGCAGGAGGATTTGAACTTGCCTTCTGCCTGCTTCTTAGGTTCATTGTCCAGCTGCATTAGACAAGGTCGTTAACTGAGATCTGAAGCTATGCACACACTTCTCCCTGGACTTTCAAGCCACTCTTTCCTGGAATAGAAACCTGATGGGAAATGAACCACAATCAGAGGAATCTATATTCTAAGTTATGCTAGTTTCTGTTCAGAATTTAAAAAGCATGAATTTCTAAGAATTTTATCATTTACTAAAACTCTTAATCCCCAAATGCCCGACCCATGATGTTTCTTGTTATCAGGCCTTTACCTAGTATATAGAAATTCCTCAAACAAACAAGAAACATGACAATTAGTTGTAGTTTGTAGGGCATAGAAAAGAAAAACCCTAAGCAGCTAAAAATATTTGTATGATGTTAACAAATTAAACTGATTTGAAAGTGACCATTTACTTGTTTGACATCCAGGAGAATGTGCATTTGTTTCTGGCCTAGCCTGGTGTATGGTGCATAAGAAGCACTCAATGAATGTTTATGCAACTGAATTTTTGAACTGAGTAGATGTAGCCAATGGGAGTCAGTTTTAACACTGGCAATATGGTGGCAATAGCCACCTGAAAATAGGGTCAATTGTACAGAACTTGATATTTAATTAAAAAATTTTTTTGGTAATGTTTATTCTTGAAAGACACAGACACACAGAGCATGAGTGGGGGAGGGACGGAGAGAGAGGGAGACACTGAATCTGAAGCAGGTTTCAGGCTCTGAGAGGTCAGCACAGAGCCCGATGTGGGGGTTTGAACCCACGAACCACAGGATCATGACCTGAGCCAAAGTCGGCGCTTAACCAACTGGGCCACTCAGGCGCCCCAATTTTTAATTTTATTAATGTTTATTTATTTTTGAGAGAGAGAGAGAGAGAGAGAGAGCAAGCAGGGGAGGGACAGAGAGAGATGGAGACACAGAATTTGAAGGAGGCTGCAGTCTCTGAGCTAGCGGTCAGCCCTGTGACATGGGGCTGGAACTCACATTCGATGTGATCCTGACCTGAGCCAAAGTCCAACGCTCAACCAACTGAGCCACCCAGGCACCTCCAGCACCTGATTTTTAAGAATCAACTAGCTGAATCAATATCTTATATGAAGCATCTATTAGAACCCACTTAGGATAACTAACAAATCAAAGGAAGTTTTTCTGTAATACCCGAGAGAAACACTGCGTTGTGTGCAGGGAAGAAAGTAGAGCACAAAACAAAGCCGAAAGCAATAGCACTTTGGTATGGGAATAGATTCACAATAAGTACATGAAGAACATCAACACTGGCTTTCAGAATAAAGTCACAATTTTTAGCCAGGAGTGAAAAAAAAATTTCTGTCATTGCCAAGTTGTTCTTTGCTGCCATGAAATGGGACAAATTATCCTGAGCAGTGAACTAAATGTTCCTGTGGTCTGATCATCTATAGATCTTTTCCTACATTCATTACTATAAAATCTAATTTTTTGCTCTGCTCTTCTCTAAACCCTGTCTTAAGAGAAAAATAAATTCTGCAAAGGATCTCAAATTATGATCACAGAAATGATAAATGCAGCCTCTCTCTAAACATTCTCTCTGTCCATCAGTAGGGCTAGAGAAACAAGAAGAGCTCTGCTGTGGAGTGAACTTGGAAGACAAACTTCAAGTCTGTCCCGGAGTGACGGAATACGTCAACTATGACACCAGAAAGCAACAGCGTGGGTCATGTCGGAGAAATACATGGAGGATGAGCTAAATGAAGAAGTATGTGGTTACTATGCGGCACAAGGTGTCAACAATGGGACTTGGGCTTTGCTGATGTTGCGAAACAGCACATTTCTTACACAGCACGTTCCTTGAAGTATTTCACCCATGGCATTTTGATTTCTGTCGTCACAAGAGAAAGACCATCAACAAAATCAACAAAAAGAATGGGGAAGAGACTGTTACTAATGAAAATAAAAAAGTGTTCTTCTGGCCCCATGAGTTCTGAGCCAGTTGAGGAATAAGATGAGTGTCAGCCAATGAAAGCAAAATGTCACTTTTATTAGTGACCTAGGATAAGCCAGGCAATAAAGCATATATAGTATTTTGAGCTCAACGGAACTGCTAACTAAACAAGAGGACCAGACAGACTTTCCAGCCCATCTCAGGCAGGGGCTGGGTGATGATGACAGCCTCTTCTCTCCCCTCCCCGCACCCCACGCCTTCCATGATGAGAAAAACCCTTCTTCACTGGAGCTGAGGAGAAGGTCTGCTTCTTGTCAGCCGCTTGCTCCCAAGATGGAGAAGGGTGGAATTAAGTTGGGTATCTCCAGTTTATTCTTTCCAATTTTACCAGTAATTACTCCACACGTGCGAAAGGTTATGGGGAAGCCAGCAATTATACTGGTCAATGTCACCGAGTGGGAAGAAGCACCACTCCTTTCTCAACAGTATAAACTGGCACAAAATTATTGTTTTTCTTCCTGCATATCTAGGCTACAGAACTACATTGAGGGGCACACAAAAAACGATTTTGGGGGGGAGAAATTCTGAGCGACTACTGTAAAAATAACATTTATGCTGCATTAACTTATGAGAAAAGGGAAATCTATGCAATGACTTTATAGTTCATCTGGAAGAATACATTTTTCAAATAATAAGAAGGAAGAAATCTAAAGATAGTAAAAATGCATTGCAGTGTTAATTAACATACAGATACAACTTGTATGAAGACAAGCAGAAATGACATAGAAGAAAAAGTCTAGAAACTTTCTCAAATATTGATGGTTTTTCACATCAGTGGGGGAAATATCTGGATTATATTTTGAAAGATTCTGGGACAATTGATTAATTACTTGAACAACAACAAAAAAGAAGAGTATCTTTACCTCACACTACAAAGCGAAAGAAAATAATAGTAGATTGAATAATTAAATTAAAAAAAGAAATAATCTGTGGTGGAGGGCATGTGTAACATAAAAATAAAAGAAGAAACAATAAGGCAAAACACTGATAAATTATACTGTGCCAAATCTTGAAACATAGTAAAGGATCCATAAAAATTAGGAAAAACATCTACAATATGTACACCAGAATTTATATTATTAATACAAAAAGGGAACTCTTATAAGGTAATGAGACAAATAGCAAACATCCCAATAAAAGTGTTCAAAAGTTATTTTTAAAAATAATTTACAAAAGGAAAAGTACAGTCAATAAACATAAAATGTCAACCTGATTTCAATGAAATTAAAGAAAAAAACATATTTTGTATAAGAGATTGACAGGTATATAAAAACTCTTATACAGTTGGAGATAGGACACGTAGTTTGCAAGGAATTGGGTTGGGAGTTGGTGTGGAGAAGTGGCATTCTCAAAGACAGTTGGGTTTGATACAATCTTTCTAGAATGTAATTTTCAAATATGAATGAGGACCCTTAAAAATATTTCATTTTCTCTAACCCAGCAATTACTTATCCAGGCACTTTACCTAAGGAAACATTTAAAGATGTCCAAAATTATTTGAATACAAAGATATTTATCTCAGAGTTATAACAGCAAAAATTAGAAACACCCTAATAAATATTTAACAATAAGAGACTGACTAAATAAATCACAATATATCTTACAAAGAAGTTCTAGATAGCCAATAAAAAATGTTCTAGAAAAACAGGAGAAAATGATTATAAATATGTTCTTAAATATGTGATCTTCAGGATGGTCCTAATTTTATTTTAAAAACTTGATCTGCAATTATCTTAAATCAGGGGATGGCAAACTTTTTCTGCACAAGACCAGATAGTAAATATTTTAACTTTTGCATGACAGATATGATTTCTGTCACATGTTCTTCTTTGTTTACTAGCAACCCTTCAAAACTGCTGATGGTAAAGACTATTCTTATGTCTAAAGTCATACAAAAGGCACACCCTGGTCTTAAATAAATTTACGTAGGGGCCAAAAATTAATAGCAGTTTTCTGTGAGTTTTAGCTTTTGTGATAATTTTTATTTTCTTTATGCCTTTCTGTATTTTCTAAGTTGAATAATAAATCATATATCATTTTAAACTCAAAGGCAAAAAATACTATTTGAAAGTTGTGTTAAATAATCTAAAGGGGCCCCTGGGTGGCCCAGTCATTGGGCATCTGACTTCAGCTCAGGTCACGATCTCAGGGTCCATGAGTTCGAGTCCCATTGGGCTCTGTGGTGACAACTCAGAGCCTGGAGCCTGTTTCAGATTCTGTGTCTCCGTCTCTCTCTGTCCTCCCCTGCTCATGCTCTGTATCTCTGTCTCTCTGAAAAATAAACATTAAAAAACTTCTCTTAATCTAAGAAGTTAAACTTACATATTTCCATTTCTACAGATTACCTCTAAGATTGGATGATGAGAATTAGGATGATGATATTATTGTTAATTCTTAAAGCAAAAATAAATTCTATTTGCTCATGTCATGATTTATGTAAGTTTTCACTGCAGACACAAATGATGCCCTTTTCCCCATGTCCTCAAATGGCTGTGTGTGTGTGTATATGTGTGTGTGTGTGTGTGTGTGTGTGTGTGTGTACACACCCAGGCGGGCATATGTCTGTGTGTGCAAGCATGCATGTGTGGGTGTTTAGGGGCAGGGGCCGGGATAGGGAGTTTTTAACCTCTTTCCTAGCTACTTCTTCCTGTTGAGCCACAGTTGGCATATAAAATAATAAGATGATTGTTGTAGACTAGTCATTATACTGAAGAAATGCGCCATTATGGAGAGAAATAAAAGTACAACTGTTTTAAAGAATAAAGTGCTGCTAAAGAGAATGACACAGTCTTAAATCATCCAGTTAGCTGTGTACGGAAGTCCCTGGGATTCAGGTCTCCTTTCTCTCTTAATAGTAAACATCCTTTTTTTTCCCTATGGAAAGACACATCGTAAGAGTAGATCATAATTCTGTGGAGACAGATGATGAGTTACTTTTTTCAGAACCTTCTATTCACAGCAGGACAGGCTTCTCGTATGCAATACACATGACTTCATGACTGCACTCATATTGTTTTTCCTACCTAAAATGTTCTGCCCTCCAAAAGAAATATTGCCTTTGTCGTCAGTCATCACATTGAAATCTAGTTTTACCATTGGAATACTGTGATTTATGAGACATAGCTATTCATTCAGATGACCAAAATATATTTCTCATGTAAAGCTGGTCTTTTTTCATGGTTCCTGGATCATAGCTCCCCAAACCCTTGGATTTTCCTAAGTGTTGAGAGTGATAAAGATGTCCTTTTTTTTTTTTTTTTAGTTTTTTTTTTTAATAGAGATGTCTTATGTTTTATTAATGAAGGTGACTTTTGGATCCCACCCCGGGGGTGGTTACCAAGAGGAGCAACCATGTGATTAAAGGGCTGGAACTTTCAGTCCCTTGATGCCACCTCCCCACCCCTCAACCACCTCTAAAGAGGGGAGATGGGCTGGAGTTTGAATCAACCAATGGCCAGTGACTTACTCAATCATTTACTATGTAATGAAGCCTTCATAAAATCCCAAGAGAACTGGGCTCAGAGAGCGTCCAGGTTGGTGAACACAGAGATTGGGGAGTGGGACATGGCTCAAGAGGGTATGGAAGTCCCATGTCCTTTCCCCATACCTCCCCCTATGTATTTCTTCATATCCTTTAATAAACAGGTAAACATAAGGAAGAATTTTCCTGAGTTCTGTGAGCCACTCTGGTAAACTAAAAGAACCTAAGGAGGAGGTAGTTGGAATGTCCAGTCTGTAGCTCAGAGGTCAGAAGCACAGATAACAGGCTGGAAACTGTGACTGGCATCTGAAATGGGAGACGACGAAGTCCACTCTTGTAGAACTGAGTCCTTAACCTGAGGAAGCTGATGCAATCTCCAGGTAGATAGTGTCAGAATTGAGTTGAATTCTTAAACACCTACTGGTGTCTGAGAATTGCCTGGTATTGGGTAGGAGGGAAGCCCTATTGGAATTTAGTGCAGGAACCCAAAAAGAACTGCTTTCAAATTGTGTGATCTTGAATTTTTCCATTAACTCCTCTGAACCCTGCTTTCTTCCTATGTAAATTGTGGGTAATAGCTTCTCTTTTACATGATTACTATGATATTTAAGTAAGGTAATATGTGTGTCTGTGTGTAAATTGTCCATAATGTGTTTAGCATATAATAGAGGCACAAAGATACATATTGGATGAAATTCATTTCCTCCACCTTTCCAAATCTTACCCATTCTGCAATGTCCAGCTCAAGCCCACTTTTACTCTCCTCAAAAGGAAGAACATATTAATCTCACCTCTCACAACTTCTATAATGTTTGTTTCCTGCTCGTGAATTAGGGACCTTAATCATATAAAATTTGACTTGTTATATAATTTGCTTTATCTAGATGCATATTTATATATATTATCTCCCCTGAGCACACTGTCAGCTCCTAGAGGGCAAGAGTGTCTCTTTTACCTCTTTTTCTTTTTCCCATTTAAATGTATTTGTTTAGGTTAAAAAAAAAAGGAGAATTTGCTTTTAAAAGAACTACTAGCAAGAAAGCTGTAAGATTTGAAAAACAGAATAGCCAAACATCCAGAACTGTTCAATACATATAAGTACAGAGGTTACATGAAAAAGCAGACACTGTAGTTACCAATGAAGGATTAAAATTTGGGCAAAGCGACTCATTCCATGCTACCCCCTTCCGTTTGGAATCCTGTTGCAACATTTGGTGAGTTGATCCACCTTTCTCCCTTTCTCTGTCCTTTCTCACCTCCCCCTTCGTCAACAGCTTGTTGCAGGTATAATTTACTATGTCCAATCTACCTACTGTGGAATGCACCCATTGCGAGTACACCATGTAACAGTTTTTGGTAAATCTACAAGGTTTCTGACACCTCTTTTGATTCCCCTCTAGCCTCAGACATAATACTGGGTATTATGAGGCCACCACATACACCCTTAGAAAGAATGAATAAATTCATTATAGATTTTTACTAGGCTTCTCACTGTGGTTGATTCACTTGATCTGTTATTCAAAAATCAAATGCGTCCTGGCATGAGACTTTTCCTGGTGGCCTGAGCATTAGTGTCTCCTGTCTGAGGTCATAAGGGAGGGTAGAGTGTGCAGGTGTTTTTGCACGGAGAATTCAGAGACTGCCTACGCATTCTGAGGAGGGTGGGAGAGCCAGCAGCATTTCAGACTGGTTTGGGCAAACTAAATTCTGTTCTTGAACAAACACTCTTAATTTGCAGACAAGAACTAAATGTGTTTAGTAAAGCAACTCACTCATGTGGCAACCACCTGTGTGTCAGACACATGCTTTAATAATATATATTAAAGTCTTTTACAAACCCCGAAGCAGTATACAAGTGAAAGGAACTGAATGTCGACTCACTTATTTCTTCTGGGAAGATATGGGCAGTTCGTTACTTACAGGATGATGATCATTCATTGGCACCAACAAAAGGAGGGGATATTTGAACATATTTTACTGGATGATATGTGATGACTATTGAGAATTTTCTCTGAAAATGTGAATTTTATGTTTTTAAAAAATGTTATTAACAAACGGCATCCATAAACATTAGCTGTCTTAATTTTTATTAAAATTTTTATGTTGACTATGATATTGATTTGTCATCTGAATAATTTCATCTGAAATTCAATAGAAAATCAAAGAATTGGTTATAAGAATAAACTTTACAGGGGCACCTGGGTGGTGCAGTTGGTGAAGTGTCCAACTCTTGATTTTGGCTCAGGTCATGATCTCACAGTTGGTGAGATCGAACTCCATGCCAGGCTTTGTGCTGACGGTGCGGAATCTTCTTGGGATTCTCTCTTCCTCTCTCTCTCTGCCCTGCCCCCACTCATGCTTGCTCTCTCTTTCTTTCTCTCTCAAAATTAATAAATATTTAGGGGTGCTGGGTGGCTCAGTCGGTTAAGCATATGACTTCAGCTCAGGTCATGATCTCATGGTCTGTGAGTTTGAGCCCTGCTGGAGACCGAAACTGCACAGGTCATCCCTGATGGCAAGGCCCAGGGAAACACCTATGTGAAATGACTGTGCAGGTCATCCCTGATGGCAAGGCCCAGGGAAGAGACTGCAATGCAGTCAGAAGAACCCCCAGAAGAATTCTTCTTCTCTACTTTGTCTGTACCTTTTACTCTCACTTCTGCTGTTAGTCTATTCTAGGGTTAATATGAAACCAGAATCACCCAAAGTTCCCCCCTTCCTCCAAAATGGAATGTACCTAAATATAATGTCCACCCCCTTAACCAGATGTTGTCTAATAAATATTGTAGCAATTAGCAAAATTGGAGACAGTCCAGTATACATTGGGTCTATAAGGGACCTAGAATTCATATTCCTTATATGAGTCTAATTGCCAGTAAGAATACCTATTATGCCATAAGCAGAGACAAAAACAAGACTTACTAGTTTTGGAGAGCTTTCTTGAAAAAGTGTTAGAGAAATATTTGCCTGCTGACCTCAAGCCTGTAAGGCAACTTATGGATTGTTCTGGTCAAAGAATGAGATTGGTAAATGAAGAGACCAAATTCTAGTTGATCCACGTAAAACATTTCCATACGTCATCTATGATAAATGTTGACATTGTTCTCTCTTGGTAAGGGGCTGTGAGAGTCTGTTACCTACAACTGCAGGTACAAGTATATCCTGTTTTTGCATGCCCACTGAATTTAAATAATTAAAGGGCACTGTGATCTCATGTATTCTGGCAATATGCTTCACTTATCCTTAGATATCCTGTCATACGTAGTAAAGAATATGTAAAACTTTGTTATGACTACCTGGTTAAATTTTATTGGTTGAAGTGGAAATTACGTACCGTGAAATCACTGTTGCCAAGAAAACTTAGAAATAAGTCCTCTGACTGTACTCAAAAAATGTAAATTGTTTAAGCATGATTGTTTAAATTTGCTATATAAAAACCCTAAGCTGAAAAATAAATTTGAGCAGTCCACCTGAAGAGGCTGGCTCTGTGTCTTCTTTCGCCAATGCCAACCATCACTCTCCGGGCCAACCCTGGCTTGGAGAGGCTGGTCCCCTGCAGAGCCCCATGTCGGGCTCTGCGCTGACAGCTCAGAGCCTGGAGCCTGCTTTGGATTTTATGTTTCCTTCTCTCTCTTCCCCTCTCCAACTCAAGCTCTGTCTCTCTCTGCCTCTGAAAATGAATAAACCTTAAAGAAAATTAAAAAATAAATATTTTTTTAATTTAAAAAAAGAATACCTTCACAGTTTATGAGTATTGCACCCTACTTAATGGATATTAAAACATGCTTAAGAATATATAACTTTTACCATGTGGCTACAAAGTCTTTTATGCTTTAAATATGATATAGTATTTCCTTAGTTTGATATGCAAGAATATAATAAACTCTCTTGTTGTTATTGAACTACAATTTTGTGTGAATAAAGGTGTTTTTACCATGTAGGACTGTTTCAATAGTAGGGGAATGAGATGAATGAGTTAAATATGACAATACGTCCCCACAACCATCCCACCACTACCACCCTTCCCCCCCACATACACCTTAAATATCTTCAGCAAATTCTCACTGGTCTAAGTCCATGGTCCTTAGCACAATGTACAAGACTTTCATATCTCGCCTTGTCTACCTCTAGAGGTGATCCCCAGGGCACCGAACTCACTTTACGTCCCAGTGTTGTCAAAGAATTCATATCCCAGGCCAGTCCCTGCTGTTCCTGTCTCTGCTTCTGCACATTGAATCCCCTTTCCCAGAATTGTCACATCTTCCCTCTCTCCACCCTTCCCCAGACCGCCTGTCTGGAAAAATTCCCATTCATTCTTTAAACTCTGTTCAGATACCTCCTCTGGGAAGCTTTCTCTGCTTTGCATATAAATAGATTCAACACATTCCTTTTTTGTTGTTGCTTTTTTTGTTGTGTTCTGTTTTGGGTACTATTTCTGAACCAGGAGCTGTGTTCTATTATTTACAGTTTCCTTGGTGTCATAGTTATTTACTTACACGTCTGTTTCCCCGATGAAACTTGGGCTCCTTGATGTCTGGAACCAGTCCTTAATAGCCTCTGCCTACCCTCTGCGTGGCACCCAGTGTGCCCCATGCTTAGTAAATGTTTATAAATCCCTTAAATTTGGAAGGCAAGAATAATTAATTTTATGTTAAAAAATCTATACCCTGAAATCACTTAAAAATGATTTGCGTTCATTATTATTGCCACCAGAATGTGAGAGTGGAATATCTTCACCCGTGCTCACCAGCACTGAGCAGAAGTTTCTTGTGATGGTTACCTGTGACCATCACAGGTGGAATTCTAGTATGGCCAGGGCCAAGGGGGTATATGACACATGGCATATACTGAAAAAATACGTATATTAGAAACATAAAAATCATTACCTTATATTTCTCAGGTAGTAAGTTGGGGACATAGAGTTGGGATTCCTTAATGAATTTGGTGTGCTGAGTGCTTCTGATTGGGTATCTTTACAAATGGGAAGATCCATGTCATAAAATGTTCATCCCCAGACACATCTGCAAAGTGCGAAGTTAGCTGTGTTTATGCTTGTTTTGGGCCAAGTGAGAGTTTTTCTCCCCTTCATTATTCACAGCTGGTTACATGGCTGTGGATTTCAAAAACCCTACACTTCTTTTTTCACATTCACACATATAATTGAAGTCAATATTATGTTTAAGTTGACTTCTTGTTTGGAAACAAGGCTCATAAAATAAGGGTACCATGTGACATTTTTTTGCTCAGCCTTTTGGAAAGCTAAATAATTGTCTTTCTTTTCCAGAATTTATCTATGTTCTAAAGATATTCCCTGCTTCACCAATAGGAATAATCACAGGGGACTTTTCCCCTCTAAGGTGTTATTTTGATTTCAGGAATTAAGCTCTAATTGAGCAGCTGAAAGAGATTCTGCTATAAATGTTAATGATGGAGTGGCTTTTCTAATGAACACCAGCTGATGAGGGGCCAGCAGAGGCAAAAGAAAAAGCAAGCAGTACTAGGGAATGGGCTGGGTAGTGGGGTGAATAGTGACCCCCCCACAAATTCATGTCCACCTGGAACTTCAGAATGTGATCTTATTTGGAAATAGGGTCTTTTCAGATGTAATTAACACTCTCTAGATGAAATCATCTGTGCTTTTGTGTGGGTCTTAAATCCAATATCTGATGCCTTTTAAGAAGAGGAGAGGACACGAAGAGACATAAGGAGAGCACAGCCACATAGAGCCAGAGGCAGAGACTGAAGCTATGCAGCCACAAGCCAAGGAGTCCTTGGAGTATCCAGAATGTGGAAGAGGCAAGGAAGGCTCTTCCACAGAGCCTTCATTACGAACATGCTCCTGCTGACACCTTGATTCCAGATGCCCAGCCTTCGGAACTGTGAGAGAATACATTTCTATTGTTTTAAGCCACCAAGTTTCTGGTAATTTGTTATGGCACCCACAAGAAATGACTGCAGATTGTACATTTGTGTGTTGAGTAATTGGCTGCGCTAGTACACTTTACTGAATGAAGGAGGCATTACATAAATTTTGTACTTATGCTACAGTAAGAGTGTAAAACAAAGGGTGTACTTTAAGAGTTTGGGGAAGACTTTTGATAAAGCAGATAATGGGCAAAATTGTGTAGGTAAACAAGGAAGATGATGGAGACCACTACACAAGAGGGAAGCTAAAAACTCTAAGGAAAGTGCCAACACTCTGAAATATGTAGGAACTTGGCAGAAAAGTGTGTCTAGGTCATAATGATTGGGAGATCAGTAACATAAGATGATGCAGGAAGTGAAGTCCAGGATGACATCATACAGATCCTTTAGGTTATATTAAATGTTACAGACATTATTCAAAGGGCAATCACAAATCTTCTGAAGAATTTTTGGAAGAGTAAAATGTAATTAGAGTTATTTTTAAGAGATTATTCTGGTTTCCCTGTAGAGAAGGAATTGGGAAAAGACAAGAATGGATGCAGATCACCAGGTAGGAGGTCATTTAAGTGGTCCAGGAAGGGATCAATGATGGCCTGGACTCCAATGATGGTGGTGGAGACTGAGAGATGTGGATAGATTTAAGATATATTTAGGGGAAAGAGGTGTAGGTATATTTAAGATTTAAGGTATATTTGGGGGAAAGACTTGATGTGTGAAGAAGGAATCAAATGGACAGATGTCAAGAATATACTCTGTGCTAGATGGAAAACTACAAAAGGAACATATGGAGGCAATAACCCTAAATTTACTTTTGGATTTGTTCTTGGAAGTATCTTGGAGACATTAAGGTAGAGTCATAATATTCGTCATTGAGAATATAGGTAATAAAATTGAGATGTTCTCTTTGGCCCAAAGATATAAGTTCTAAATCATCAAAATTAGATTGTATATGAAACAATGGGAATAAAAGTCATCTTCAAGGGAGAGAATGGAGAGAGAGAAGAAATATGCAGATAGACTTAAAAAGAAACTGGCAAGAAAGACCAGAGGGAAAGTGAGTGGGGATTGTGTATGGAAGCCTAAGGAAAGAAGTGTTTAAGGAAGAAAGGTCAATTATATCAAAAGCTGATGGGTGTCATAGTAAGATGGGAATGAAAAGTTATGTCTTGAATTTACAAATATGGAGTAGATTGGTGGCCTTAACCAAAACCAGAGGAGTGGACCATGGTGGGTGGAGGTGGGGGTACCTATAGACCTCAGGAATGAGGAATGCCAGCAGTGTAGATGATACCAAGTCAGGATGCTATACTCATCCTCACTCTTATGTCTTGGTGTTTCAAAAGGATTCAGAAGTATTCCTGAGTGGCCTGAGACTGGGTCTCCATAGCCTGGTAGAATGGAAGCTTGAAATAAAGATTAAGTTCGGTTGTAAAGAAAGCTGCCTGTCTTCACACATGTCTGGAATTCATCTTGCTACAATGAAATGAGTTTGCGGAGTGTTCAAGTTGAAGAGGAAGAGACACGTCATCTTGGGAAGAGGGGACAGCCAGCACATTCAATCCCAGTAAAAAACATTTTCAAGCCTTTCAGTAGGGTAGCAGGCTAGAAATCTCTGCACAAAATATGCATTTTATTCAATATAGTAATGGTCCCCTAACTCCCTTTTAGATGTTAAGATATAGAAGTTAGTATCTGCTTCTCCCACCTGATCATCTGTTCTAAAGTTAAGTAAATGTGGGTTTTTAAATCTCTCGGGAGGTTCTGATACTCCAGTAGTTGGGGGAAACCTCTGAGCTACCTAACTAACCTCTAGTGTTCTTTCAGCCTAACACTACAATTCAAAGCAGACAGTGGATAAATTCCAGGGCAAATCCTATGTTAGTGGCTTGATGGGCATTTATTCTAGCCCATGTCTGGTCTTTGGATGGTGGTATCCAATTATCAGAGTGGGTTTCTAGTTCACTTCCAAATAAAATTCAAGGACTACCTAAGGAAATAGAAACTCATCCAAGAAAGCTTGATCAGAGTACCACAGGAAGACATTTTAATAACAAAATCCACAGATCTGTGTCTTTAAGAATCTGAATGTCATGACCTTTATTCTACATGTATTTTTTAGTTAAAAAAAATATGTGTTCTAAGAGATTCCATCTCATTTTGATAAAAGATGTTTAACTTCAAAGCCTTTGGCTTAGGGAGCCTGGATGGCTCAGTCAGTTAAGCATCTGACTCTTGATTTCCCTGGGTATCTCTCACAGGTATGCATCTTTTTAGGCTGAGCTGGGAAAGGTTCGTGCAAAGCAAAGGGTTCTTGGGGTTCCTGGGTGGCTCAGTCCGTTAAGCGTCCAACTATTGATTTCCACTCAGGTCATGATCTCACAGTTCCTGAGATCAAGACTTGCATCCAGATCTGAAATGACAAATGCAGAGCCTGCTTGGGATTCTCTTTCTCTCTCTCTCTCTCTCTCTCTGCTCCTCCCTGCTCTCTCTCTCCTTCTCTCAAAAATAATCAAACAAACAAACTAACAAATAAATAAATAAATAAACTTAAAAAAATTTAAGGCATTTGGCTTTTACAGAAAAAGGGTGCTTTTTTCAATCCTGATCCCTTTGAACAGATATTTTTCAGGTTTTTTTGTGTGTTTTTGTGTGTTTGCTCTAACAAAAGTAAGTATTTTACAGTCAAGCTGCAGATGGGAACCCACGAGCCACGTGATGTGACACAGACGTGATGTAGATGTCAATTCCCACAGTACGGGCCAGGCTAGTCCTGGCACTCTTACCAAAGATGGAGCAAGTGTGATAAGGAGTGTGCAAGAGGGTCCAGGGGCGCCTCGGTGGCTTAGTCGGTTAAGCGTCCGACTTTCGCTTAGGTCATGATCTCGCGGTTCGTGGGTTCGAGCCCCGCGTCGGGCTCTGTGCTGACTGCCAGCTCAGAGCCTGGAGCCTGTTTCAGAGTCTGTGTCTCCCTCTCTCTCTGACCCTCCCCTGCTCACGCTGTCTCCCTCTCTCTCTCTCTCCTAGAAATAAATAAAAATATTAAAAAAAATAAAAAAGAGGGTCCAGAGAGTGAGCTGGAGAAGGAAGAGGCAACCAGAAAATTAGGGGGGAGAGAAGTCCACCTCTACATTTGCAACTCATTCGAGACTACTCTTCCCTTTAATATCTTCTCTGATTCTCATAATAACGCTGTAAGGTAACCAACATTTATCATTCCCATTTTTGAGATGACAAAACCAAATCTTTGGAAGTCCAAGGTATGTAGCTAGAAAAAGATGCTGTTGGTACTTGAATCCAGGTCTTTTAAAGTATTTTCTTACTAATAACTCCTAAAACAACACATTACTTCTCTAAACCAATTATTTATGTTATTCAATGTCTACATCTCGGTTGTCATAGACAAGTTTTCATACCCCTGACTAGAATAATTTTAAGTGCCAATATGTTGAAAACTGGTGGTGATCCTACTCACCACTGTAGAGGACAGGGCTTATATTTGTCTCTCCCATTAATTAAAGGGAAGGGACAGTTAGTACAGATTAAGCCTAATTAAAATTTCACAATGTGGAACTTTCAAGTCAAGTTTACATTTTTAAAATGAAACTGATAATGGTACTTACCTCACAAGACAGTTGTGAAGCTGAGACCATGCATATATAATGCTTAATATGATACCTAGAACACAGGATCTACTCAATAAATAGCAGTCATATTATTTTCTCTATTACTATTATCATCTGCCATTTGTTTTAAAGCTCACAACTTTTACGTTATAAGCTTATTAGCAGATTGTAGATTTCAGTTCCACTATGAATATTTAAATACACATTTTCAAACTGTTTTAAATTTTTATTTATTTTATTTTATTTTTTTATTTTATTTTGAGGAAGAGGGGCAGAGGAAGAGAGAGAGAGAGAGAGAGAGAGAACCCCAAGCAGTCTTCATGCACAATTCTGAGCCCCATGTGAAGCTCAACCCCACAACTATGAAATCATGACCTGAACCAAAACTGAGAATCAGAAGCTCAACCCGCTGAGCCACCCAGGTGCTCCCAAACTGTTGTAAATCTGTCTTGACTTGAAGTAGTTGACAGTGCAGGGAATAACCAGAAAAGTGTTTCTCTTAAATAGTTTTGGTATTTAAAATGATACATTCTTAATAGACTCTCTGTTATTAAAAAAATTTTTTTATTTATTTTGAGAGAAAGAGCGCACGAGTTGGGGAAGTGCAGAAGGAGGGAAAGAGAGACTCCCAAGCAGTCTCCACACTCAGTATAGGTCCAACTAGAGGCTTGATCTCAGGATGGTGAGATCATGACCTGAGCTGAAATCAAGAGTTGGATGCTCAATCAACTGATCTACCCAGATGCCCCAACATTCATTTTTTTTTAGAGAGAGAAAGAGGGAAAGTGGGGAAGGGGGGCAGAGAGAGAGAGAGAGAGAGAGATAGAATCCCATGCTAACCATGGAGACTGACATGGGGCTTGATTCCCCAACCCTGGAATTGTGACCTCAGTAGAAACCAAGAGTTGGAAGCTCAACTGACTGAGCCACTCAGGAGCTCCCTTTCCCTCTCTCTCTTTTTATTTTTTTAATAAATATACTCTTTTTTTAATGTTTATTTTTATTTTTGGGATAGTGCAAGCAGAAGAGGGGCAGAGAGAGGGGGACAGAGGACCTGAAACAAACTCTATGCTGACAGTCTGACATCAGTGAGCACGATGTGGGACTCAAACTCATAAACCCTGAGATCTTGACCTGAGCCCAAGTTGGACGGCAAACTACTGAGCCACCCAGATGTCCCACCCCTCTCTCCCTTTCTTTTTTTACTATGTATGCTTCATCACATATTTTACAAATACTCGCCATAATCCCTCTAACAAAAAAAGACCTATCACATAATGCACCATTATATTTTAAAGAAATATAGGTGTGGATTTATTTTCTATTATTTATTGATAGTAGTTAGGGGCACCCTCCTATCCCCAAGCCTCATGTGTCCAAGTGCAGGAACTTTAACGTGGTGGGAAATCCATTTGAGCCCCTCTGGCTTCTCTGTGCAGCCTCACTCATACCTCCAAGGTCTCAGGTGAGTGAGTTTGGGAGGAGAATGGCCTGACCTTCTACTACCTGTGCTCCTTCATCTACATTCCTCACACCACTGTTTTTATTCAGGAGGCTCTGACCCTGGGAAGGAGATCTGCAGTCCTTTGCTGTCCTGGGGGCTGGGTAAGGATGTCAGGAAGCCCACTGCTGCCTCCCCGCTGAGCCACATTCTCCAGTACTTCTGCTTCACTCCCTCTGCACCTCTTAATTGGTCCGGAATCAGCTGGCAATGAGCAGATCTCCCTGGGATCCCCCTAAATTTCCAACAAATATGTCCTCACTGTTTAATGCTCTTGGGGAGAAGCAACACGCAAAATAGTTACTAACTGTGTCACTTCAATAACCTGGGCCTGTACAGACAAATCAACAAATAAAAGATAGGCTCTTTATCCTTGAGAAGTTTATGTATTTTGAGTGTTTTTATATTTTGCTAGTTTATATATTTTGACAGTTTTGTGGACACCTAATCAAATGTTAGTACCTCATGAAATGAAACAGATATAGGTGCATTATGTGTTTTGATCAAAGGCAGACAAGCCCTAGGATGTATTATATATTTTTAATTTACAGTATGCGAGCAGTCTTTCTTTTAGCCATCCAGTTGCCTGACTCCATAAAATGCATGTGTTAGTAATTAATGTCATGTACATTAAAGTGTTTTACATATTTCAAAATATTATGCATATATAAATTGTAAGCTATTATTTTGGTTATAATTATTCCAAATGTAACTTCCTTTCTCTCTTCCCACCTGAGCATATATTACATCTGGCACAAGCTGTCTCTATAGGATATAGGAACAGCCACCTCCTTTTCCAATTCTAGAATAATTATTATCAAGTAAATTTTGTCAAGGAGAAGTTAACGTATTATTCTTGCATTCCAACTAGCAGTCTTTAACCGACAGGAAAATCAATGGCATTTCCTCAACAGCAAATTATATTCCACTTCTGTACATTATAGCATTTTCTTGGAGTTGATAAATAAGGGGAAAATACTGATGGTCATTTAACTTTGTAGGATTTACTTAAATGAACTGCCAGAAAGAACTTAACTCTTAAAATAATTGATTTTTCCCTATATCAGATGAAAAATGTACAATAGAGTAAATGAAAGCCTTTTAAATAAAAGTAATTTTCCGTTCATTAAAGGAAACATAAAATACCCAATAAGATTGAATTATCCAAATCTTTGAAAAAAATTACTTGCAGGTTATTAACCTATTTTTAAAGCACAAAGCTTTAAAGAGTGTTCAGAGCACTTCCCAACGCGATATGCCCAGAGATGAAGAAATTCTAAAACTGGGGTAATTATTGTTACCCCAGTGTTTTTTGCCACATATGGATGCAGTAAAATAGTTAAGTATGTAAGTGATTTGAAAATGACAACTCTCATCACAAGCAATGGCATCAGGGAGACCTAGGGGAAAAAAATCCATACTGACCTCACTACTGTTCAACTCCTATCGACAGTTGTCACTCAAACGGCGATATCACATAAAAGCTTTCCGATCTGTGGCTTAAGTTTCCATAGTAGGGCAAAATCCTATTACTTTCTGACCCACCTCTCAGACATTTATTCTCTTCTCTTCATGTTTGCAAACCACTGACAGTTTCTCCAGTGAAATGTTTTCTCCTCATTCCATCTTCAAATCTTCTTCTTAGAAATAATCAATTGTCTAGAATGATATGCGGGTTAATTATGTTTTCCTAAAAGTTAAATTCTGCAGCACGCAGCTCCATTCCATTGCCGTCTCCTATGTTCGCTGGTTTAACTAAATGTTTCCATAGCTGAATCCTTACTGGTATTCAAATTGCAGCTTTTGAATTTGATTTTAATATATCTTGAACATTTAGCTTGTTTCAATGTTCTTGAAATCTAGGAATAGAAGGGATTAGTTGTGGATGCCATAAGCATTACTTATAATTTAGAAAATGTGTGGAATTTATAGACAGGAGTCTACAGTTCTCTATTCCAAAGAAGTTGGTTAAAAAGTTAAGTTGCCTATTTCTGTGATGTGAGATGATTAGCATTTCCTTAATATTTCACCAAGCTTTATGTCTGTATGTGTAGACATACTATAGGATGAAAAGAATAGCAATGATCTCCTCTAAGAGCTCATCTGAGGTCAATCCGGTGAGAGAAGGAGAGGGAGTGACATTTATAGGTGTTTTATAGCAGAGGAAACTAATAAGGTCATAACCTTGTCATTGTGCAATATGCCAAAGTACAGTGGTTCCCCACGCAGTTTGGTCACACGGTTTGGCACGTCCATAGTTATCTGGGCATCTGGAGAAGGGACTGTTATCATATTTTCAAGTCACGTACTTCTCCAAAATCATCAATTCACTAAAGAAAATATTTATTTAAGAGGCATCTGGGTGACTCGGTCGGTTGGGCGTCTCACTTAGACTCAGGTCATGATCTCACAGTTTGTGCGTTCAAGCCCCACATGGGGCTCTGTGCTGACAGCTCAGAGCTGGGAGCCTGCTTCGGATTTTGTGTCTCGCTCTCTCTCTCTGCTCCTCCCCAACTCATGCTCTGTCTCAAAAATAAATAAAACAGTAAAATTTAAAAAAAAAAATATATATTTAGTATCTATTAGGTGCTTGAATCATTCCTTTTACCTAGTTGTCATTTTCTGTTCCTTTCACCAACCTCACTCCTACTCAGCCTTGGTTATTCAGGGCAGATATTATTAGTGCCTTCATAAGACCTCCTCCCACTCTCTTTTACCCTGTTTTACTGGTGGAATGAATCATATTATCCTGGAACTTCTTCTTTTAGATATCATCTTTACTGAGATGTAATTCATGTACGAAAAAGCTCATTCTTTGAAAGGGTACAATTCAGTGGTATTTCATATATTCACAAGGTTGTGCATTGATCTCCGTTATGTAACTCCAGGCCATTTGTATCACTTCCCAAACAAACCCCATATTATTATCACTCACTTCTCACTCTCTCCTTGCCCCAACTCCTGGTAACAAAGTTACTTTCTGCCCCTGTGGACTTGCCTATTTTGTACATTTCAAAAATAGAGTCACAATATGTGGCCTTTTGTGCCCCACTTGGCATGTTTTTAAGAGTCATCCGTGTTGGCATTTCTTTTTATTGTCAAATAATATTTTTCATTGTATGGATATACCACTTTTTCTTTATTCATCAGTCGGTGGTAATTTGGGTTGTTTCCACTTTTTGGCTATTTTGAATAATGCTGCCATGAAGACTTATATACAAATTTTGTAGGGACATGTTTTCAGCTCTCATGGGTAGATACCTAGGAGTGGAATTGCTGGGTCATAGGGTAACTTATGGTTAACATTTGAGGAGCTGCCAAAGTGTTGTTCGAAGTGATTGCACCACTTTACAATCCCACCAGCAACACATGAAGGCTCTAATTTCTGTATATCTTTGGCAACACTTGTTACTGTTCATCTTTTGTATTATAGTCATTCTAGTGAGTACAAAAGTGCTACCTCATTGTGGTTTTGATTTGGGTGCACTGACTACGGATTAGTCATGTTCTTCAACATCACTAATGACGTTGAGCAGTTTTTCATCTGTGTTGGGAGATTCTTAAATTTGAGATCAAAATATGACTTGTTTTATTATTTCTAGTACCAAATATGAACTGGCACATGGTAGGAACTCAATAATGTTTACAAAAGGAATGAATACACATTTAATTTTTAACAGTACTGTGCTTTGAATTAGTCATAAGAGGGGCACCTGGGTGGCTCAGTTGGTTAAGCAGCTAACTTCAGCTCAGGCCATGGTCTCACAGTTCATGAGTTCGAGCCCTACATCAGACTCTGTGCTGACAGCTTGGAGCCTGGAGCCTGCTTTGGATTCGATGTCTCCCTCTCTCTCTCTGTCCGTCCCCTGCTCTCTCTCAAAAATAAACATTAAAAACATTTTTTTAATTACTCGTAAGAAAGATCCTAAAGACATAATGACAATTGCAAATATTCTTCTCAAATAGACCAAACACATTGATATCATTCTATCAATCGATCGATTGATAGATATAGAAACACACACACAGACACACACAAATATGGATTCTTTAAACCCATTTTTAAAAACCAGTTTAAAATATGTATTTCCTCAGTGATGTCTTGCTTACTTATATTTTTCTTCTTAGAAATCATTTTTAGACAAGCAGTATGTCAAGGCTCTTTATGGGAGCGAGGTTTAACTAAGATTGGGTTGTAGCTGTGTTTCAGCCCAGTTGATTACGGGGCCAGAAGACTAAGACTTGGTGTTTGTGGAAGGCAGAGGCAGATACAGATCTTGCATGAGAGCCTGTCCCCTGAAATTAGAGATGGATGAAAGATATGGATTTATTTTTCAGGATATGTTCCTTCCTGGATGTCAGATGCCATTTGTCACATCACAGATTTTGCTGTCTATCAGGATCTAAGTAAAAAGGTATTTCAGAGCTTAAGGAGTTTCTCTCCATATGGCATTTTCTCCAAAGGTGCAGTCTCCAGGCCTCTGAGAACTTTAGGAAGTTTGAGAAAAGCAAAGCCGTGGATGCATTGCAGTTTCTGCCAGGTTAGTTCTGTATCCCAGCTATTGCCTACCTTACATTAATTCAATTATTTTTCAGAATCATTCCAATAAATCCCATGTCCATGATCTAAGCATGAACCAAAAAGCAGTAAAAAATTTTCGGAGGTGGCAAATCCACAAACAGTGAGAAACTGAAAAACTAGGAGAATGCATTCATTAAGAGTCACCCATGAGAACATAGTTTGACAAAAGGTTTCAGAAGACTAAAATATGGGCATACCTAGTGATGCAGGAAGCTTATTTTTAGAGTTGTAACTTTAGGAAATAATTAGACAATTATGCAAAGATTTATGAACATAGATGTTCATGATAGGATTGTTTAAGAGAGAAAAACCTATAAATAATAATCTAGCAATAGGGGTTTGACTTACTAAATTATAGTATATACACATAGCCATCTTGTAGAAGACCATTTAATGATACAGAAATTTTCAAGATATGTAAAGTTGGGCACCTGGGTGGCTCAGTTGGTGAAGCAACTGACTCTGGCTCAGGTCATGATCTCTCAGTTTGTGAGTTCAAGCCCCGAATCAGGCTCTGTGCTGATAGCTCAGAGCCTGGAGCCTGCCTCAGATTCTGTGTCTCCCTCTCTTTCTGCCCCTCCCCTGCTCATACTCTGTCCCTGTCTCCCAAAATTAATAAATGTTAAAAAATTTAGAAAAAGACATAGAAAGTTGAAAACATATTATAAAACATATTCATGTTGTAATCAATCCTTTTAAAAACTATATATGCAAATGTATATATAATTGCATAGAGGGAAATACCGAACTCTGGTGACATAATAGTAGCTTATATATTCTTATTTGTGCTTTTTCGGTCCATATTTTATAATTAAGAATTTATTATCAAATGGCACATTAGTTTAAAAAAAAAGCAGAATTCTTGGTGAGGTACCATAGACGTAAGAAGCTCAGACCTTAGGAGATGATATTTTAAATAGGACTGATTTCATGAAAGTTTGATAAACATGATATGAGCAATGGACAGATACACACTCATATACACACATGCAAACACAAACATAGAATAAATTACTTTTTGAGGCTACTTTCAGTTTTGACTTTCTGTCTTAAGTTTTATTTTATTTTATTTTATTTATGTATGTTTGTATTTATTTTCTTTTTGAGAGAGAGAGAGAGAGAGAGAGGGAGAGGGGCAGAGGGAGAGAAGGAGAAAGAGAGAGAGAGAGAATCTCAGGCAGGCTCCATGCTCCATGACATGGGCCTTGATCTCATGACCTTAAGATCATGACCTAAGATGAAATCAAGAGTTGGATGCTCAATTGACTGAACCACCTGGGTGTCCCTGTCTTGATTTCTAAATTGATTTCAATAAATCCCATGTCCATGATCTAAGCATGACCCAAATAGCAGTAATTGAGCAGGCTAATAAGAAATTTTGGAGGGCATTTCTATTCCACAGTTTCATATTTCCCTGACTCTCTCAGCCCCTGACCTCACTCCTGCCCCTGAGAGGTATAGTGACTTGCTTCATGGTAAGGTAGCTCTGCCCTTTCCAGACTTGTCTCTTTCTATGTTAAGGGCTCTGTCCTCAGGATTCATTCTCAGCTTCTCTGTGGTGATCTCCCAGGACAGGCTCTCAGATGCCTGTGTCTCTTCAGTGGTGTCTGAGTGTGTAGTCAAGATGATCTAATCACCATACAGTGTTTCAGAGCCACACTTAATTCATATCCTCAAATCCAGCTGTACTTGGTAATAAATATGATCTTTACAGTCTGTATCTGATGTACACACAAGTAATCATTTTCTTATATGCCACCAATGGACAATTGGAATTTGAAATTAAAAACACACCATCTTTTGCATTTGCACCAAATCTAAAAAGAAATACTTAAGTGTATATCTAATAAAATATGTACAAAATCTATATGATGAAAACTATAAAATTCTGATCAAAAGAAATCAAAGGATATCTAAATAAATGTAGAGATATTCCATGTGTGTGGATAAGAAGACTCAACATTGCCAAAATGTCCGTTCTTCCCAACTTGATCTATAGATTCACTGCAATCCCAATCAAAATCTTAGCAAGTTATTTTGTGGGTATTGATAAACTGATTTTAAGGTTTATATGGAAAGGCAAAGGACTCAGAATAGCCAACAGAATATTGAAGGAGAAGAACAAAGTCAGAGAACTGACAGTACCTGACTTCAAGACTTACTATAAAGCTACGCTAATCAAGACAATGTGGTATTGGAGAAAGAAAAGACAAAAAGATCAATGGAATAGAAAAAAGAGCCCAGAAATAGACCTACGTAAATATAGTCAACTGATCTTTGACACAGGAGCGAAGGCAACACAATGAAACAAAGATAGTCTTTTCAACAAATGGTGCTGGGACAAGTGGCTATTCACATGCAAAAATGAGTCTAGATCCAGACCTTAACATCTTTCATAAAAATAACTCAAAATGTACTATAGGCCTAAATGTAAGTGCAAAAGTATAAAACTCCTAGCAGATAGTGCAGGAGAAAATCTAGGTGACCTGAGGCTTGACAATGACATTTTAACTACAATATCCAAAGCATGATTCATGAAAGAAAAACAATGATAAATTGGATTTCATTAAAATTTAAAACTTGCACCTTACGTAAGATGCTGGTAGGAAAATCAGAAGACTGGAAGAAAATATATGTATATCACATAGATGCTGAATGACTAGGACCCAAAATTAGAGAGCAGTCTTAAAACTCAACAATAAAAATCAAATATCCAATTAAAATCTACTTGTCTGTATTCTGTATCCATACAACAATTGGTTATTAACTTGGAAAAGTAAAAAACATGTGGTGTTTATACAACTCTCCCTACAAACAAAAACCTTGATGGTTTTTTGGAGATGTTTGGAGAAGATAGAGTTCTCAGGCAATTCATGAGACCTTTAGTGAGCTAAACCTATCTGACATGAGTATTGGAGAGAGATGGAACTTTGTCTGGGGCATATTAATTTGTTCCTATGGAGTACACGGAAGAAGTAGAGACAGAATCCCAAGTGAGAAAATAAAACAAAAGGGGTTGAAGTACGTTTTCTGGATTAAAGAAGGAGACAAGATGGCCACAGTTTATAAACTCAAGCTCAAGAGACAATGTGCCCTATGTGAATCTTGGCTCTGTTCCTGACCAGCTGTGTGAGCTTATATAAGTCATTCAACCTCTGGGCGCCTCCATTTCTTCATCTATAAAATGAGAATGGTAATATTCACAAGTACTTAAGCAGCATTAGTTATTAAAACAAAGAGAATATCCAGGAAAGTAGATTGTTCTCTTATGCTCCCTAGCTTGTTGTTCGAATTCCAGACTAGATCTCTCTAGTTAATTCTTGAGCTTAGGACAGTTAATCTTATAGTTCAAAAGGAAGTGAAAATTCAACATCCAATTCCACCAGATCAAAGCAGAGTACTTAGTAACTAAGGAAGGAAGACATTATAGAGATACTCTTGAATCACAGGCCAAATATTTGGAGGTGAAACACTCTTTCTGTTTAGGATCATCTGCAGAAACGTAAGATGCTTCTAGAAAAACAATGATAATGCTATCCCTGCAAAGAGCAACAAAACACTTAACTTGGATCACCAGAGACACACTCATTTTTTATTAAATTCACCAAGCTTTGCATGTGGTTTCCATGAGGGGGAGAAATTGCTGCAAAACTGTGATATAATGTGGCTTTGTGTAGAGCTCAGGGATGTGGCCAGGGTCACCTGACCCATTTTACAGGTGAACTTTCCCATCCGTCAGAAATGACTGTCAGGTGCCCCACTGAAAGTAATTCAAACATAGCTCTAGCTCAATAAACACAGTTGTTATTTTTGTCCTATGCTAATTAATGTTTTTGAGGAGATTAAATGTTCTGTAGGTCACATAGTAAGGAAAAAATGAAGTCAGTATTCGAAGAGACCCATCTGACATCAAAACCTAGATGCTTTGAATAGAAAATAATAAACCTAGATGCTTTGAACTGGATAAACTATAGAGCAAATTCAAATTCTTATTTCTTATTGTGGGGCTGGAGTCAAAAGCACTAGTTAGGTGAATGACTAATTTGGAATATAAAAATCAACACCAGAGAGTACTTTTTAAAAAATAAATCAGGCATAGGTCTTTGTAGTTCATGTTTCCTCAAAATAAGCCAACCAAGTATTTCCAAGTGAGATCTGCAGACTGTATTTTTGACTAGATACGAACCATTTTAAATAGCACACAAACAGTTACTATGTAGATCGGTCCTGCTAAAACATTAAAAAATAACTTGTTCTCATTGATAAGTAAATCAATTCCATGCTATTGAGTTCATAATATTTGTTTGGTGAGCAAACTTTGCTTCTAAGATGGTGCAATGTTAAAGGTCTAACCTTTCCGAGTGTTTTATTTAATCAAAGTCTATATTTTAAGGTGCTTCAAAAGAAATATAAATATAGGACAAGAGTTGAATAATTTCAAAAGTTCCTGTGAAAAACCCCTGATCCCTAGAGGATAAAATATAAATAACCTCATGGTCTACCTACCCGCTCCTTCTGCCCAAGCATTTGGAACTTCAGCCGGGTACAGAATGCTTTAATTTGAAGATGAAGAAGTTTGTTTTTTTTTCTTCCCACCTAAGTAGCAAGTGCACCACTGAGAATATGAATCACTAAGGGTGACATTAAATCTTGCAAAGAGATAATATATGTCTCTGTGGTGGCTCAAGAGACTAACAATAAATGTTAAATATTAATAAGATTGTAGAAATCTTCATGGATACTCTGATAAAGTAGCACCAGAAAAAAGGGAAAGACAGGGGGAAAAATCAGGGATTTATGTAGTGGTCTTTACTGCAGCGTAATGTGTATCTTTTATTTGGCGAAAAAGTAAATAAAGAGAAATGAAATGTTTCTTCACTAAGGAATAGACAGGTTTGGAAATACATAAAATTAGAAAATAAATAATATTCATCAGGGACAAATAGGCAGCAGACCTTCCTCTTGTACTCCGAGACATAGAGGAAAATTAGCAATATTTTGAGGAAGAATCCACTTACAGAACCACGAGAGTGAATCCATTTGCTTTTGAGTTCATGGTTTTCTTAGCTTTTGAACTTGCTTTGGTCTTTAGACAAACAATAATGCTGACAGAAGACAATAGTGTCAACCCATCACTCAGAGAGCAACGGCTGGCCAGGCCAGGGCATAGCTTTACCTCATGGCTCCTCTTCAAAGCCTAAGGCCTTCCAAGTCTCTGAGTATATCTGCAGACCAATTATGAGGGAGAGACTTTCTGTCAATAACCTTGGCTCACCCTGCACTTAATTCTGAAATGAGCCCTACTTTTAGACTCCCTTTCTTCTATCCCGACTACACCGAGCCTGATGGGTGGGGCCACTTGGACCAGTGGTCTCCGATGGGGGAGGGAATGCATTTTCTCACACAGAAAGAGGGGGCGGAGAGCAATAAGATAAAAACAAGAAAAGAAAAGGAATCACTAGGCTTACAGTTTTTGAGGGTTCAGCCACATGTGTAGGTTGGGTTGCTATAGTAAAAATATTGATAATAATAATAATCTGGATATCCTTGAGACGGTGAGCAGAATAGGAAAGGAAAACATCAAAGGGAAACAGCCAAACTTAGAGGCTGAGTGTGTGGCTGCCCGTGAGGAATATTTTGAGAGTCTCCGAGAAGCATATTGTCTTTCCATCCAGATGCAGAGGGAGCTGAGGGATGCCAAAGGTCACAGAAGTGTGTCTGTGTGTGTTTGAGAGGGGAGAAGGATGAGAGCTGCAGAGCAGAAATGGAGTTGGCATGGGAGCAGAAGATGGCGGTGTGGTCTACACATCCTGAAATCTACAAAATCATCTGAGCCTAACTCTGAGCGATAAAAATGAAAAGATTCTACAATGGTGCTCATTTGCACTTGGTCCACCTTAAAAAAGGAAGAAAGCTAAGCAAATCAGTAATTATCCACAATCTATAGAATATTATTTGGAGAGTAAGTCATATTCTGGGGGTTTTTCTCTTTTTTTTTTCTTATATATTTAATTGAAGAGAGGAGATTCAATTAAGCCAAAACAAGGCATACTTGATGCAAGTTTGATCAAATTCTCCCAGAGATCACCACAATCTCTGTCTCCTCCAGGAGTTTTTTTTTTAAAAGGTAGTCTGATTTGCATTTTGATTTAGTTGATATCAGAGGTTGAACCAAATGACTCCCAGGACTGTTCCCCAATCTACATTTTACCATGTTGAGAAAGAAGATGTTCTTTTTAAAGAATTCCAGGGAGTGTAGAAGAGTTTTGTTTCTTGCGTGAGGGCAGAGCCCTTGGTGGGAAAACTGGGGAGGATGGTCAGATCCCTGGTCTTCCTCAAGTTCAGGAACACAGCACAGATGAAGTTAAAGCAGGATGAGATTCCTCACTGCCCCTCGTGCACGTCAGCAGAGCAGGATATCCCCATATTCTGATGTCTCTGAATGTCCATCAATTTCTTCTGCCTCCAAAAATGTGATTTTACTTGGTTGTACATTTTATCTGGGATTAAAGAGAGGAGAGCTTAATGGCAAATGAATGCAATGTATGTCCTTATGTTTTACAGAAAGAAAACCTGAGCTTCCTAATACATACATAATTTCTTTATGGAGCCAAATTTGGGGACAAAATGACAAGATATTTACTTCCTTATTGTCTATGAGGTATAGTATTTTCATAACCAGTAATTCCCCTTTATGTTGGGAAGGGGTCATATGTGATCACAGTTCACACAAGCCAGGAAGAGAGATGTCAGTGGCAGAACAGAACCTAGTATATGAAAATGTGCTTGGCTACAAGTAAAGAAATCCTGAATCCGAACTAACAGTAGCATATTTTTCTAATATAAAAAGTAACCTAAAGACAAATACTGTACGGTATCACTAATATGTGAGATCTAAAAAAGATGAACTTGTAAAAAGAGATCAGAATAGCGATTACCAGGGGTTGTGGGGGTTGGTGAGGGAACTGGGGAGATGTGGTTTAAGAGCACTAACTTGCAACTAATAGATAAACAAGTCATGGAGATCTAATGCACACCTTAGTGCGTATAGACAAGGATACAGTATTAAAAACTTCAAAGTTGCTAAGAGACTAGACCTTAATTGTTCCCACGGCTAAAAAGATATGACAATTATATGAGGTGATAGAGGTATTAGCTATGGTAGTAATTATATTGCATTGCATAAATGAATCAAATCAACATGTTGTACACCTTAAACTTACACAACGTTGTATGTCAATTATACCTACAGAAAAATTAAATTTTAAAAAAAGGAAATCAAGAACTAAGTGATTTCTGGTGTTGGTTCAGCACCTTGATCATGTCAAGTCTCTATCCAAGGCTCTATCTCCTCCAATTCCCTTGGCTCTTTCCTCACTGTTCCAAGATGACTTCTTTTTTTTCTAAATTTGTTATTGTTCATTTATTTTTAAGATAGAGACAGAGCATGAGCAGGGGAGGGGCAGAGTGAGAGGGAGACACAGAATCTGAAACAGGCTCCAGGCTCTGAGCTGTCAGCCCAGAACCCGATGCTGGGCTCGAACCCAACAACCATGAGATCATGACCTGAGCTGAGTCAGATGCTTAACCAACTGAGCCACCCAGTCCCTCCAAGATGACTTCTTCAGAGCCAGCTATATGTCAACATCTAAGGTAAGAGGAAGAGAACTAGGGAATGGTCTCCATGCCAATAATGTTTGTCTCCTTTTAAGGAGGAAATAAAAACTCTATTAGAAACCTTCCCTAGCAGACTTCTGACTGTGTCACATGACCACTTCTAGCTGCAAGGGAGTCTGGGAAATCCACGATGACCACTTCTAGCTGCAAGGGAGTCTGGGAAATCCACGATGAGGATTTCTTGATTGGCTATGACCTGACTACTTGGAGCTTTGCTACCCTGAATAAAACTGGATTTTGTCAGCAGGAACAAAGGATGGGATTGTGGATAGACAGCTAGAAGTGTCTATCAAATACAATAACTTGCAAAGAACAAGGGGGTTATTTCAGACAGGACTGAGTTCCAAATATAAGCTCTATTGTGTATTACCTTGGGCAAATCAGTTAGCCTCAGGTTCTCAGGTAACACAGAGATGTTTATCTTTTAATCTCAGGTTGTTGTGACTATTACACTGAGATGTGTCTGTCAAAAATGCTTAGTGTATGGGCTGGGTAATAAAAAGTCCTGAGAGATACTGGTACCTTATAACTCCAACCCATGATCTATTCATGTAGAGGAGCCTCTGAGCCTTCCCTGAGGCATATTAGAAATTCTTCAAAGCAGAAAGAATTCAGTTCTCAGTTAGTGGCATCTTCGGTGAGGCACCTGTCTGAGGATTGGGAGAGATTCCCAATTCAGATGGGTGAAGTGGGATGACGAGCCTCTGGACAGAGTTTCTTAGAAATATTGACTTCTGTGCTCCTCAGGAAAACTATAAATGAGTCACACTCAGCATCTGTAGAATGCCTAAATGCCTCCTGGAGTGTCCCAGCCAGCCGTATCACAAATAAGTATACTGATTTCAATGCTGGTAGTAGTGGACTTGGAACTGTATGGTTGGGGCAATGTGAAAAGTTTGGCTCTGGTCTAAGTTCAGACTCTAGCTCTGTCACTTATCAGCTGTGTAACCCTGAGAAAGTTATTTAATCTCTGTGCTGTGTGCTTCTGAACAAATTACATAAACCCTCTGTGCCTCAGTTTCCCCATATTTAAATGGCAATAATAATAGTACCTCATGCTGTCATCATAAGTAATAAAGAGGTCAATATATATAAATCTCTTGCAGAGGTAATATTGTTGGAGGAATATCTCGCAGACAGATTAAAAGTGGTTACCTTATCATTTGATTTAAACTTATTCCATGAAGCTTATTGCATTAGTGAAATAGTAACAGGAAACTATTGAATTGTGTGCTTCTAATACAACAGTTGTCAAACTTTAGCTACCCCAGAATCACTTAGATATCTTGTTATACTATAAGAGGCTCTTAAATACAGAGGATAAATTGAGGGCTGCTAGAGGGGTGTTGGGTGGGGGAATGGGGTAAATGGCTGATGGGCATTAAGGAGTGCACTTGCTGCGATGAGCACTGGGTATTAGATTTAAGTATTGAATCACTAAATTCTATTCCTGAAATCATTACTACACTATATGGTAACTAATTTGAATTTAAATAAAAATTTTAAAAAACTCAAAAAAAAAAGAAAGCTTGTTAACTCAGTTTTTTGGGTCTTGCAAATAGAGTTTCTGATTCAGTAGGCAAGACCCAAGAATGTGCACTTATCACTGATCTATTCAAATTGGCTGCTTTTTACTCTTCCTAAGAAATAAGAAATCATGACCTTACAACTAATCTATAATTCATACTTTTCACTAACACAGAGTGGTCCCCTGCAACTAGACCATGAACTGCTTGAAGTCTAGAACTTTGCATAATTGTCTTTCTCCACCCAGGAACTGACCCATTGTCCAGAACATAGTTTCTCAAAAATGTCTGATGTTTAAATGAAACTCAAATGATGGAGGCTTCACTGATTATAACTCCTTTGTATATGTTCTGTCCTTCATCTACAAGGACAGCAGTGCTGACTGAATTATCGGCAACAACTTTGCTCAGTTGTGGTTGTGGCCTGATAAGTGAAGTTTATCACGTTCACTTGTGATAAAACTGTATAAAGTTAGATGTCCTCAGTAGGAAAAAAAGAAAATATATATTCTGTTAGAAGCCCAAACAGGAGCTTTTTTTTCTCAAAGGGAGTGCCCCAGTAAGTGGATAGATCTACAACCTTGGTCCATGAACATGTAAGATATCAATGTAACACCCTGATCTCTTACATAAGCTCTTTTCTTTTTTAAAAAAAATTTAATGTTTATTTATTTTTGAAAGAGAGAAACAGAGTGCTAGTGGGGGAGGGGCAGAGAGATGGGGAGACACAGAATCGAAAGCAGGCTCCAGGCTCTGAGCAGTCAGCACAGAGCCTGACATGGGGCTCGAACTCACAAACCCATAAGATCTTATCTTAAGCATGCATGGAGTGCCAACTGATTTCATTTTAGATATAATAAATAAAGCTTTCCTTTCATTTTGGCTGACAGTGCTAAAGGCACAATGATTATACAACTGAGAATAGAACACTCTTACTCAATGTCCCCACCACGGAGCCCTGCCTTTAAGAGCAGGGCCTGACAGCATATTTACGCAAACAAAGCATACCGAAATCTCTACTCTAGATGCAATCTCACTTTTTGTTCATTGTTTTATCATATTTTGTACACTGTTTGACACTAAACAAAAAATGCGTATTTCCATAGATAACAAATTTCTGGTTGACTTTCAGCAAACACTAAGGTGTCAGAAGGGCCTTGTCTAACTTAAGCCAAAAGTACTTGGACAGCACCCAGCACGAGGCCTGGCCCAGGAGAAACAACATTTAATAAAAAAAACAACTGCTTTTATTATTACTGTTCTTAGTGTGCTGATGGTGGTGGTGGTGGTGGTGGTGGTGTGTGGTTGTTATCACACTCACATCTCTAGACCTAAAAAAGAATGGTCAAACAGGAATTCATCTCCAGCGCCCTCATTCCCTCAAGCACCATTCCTTCTTCTTCCTGTCCATGTGGATGGATTTCTCGTTCATTCCTTTGCTTCCATCAGGCTAGTCTCGGCACCTGCATGCAGTTGCAGAACTACTCATTACCAGCTTCTGGTGACACTGTCCTGGCTCCCCAAGAACACTGAGATGTCCCTTGTATATATGTCTTATCCCTATAGATTTGCTTCCCATATTTCACACTGTTCCATGCTCCTGGGCCACGACTAGCGGGTGAAAGCTGGGCTGCTATATTCTCTACATATCTATACCTAGACCTCATGCTATTTATATCATGACCTTCAGTGATTTCACTGAAATGAAGTCTTTGCTTTCCTTTCTTTTTTTTCTCTTTTTCCTTTTTTTCCCTTTATAGCTTATTGTCAAGTTAGTTTCCATACAACACCCAGTGCTCACCCCAACAAGTGCCCTCCTCCATGCCCATCACCCCCTCTCATTTCTAACTGACACCAGCACCTGAGTAAAAACAAAGTCCAACAAAATATTCAACCATATCCTAATTTCTGAAAACAACAACAGGAAATTAGTGAGATCCCTCCCCACAGACTCAGAAGGTGTGTTAAAAATGTATTATAAGGAGCTCCTGGGTGGCTCACTGAGTTGGGCCCCTGACTTCAGCTCAGGTCATGATCTCACAGTTTGTGAGTTCAAGCCCTGCCATCGGGCTCTGTGCTGACAGCCCAGAGCCTGGAGCCTGTTTCAGATTCTGTGTCTCCCACTCACGCTCTGTCTCTGTCTCTCTCATAATTAAACATTAATAAAAATAAATAAATAAAAAGAAAAAAGAAAAATGCATGTAAGAACAACCCTCACCAGTTAATCCAACTTTGCAAATGAGCCCAATTGGCCCTCACTGCTAAGCAGTCAGCCTTCGCCCAGGCTGCCCTGAGATCAGAAAACCTGCAGTCAGAGGAAGTGGGTAGAAAAGTGTGAGAAGAGAGTTTCCTAAGATTCGATTCACAGCTAAGATGAGAGGCTGACATTTTTAAGAGACGGAGGGGAAAAGGTGAGAAGCTGGCCCACCAGGATAGCGGCAGACCTGAGCCTATGATTTCAACTTAGATATACAACTTAGTTGCCAGGAAAGCTGTGTCTGAGATATCTTGGAAAGAAACGACATCCTGGCCTGATGGCTAGACGTGGGGGAGTGTGTGGATTTAAAAGCAGTGCCTCCAGGCTGTCTGCCCCAGACCTTGGTAAAAGTCTGTCTTGAACTGTGCCACTCAGACAGCAGTTAAAGAGGCCCACGCTAGGGTGGAAAAGCTCCAGGTGGAAGCTAGAGTCCGCCTGAGTTCTTACTCAGCACTTCTGCCGCTTGCCCACATCTAACTCTGTACCCAGTTTTGATTTCTTTTATACCTTTTGTTATTTGTAAATTGCTTTGAAGACAAAATCGGGACTTGCATATTATTACATTCCTCATGGCAGCTAGCACAGAGCTTCGAACATAGATCCAGTCCCACTCAATCCTTCTCAAATGGGTCAGGAAAATCAGCAACGGGCAGGGATTTAAGAAACCAGGACTATGACTTTGAGAACGATCCAACTATTCCATTGCATATATATAGAAGCCATGCAGGTGGTGGGAAAGGGCATGACCTTTAAGTCAGGCTGACCTGAGTCCGGGTCCTGGCCCAACCCTGTGACCTTGCTAGGTTGACTTTTGCCACTTATGCTCATCTCTGGGCTCACCCCTCAGCTACTTGCTTCCAAGCCTCAGCTTCCTCATCTCCAAAATGGGGAAATCATAGTACCTACTGCATGGAATAATGGTACCTACTTTAAAGAATCTACCTCATAATAAGATTAAGTCCTTTTTAGGGGCTCCTGGGTGGCTCAGTCAGTTAAGCATCTGACTTCGGTTCAGGTCATGATCTCGCGGCTTGTGGGTTCGAGCCCCGCGTTGGACTCTGTGCTGACAGCTAGCTCAGAGCCTGGAGTCTGTCTTCCGATTCTGTATCTCCCTCTCTTTCGGACCCTCCCCTGATCATGCTGCCTCTCTCTCTCAGAAATAAATAAAACATTAATAATAAATAATAAGATTAAGTCCTTTCTAGTCCTGAGGACTCCATGGAAATCGTGGTGATACAGCTCTTAGCATGGTTCTGGCACATGGTAGGCACTCATTGAATGAGAGCTATTGATAATAATATCCATAACTTGTCATTTTCAATTTCCACTTCTGTCTGGGATTTACTCTGGGTGACTGTTTTCACTGCCGTATTGAAAAAAAAAATGATAACCTAAAATACACTGGAGCATTCCTTGAACACTGGTGTCATGGTTTCTATCACACAAAGGTGGAATTGTGTTCTGATCATTTGATTAAGTTTTTATTAAAATATTAAGATAATCCATTTAACAGATGTAAAAGAATCTCTGTGATTAGATGAAGTATTATTACGGAGCTGCCAGTGTAATAATAATAGCTCTGGTTTACTCATCTTCTGCCTCACACCTTGCCCAGTGCTGGGTGCTCTGTGTTTCCTCACCTAATCCTCGGAAGGTGCAAAGACTTCAGTTTCATTTTCCTAATGAGGGAACTTGAAGCTCAAAGGTTAATGACTTGCTCTGGTCACCTAGTCAGAAAGGTACAGAGGCATGATTTTAAGTGGGCCCCGACTTCCAAGACCATGCCCTTGCCGGGACTCCTGACATCTGGAACATTCACAGCCACTTAGGTGGCTGGCCCAGAAGTGTTACAGTGGCTGTGCACTATTTCAGTGGCCTCGGCATGATTTTTCAGCTTGTGTTTTCCAGGATCCCGCTGCTACATTTTAACCCTATGCAGAAACTCCACTGTAAATTATTCACCTTGAAAGTTGGATAACGCACCTGACGCATCCAATGTCCACAGCAAGCAGTGACAACACGTGGAGAGTGGGTGCGCCATGCCAGCACACGGCCTCACTTATCTCCATCCTTCTCTGTACACATATGGCCTTGATCCTTTGGCCCTTCCCGCACTGCAGACATGCGAGGGGTGGCCAGGGTATTATGGGAGAGGTGCTCTCGCCAACAGTCCCCATGGTTTCAATTATCCTCAACTCTTGTCTGGTGTCTGCTGGGTTTGGAAGGTCAGGATGTGAAAACACTGAGCCCTTGGCACATGTCTGGAAGAATGTGTACCGTAGGTGTTCTTCTCCAATCACACCGTGGAGCCCCTGTTGTTTGTGGGCTCTGTGCTGGGCTGAGAGGAAGACAGAGGAATATAAGATCTTTCCTCGGGGAACTTTAAGTCGGGGGTGGGCGGGGGGGGGGGGAGACTGGAGGGCAGAATGAGAGTCTCAATCCTGTATAGAAAGTGCTGTAGTAGAAGCATGTGCAATGGGTGACACTGAAGAGACGTCATATGAAAAGTAAAGCAAGGGGTACCTGGGTGATTCAGTCGGTTAAGCAACCGACTTCGGCTCAGGTCCTGATCTCAAGGTTCGTGGGTTCGAGCCCTGCATCCAGTTCTGTGCTGACAGCTCAGAGCCTAGAGCCTGCTTCAGATTCTGTGTCTCCTTCTCTCTCTGCTCCTCCCCTGCCCTCTCTCTCTCTGTCTCCCTCTGTCAAAAATAAGTAACCATTAAAAGAATTTTTTTTAAAAGGCAAAACGAGACTCAAATGTTGTTTTGGTTAAATGTATGGTGTCTCAGCTAAGTGCACAAAGGTTAGTGTTAATAAACGAGTGGATCGCAAACTGTAGTCCCTAGAACTATACCTTGACACCTACCATGTACCAGGATGTTTTTGAGCTCTGGGAACACAGAGGGAACAAAACATAACTGATATGAATAAACTTCCAGAAGCACACTCTTCTGCTGCTAAAGTGTTAGCTGTGCTAAGGTAACATTAGGTAACCTTTATCCTTTTATTTTTTTATTTATCTTTTAAAAGGTTTTATTTATTTTCAATAGAGAGAAACAGAGCAGGGGAGGAGTAGAGAGAGAGAGGATGAGAGAGACAGGGAATCCCAAGCCAGACCTGGGGCTCGAACTCACAAACTGCAAGATCATGACCTGAGCCAAAATCGAGACTCAGATGCTTAACTGACTGAGTCACCCAAGCACCCCAACCTTCACTCTTTTAGACTCAGTTCCGTGATCTGTAAAAGAAGGAAGTTGAAAAAGATATTCACTAAAGTCCTTTGGTAAGCTTTAACCCCTCAAGATTCTATGTAATAAGGATTTCTGAAGGGCTTAATGTTTTTCACCAAATATTATCCTGGAGAGTACAGCCACGAGCTGTGTACCATCCTGGGTTCTGGAGTTCAAGGAGGTTCATGGTCCTTGCAATTCACCAGCTATGTGGGAAACAATTGTAAACAAACAAATAAAATGCATAGCTGCATATTACCGATGATAAGCATTTTGAAGACAAATTTTTGGACTAACATTTCATTTTCTGAAGCAGCTTGAATTTCTCTGTGGCTCTGTCGATCATTTAGGTATGTGGGTAACAAAACTGTGTCTTTTCCAGTGAGCACATTGTGGATGACATTTGTCTAGGTATCACCAAGGGCCACCCACAATCACAGGCACCCAAGAGAACGGGAGGTGTTGCTGAGTCATCGAGCACTATTTGTCAGACTGTTCCTTAGACCTTCTTCAGAGCCGCCTGAGAGCCCAAGACAACTTACTGATAAGAAAGGAGCTGCAAAGAAAAATAAAGTGCTCACGCCAGGCTGGAGAGAGGCAAGAAGCACGACTCTGCGGCAGTGTCAGATGTGATTTGGACCGTGACACCAAGAAATAACTGTGAACCGACAGCGTTTGCAGCTCAGGCTGCAACCTGACAGCGTTGAGAAGATCAGGCTCCTCTGAACAGCAGACGGCTGTCCCCAAAGTACTTCATCCTGGCCAATGGGCTTTGGCAATAAATGGCTCACCAGGGAGAGATGGGTTTCACTGCGAGCAATTGTTTAAATCCAGGCTTAAAGAAGCTAAGTGCTCCATCTTTGGTCATGTGGCACTTTGATGAGACTTCCACAGTGTGAAAGAGAGGAGGGGGGAAAGAGCGTTTGTGATTTCAGCTCCTCAAGTTTCTGGTTATGAATTCTCAAAGTTATAAGTTAACTGATTGGGTTCAGAACAGAGAATAATGCCAGCCTGGCTTTAAGATTTTTCTCAAAAGTTCTCTAGAAAGATGGTCACATTTTTCTCTTCATGATCCTAAAACTATCCACATAGGTTATCTGGTTAAAAGAAAACACACACACACACACACACACACACACACACACACGTTTAAAAGACATAACCTGCTGAAGTGACCCATTCAAGGTCACCTAGCAAACGAATGCCAGCACCAGGAAGAGAACCCAATAGTTCAACTCTTTTACTCTTTGGAATGAACCAGACTATTTCTTATTTTATGTTTGCATTCTCAAGAATTACGAATTAGCCTCCAGTAAACTTCTATCTTGGGAAAAAATATAATTGGTCAACTCATAAACTGGAGAATTCACAGCAGAAAAATAAAGTCCCCATGAAGAACAGGATGAAAAGCTCCTGAATTTAGTCCCCGGTGCACAGTCCCATCTCAGGCAAGCATTTGCCCTTGCACACCTGGCTCAGTGCCAAGCACCACAAGTACTGGATCAGATCTCTTTCTGGGTTGTCTTCAGGACAAAGAACTTGGAAATGAGACAGGGCGAGTGTGCCTTATTCTTGGAGTGAGAAGGAGAGAGTCCAGGCAGGACAATACATTGCAGGTAGCCCTCTGTCATCAGCAACCCCCCCTCCCCCAATCCTCCCAAACCTGGGTTAGACATGCTTTTTCCAAAAGTTACCAATGTAAGAGCTCTGTGAGCAAAGACACACTGTTCTACTGGGCAGTGAGAGTGACATCAAGTGGATGTGGGAGTGAATGAAACAGCCAAGTTCATTAGGTGGCAAGGTGCAGGGTTTTTGAACTGTGAAGCCCGCTGGGGTATGTGTGTGTCGGGGGGTAGGGTCACAGGCTGGGCTCAGGAGCTGGGATCTGTGCCATGCACTCATTTCTCACCTGCATGTTCTTCCTTCCACAGGAACCATGGCCCCCCACCCCCACAAGATGGGCCATCCTCTGAGCTTAGTCAGTCTGGTGCCCGCAGGGCTTGGGGACTGGAGTGTGTTCATATTATGCAAAGCCGAGTTTCAGAAAAACCACGGAGCACCTACCATCCACCTATGGCCTTAGGATTGAGGATTTAAAGACAGTCTTTATGGTCCAGAAGTTCACTCCCTAGTTTAGGCAGAAAGACTATAAACACGGGTGGACACAGAGAAGAGGTATCTAGTCCATACCACCAGGAGAGGATGACACCAGAGTTGAGGGAATAAGTTAGCCACACACAGCAGTAGGTAACCACGTGGAGACGGAGAGCAGCATCATGGGTGCAGACATGGCGGTCAAGTCTACAGGATGGTGGGCCAAGGTCCAGATGGGTTGCACATAGGTCCCAGATTCCTCCTCTGCAAGATGAGAGGGTAGACTCCACCCTTGGCTTTCTCTAATCACATTTCCTATGAAGAGGATGAATCCAAAGAGTGATTTACCTGAGAGGCCCATCCAAGTCTACATTCTTCCAGTGCCCTTTGTTTTAAAGAATGATATCATTGTTTATTATTTTGATACTTATTTATTTTTTAGAGAGAGAGAGAGAGAGAGAGAATGTGAATAGTGGAGGGGCAGAGAGAGACACAGAGTCTGAAGCAGTCAGAACAGAGCCTGACATGGGGTTTGAACCCATGAACTGTGACATCATAACCTGAGCTGAGGTTGGATGCTCAACCTACTGAGCCACCCAGCCATCCCACTATCATCATTTATTTAAAGATGTCAGCATTGAAATACATGAGAAATGTAAAATTTTGAACCTATCAAAATCCATGATGAAAGGGTTTTTTAATTATGGTAATATTTATGTCACATAAAATTCACATCTTAACCGTTTTTAGGTGTGCAATTAGTGCCATTAAGTAAATTCACTTTAATGCATATATCACCACTATCTACCTCCAGAACTTTTCACTATCCTGCCCAGAATTTCCGAACCCATGAAATCCATGAAATGAAATAATTCTCCCACCCCCTTACCCTTGATAATCTGCTCTTTGCTTTTAATCATTGAACTGTTTTGCTTTTCATGCAAGAAGTCCCAGGCTGCTTTGCCCCAGCACAGAATAGATGGAATTCCCCAAGAAAATAGACAGCTCCTAAGGGTAGCACTTCTCACAGGGGGACAGCTGTCAGCTTCTTGGTTCTTGCCACAAGGCTCATTAACTGTGCATTTGGAAGCAGAACCCAGAGTTTCTTCTAGAAGCCTAGAGCACAGAACCCACCAAGGAAACTTGGGCTCCCCCTAGAGTTTTGCATCTCCACTGCAACAAGCTAGGCAAAAATCTCAGGCAAAAAGTTGGAATGTGGGAAGGAAGATTTGAGAGCCACTAGGGAGTCTCTAAGTACAACCTGTCTGTGCTTCTGAAATAGCACTTATTCCCTTCCTCTCTCCTTCTTACACACTGGACTGTGTTTCATAATCCTGCCAACACTTAAATCCCTTTTGCTTCCTAGACTGTCCTGAGTAATTGATAATGCTGAGACTTCGGTAAGCAACGCCGTTCTTCAAGCCAGTTGGAAAGGAGTGTTTCAGCAAGGGGCGCTTTGTTCCCGCGGGTGGCAGAAATCAAGTGAAATATAAAAAGCAGGCCCTGACCACCTCTGGTCCCCACAGCGTGCTTGGAACTTCTCACGGGATGGAAGTCTTCCTGTTTCCGCATTAATCCTTGTTTGCTGGTTCCAACTCAGGTAATTACAGTCTCCGCTACCCAAATCCCCGCTGGCAGATTTAGTCTTTTCCTGTGTCTTCTTGCGATTTTTAGTTTCTGTGGTATTTTGCTCTTGACACAGCATTTTTCTGAGGAGATTTTGCCTTTCAGTGAGAGGGCAAAGACGGATGGGCCCATAGGCACTGTGTATTATCCACAGAAAAATTGTAGCATGAAGGAAAAGTGGAACAACGCTGACCAGAGCAGAAACCTAGAGAACCAGGGATGTGAGGAGACTCCCAGGTGCAGCCCCCTCCCTCAGGTGGGTGCATAACTAAACTTCTACTGTCAGTTACTGACTTTTTGATGTAAAGCCTCCATAACCTTCTAGAGTCACGGGGCCAGTTTTAGCAGTCTTTCGGTGCATGATTCTAACTTGTACCATTGGCTGGCAAATGGTTCGGTATATTGTTCTGTTCCCCAGGGTTACGATCTATCTATGTTTGACTTTGGGATCAAAAGGTTGTAAATATTTTTGGTTACTTGGATTCAGAAAACACCCAAACTGCCAGCAATTTCCCGATGATTTTATGAAGTATCAACTGGATCCTCAAGATGTGATCAATTATGCAACACACTTCAACTAATAAAGGACTTATTAAACGCTTATGCCACCTTCCACTTATATGACCTTGAGGAAGTTCACTAACAATTTCATGCTTTGGTTATTTTCATTTGTAAATTGAAGGAGATAAGAATAACTACTTTATAAGACTGTTGTGACGATTCTCTAAGAGTATATGGGAAGCCATCGCTATCATTATCACCATCATCACCATATTATGATTACTATCATTATTATTAATTGAGCATATACATTGAGGAGATAATCTAGAAGATAATGAAACACTCAAAAAAATCTTTTAAATATGATAAGGATACGAAGATGACTAAGCAGTGGCCCCTGTCCCCATATTTTTATGGTCCAATGAAGGAGCCGTATATTGTCCTTTGTTGCTGTGATCTTAACACCTAGATCCATGTAAGAGGGCTTGGCCTTTGAGTAGGGCAGCCAATAACTATTTGTTGAGGGAATGAATGTAGAAAGGACTTAAACATACAGAAAGCAAATTACCAATAGGGTGAATCGAGGACAGTTTCACAGAGACGTTTGCATTTGATCTGGATCTTAAAGAATCGATATGAAGAATGAATATATAAATATGTGATGAAGTGAAAGGCATTCAAATCATTTCCTGGAAATGTGTTCACCATGTTTTTTGGATTATAGCACATAAAGAAAATGATAATATTACACAGGACACTGGCCAAAGGCTCTACACTAGAACATTACCCCCAGAGAACAGAGACCTTGTCCACCTTGATCAACTCTGTATCCTCAACACCTAGGATAGTGCTTGGTACATATTAGTTAAATGGGAGCAGAATGGAAAGCATGAGCAAACACGTGAAATCGGTCTGTAAAAGCTATGATAAGCAGGGCACCTGAGTGGCTCAGTCAGTTAGGCAACTAACTTTGGCTCAGGTCATGATCTTGTGGTTCGTGTGTTCAAGCCCTGCACTGGGTTCTGTGCTGCCAGCTCACAGCCTGGAGCCTGCTTTGGATTCTGTGGCTCCCTCTCTCTCTGCCTCTCCCAGAGTAGCGCTCTCTCTCTCTCTCTCTGTCATTCTCTCTCTCTCTCTCTCAAAAATTAAATACACATTTAAAAAATTAAAGGAAAAATCCATGATAAGGGCCATTGGAACACTGGATTCATAAGGAAATATAGAAAGAGTCTAGAGAGGCAGATGTAGGAAGATTTTGAATGCTGTGCCAAATTTGTCTTTATTCAGTAGGGCGTGGGATCCATTAAAGGTTTCGGAGCAGGGAGATTTTAATATGGAAGAGAATTCTGGATGGGAGCTGAGTAAAAGATGGAGTGAAAAACATTGTGAGAAGAAAACCAAAAAGGTGGCCATTTGTGCTGTCTGGAGGGCAGACTGTGAACGTCTGAAGTGGGCCGAAGGAATGTGAAGATAGAAGATGAATTTGATACTTCCGTTCAGAATATTCAGTAGGACATCACTGGATTGAATAGAAAAAAGCAAGGCAAGAGTCATATTAACACAAATTTGCTATTTCCCCTCAGATACTGCCCTTAACCTCCCCATGCCTGTGTCCTCATCTATAGAAGGAGAGACCTGAACTATTCCCTTAGTCCTATTAAATTTTTTGTATTTTAGAATTCTCGAATCTTATCAAAATCCTTACTTCTACCCCTCCTGTACCTTAATTTGTTGTGGTATTTCAGCTTCTGTCTTCTGACTTCCTTCGTCCTTTGAAAATTTTCAGGTTAACATTTTATTAATGTATGGAATATACATCCACAGGGCCCAGGGTAGAATAGTCCTCCCTACTACATCTGGGGAATATTCGACTGGGACATTCTTCCCACCAAATATCTCTCGTTCATTTGGTCTTCTATGGAGACACTGGACATCAAGCATTTTCCTATGGATAAAAATTATGTCTTCTCTTTGTCTCAAACCTGACCCATAATAATTGCTGAAAAATATGAACAATAAGTGAATGAATGGACAAATGAGTGAATGAGGTGAGGATGGGAAGACATCCCTTGGATTACATCTTACTGGCCCCTGGGGAGTTATAGTCAGATGCATTATGACAGGGGACTGAGAACATCATCTTTTGCTTTTACTTTCCTCAAGAACTCTTAAGAATCTAAATGATTTTCTTAACCTCTGTTCTCCTACAGCTATTTCTGTTATTTTCTACTCAGCCATTCTCATCCACAAGTGGTTACCTGCCTAAGCTCATCTGAAGGCTGGGGAATCAACTCTGCCATCCTTTTCTCTCAAGGACTAGAACACCCACAGTTATGTGCACAGAAATTCCATCAGCGGTATCAACACAGATTTTCTAGGATAGAGACTGAGAATGAGTTAACAAGCACCAACACATTTGCTAAGCTTAACAGAATACTCTATTATTGTGTGGCAATTGGTAAAGAACTTATTAATTAAGGATATAAGATAGAGAGAAATCTCCCAGGAGGCAAAAAGCCATTACAAAGACACTGTGGAACCAATCTAGCAGTTAATGGAATACTCAGAGGCTCTTTTTAAAAAAAAAAGAAAAAAGAAAAAAAAGAGGGGGTCACTTTTCAAAAGAATAGGTATTACCAAATTAGTGACGTTGCAGAATGGGGGTCTGAGCGGGGTGGGAGGGGGACTTACCAAAAGACAGGTAAAATATAAAGACAAAACAAAACCCATAAGCATTTGTTTTAATACATCCCAATCTTTCTATTGTAACATCCCCAGACCCTAAACACATACCCACACCACCACAAAGCATAAAAGTAAATTGAGATGAAAATCGAAATCAAACTAGTGTTGCAAATGAGAATTAATAGTACATTTGCTTTTGTTCTGAGACGGGCATCAGAGGCAAAATAAATAACCCATTTCAAATGCCTGTGAGTTGTTTGTTTAAGAATAACTATCAAATCAACAAGAAATGCCAGACTCTTCTTTATTTCCCCTCTTAAATTGTAAGTCCCTCACCCCCTGCCCTCACCGATGATCACATCACATGAGAATAGTGTTGTTTTAGAGAAGGATTTGGTGAGATGAGCCAAACACTGAAGGTTACTCAGGAATTGGCTCTTCAGGAGTGATAACGAGGATCTTACATACCTATTATATTAAGATTTTTACCTCTGGAAGTTTCCAATAGCTCCAACCTTGTGAGCTGGGATTCGTGGGGACTGGCTGAAGCAATCCTCCTAACCGGATAGTATCACAAAGCATATAGTTGCAGGACCCTAATAACTCAGTGTGTTGAACCCCACTGAACCTTCCATGTTTGAGGCAAAACCGGAACTGAGAAATCTCTTCATCGGAAGAACAGTATATATGTTAAGAGCATGAGAATGAGAAAAATCAGAGACATTCGCTTAGTTATATTGGAATTGAAATGTAACCTAGGCAAATCCTCCATACATAAATGTACATTCATAAGTTAGACTTGTGAATTATTTATTCCACATTTTTAGAGAGATGGAGGGAGATACATCTAAATTAACAAGCATTAGATGTTCAGGTATAAAGAACACAGGCCATGGGATGCAAAGATTTGATTTTGAATATATACAACTTCCCAGCTCTGTTATCATGACATATTGCTCACACTTTGTGAGCCTCCTTTTTCTTATCTGTAAAAGGGGTAAGATCAGACTTGCTTTGCCAGCCTCACAGAGAAAATATAAAGATCATGTAAGGTGAAGTGGGCCAGCGTGCTGTACTATCTACAAAGGTGTTATTGAAGATGATGATGATGAAGATGAAGAATTATTAGCTCAGGACAATTACCTTAGTCTGTTATGAAAGGAGATGTCTAAGCTTTGTGATAAATGATGGTAGAAATGAAAAGACAGTTTTCTGAGAAAGAAGTTCCATGAGAATATAAATACTAAGACTTATAAGAATAATTCTATAGTGCCATTGAATACTCAGCTATATAGAATGTATTGATTTGCTCTTGATTTTTTGACAAAACCCAAATCAGAATGCTCTACACTTACATCACAGGGATGTAATGCGAACAAGGATGTCCACTTCAATGTCAAACCTTTCCACTGTGATGTGCATATCCCAACACTTCATCTTATTCCTTTTTTTTGGGTGGGGGGTGCCTACTTCATCTGCACCACTATCTCCATCACTGTTGTCTATCCTGGAGTTCGATGTCTTTTTCAACATTTTTGTTCTACCTGTTTAATTTATGAGTATCATTTCACTTGATACAAAAGATAGAGGCCATGGAACTTGAATGCCTTGGCTTTCTTTTTGAAAACTACATGCTAAATATTACGCCAAACATCTCCGAATATGGGTCTTTGCCCTCTTGTCTTCAAATAGAGATTTTTTTCTTTTATTGTTTTTTCTGGTTTTGTGAGCTTTGCCCACTATTGGCCTTGGTCTTCCCAAGCCCATCCTTTTGCACTTTTATATTTGTGTTCATCAGAGAGTTCTTTAGCCAGTTACAGTGGCTTATCATATCTCCCCATACTTATCTTCCAACACTGTTGTTTTTTGTGGGGGTTTTTTGTGGTTTTTTTCTGCAATTGTCATCTACAATTAAGGTAGAATTTAATTTCTTAGCATCTTGCAACTGCCTGACCCTCCTTTAGAATTTGTTTTAGTTTTGTTCACAGAACTATTTGGCACCTAAAAGCTTGACTTATGAAGAATCCCTGTCTATGTTTGATGCTTTCCTCCTTGATATTGCAAAACCTCATCATAGCGCCCTATACCCATCCAACCCACCCTACCCTGTAATTCTCTGTTTTCCCTATGTGTTTAGGTCTTAGGACTTTAAAACTTTATATTCCCTCTGCCTGGAACATTCTTGCATATCTGTTCTTTGTATGTCAGGCTTCTTCTCACTTTTAGGTCTTAGTTTAAATGTCATCTCCTTAGAGAGGACCTCTATAATTATAATAATTAAAGTACTTTTGATATACATATACCCACACCTACACACCCACCCACCCACACTTATTCTATCTCATCACTGAATTTATTGCTCTTGATGTTTAACATGATTGGTTACTATTATGTCAACTGTTTGGTTTCCCTGTGTGTTATCTCTCCCTCACCCTTACCCCATCCACCGATGAGGACTTGGATCTTGTCCATTTTGTTCATTGTTGCTTCCCAACTCTTGGCATAGGGACTATCACACAATAAATAGGTGTTGGAGAAATGAATGGTCTAGTTCTGCATTATTCTGTAAGCCTTAAGTAGGGAGGGCCTAAAGGCATTAAGTGATGAAAATTCATTAAATGTAAAATCAATTCTTAGAATGCAAACAGAATGCTTGTAATATTAGAGGTTTGCTTTCTCTTGCTACAATTGGAATCCTGAATGCATCATATGAAAACACAAGCTAGCCTTCTGGAGAGGTCACATAACGGAAAACCTAGCTGCCGTCAGTGCCTGCCTGCCAACAGCTAGACCCATGAGTGGTGCCATTCTACACCACCCAGGCCTGGGTTTATCTGACAGCTGACTACAGACATATGAGTGAGCTCAAGTGAGAGCATTAAAAGATTTGCCCAAATGAACTCAACCCAAATTGCCAACCCACAGAACTGTGAACTAACAATGATTGTTGTTTTAAGTCACTAAGTTCTTGGATAGTTTGTTACACAGCAAAAGCTAACTGATACACATATACGATATGTCCTACATTACTTTCTAGTCATCTTTATTTGCTACTGCTCAGATGTACCTCACTAGTAAATGATCCATTTATCCCCATTTCACAGAGAGGAGAAATCAATGCCAAGAGGCTTTGCTACTATTGATGCCCTGACATGCTTAATTCCTTAGATCCCATACATTAGAGATAAATCCTCCTTAGAGACTTTTCAAGGGAGCAGCTCACTGAAAATGTCTGGAAAGGAATTAGGTAGCTGAGGATGTGCAGACAGTTCCTGAAAGCCAGACTCCAAAACTATAAGTATGAGCTTAAGTAGGGTTTATGAAATTAATAAAGCCAGAATCCAATTTTGTCTGTCTGCCTCCTATTCCCTAACGAGCAGCTGTCAAGTGTACCAAACATCTAGGCCATTCCAAGGCTGCAGTCACTAGAACCTACATGATAATAATCATGATAATTATCTATACTATTTATTGATCACCTTCTAGGTGTTAGGTTACTATTCACACTCATTATCTCTGATAAGAAGCCATAATAACCTTACTAATTAATTAATAGGTATAACTTCTCTTTTACATAAGAAGAACTTAAGACTTGGACAAGTAAAACACATAGCTAGTAAAACAGAACTGAAATTCAAAACAAGGTTAGTCAATGTTTTCTCATCTACACCTATTTCCCTTTGGACCGACTGCTATACAATCCTCTTTCTTTTTATATATTAAGGATGCAAGTCATGAGTTCCACATCCAAGGATACCTGTGGGGACCCTTCCTCAGCAAGAAAGCAGAGTTTCTGTCATGTATCAAAATGTAAGTGATTTTTCCTTTCAAGCAGCTTAAGTCTGTTATCCTTGGTATACTCTTAGAAAAGCCTCCTATTTGTCTATAGCATTTACTTTTCAACCCAAGTTTTGAGGAGGCAAAGGGAATACATTAGTTAAGTCATGAACTAGACACATATCTTCCTAACTTAGAGCCAAACAGAGTAAATAGGGCCTTCCCACTCTTCTGATTTCAATTCCTGAAAACTCCCCAAAGGAGACCTTGATATTTGAAAACTTGAGAGGTCTGCCTTGCAGCAACAAACGGCCTTTATAAATATGTTGATGTTCCCGATAATAAAACAAGCATGGCCCACTCATCTCCATGAATGACGTTTTACACATCTTACTGTAATAAAAATGGGCACTGAGCTTTTAATTCAACTTACCAGATCATCTCTTATCTGCTAGTTACACTTTAGTGTCTCCCTTCCCCCTCAGTTACAGGTTCAAGAAACTCATTTTGTTGCATCTATTAGATATTTGTTTCTTATCTGCTCTACACCCACGTGGCGTCAGAATCTCACTTCCTGGATGCCCACCTTTCAAATGCTCATAATTACACTTGTGTTTTGAGATGTCTGTTCCCCATCCTTGACAGCTTGCTCCCAACCTTAGTCCTCATTGCATCCCAAAGCTTAGGGCAGCTCCTGACACATATAAGCTCCCTAAGTGTTTGACACATAGAATTACACCATTTGTGCAGCCCTACTTTGCAGATAGAAGCAATTTTCTAAATGTTTGTAGGCGACTCAGTTAAGGAAGGGGAGAAGAGAATGATCAAAAGAAAGGAAAGTTAATCATGATTATAGGCAGACCTTTGGAGCAGGAGATTGATGGTAATTTCCTTCTTCTGTTTTCACTTATCCTAGAGAGAGAAGGTTCCTTTCCTTCATCAGTTATTTCCCCCAGACTCCAAACTAGATCTCTAACCCTGTTAAAAATGATCCAGTCTCTCTTTCTTGCAAGGCCAATTTCATGAATTCAGTTCTGCTTATTTACATATCAGTTACATTAAGAACCATAACAACCTGGGGCGCCTGGGTGGCACAGTTGGTTAAGCATCTGACTCTTGGTTTTGGCTCAGGTCATGGATCTCACAGTTGTGAGATCGATCCCCACTTTGGCTCCCTGTTCAACACAAAGGCTGCTTGGGGTTCTCCCCCCACCCTGCCTCTCTCTCTCTCTCTCTCTCTCTCAAATAATAAGTGTATTTTAAAAAAGAATCATAGCAATAGATCTCAAACCTTGTGAGAATTAAGTGATCAAAGTCACTGAAAAAGCACAGCTTAGCATTCCTTCAGCTCCTTAAAAACTGCAGAGTTTTAAAGAAACCAAATTGCAGGGGCACTTCGGTGGCTCAGTCGGTTGAGCATCCGACTTCAGCTCAGGTCATGTTCATGGGTTCGAGCCCCGCGTCGGGCTCTGTGCTGACAGCTCAGAGCCTGGAGTCTGTTTCAGATTCTGTGTCTCCCTCTCTCTCTGACCTTCCCCTGCTCATGCTGTCTCTATCTCACTCTCAAAATAAATAAAACATTAAAAAAAGAAAAAAAAAAGAAACCAAATTGCAGAATTCAGTTCAGGCTGTAAAAGACCCCAAACACGAGGACACAGAAGCAGGAATTTTCCCTCGTCAGGTTTCACCTACTAAGCTCAAATGCATGCATCTGGAAAATAATACAGCATGTTTTTAAACATGGTTTCTCTTGAATTAGGGCCCTTCTGATGTGGTTCGCCTTATGTCTGCTCTGCCCAAACTCTTGTCAAAATGAAGTTATCTAAACGTCCGTGCTGGGTGACCAGGCAGCACCAGGACAGCACAAAAGAGATGAGAAAAGAGCAAGAGGAAGGGAATATGTCACATCCTGACTACAGGGAAACAGTGCAAAACATCTAATCACAGCAGTGCCAGGGAACTTGAACCTGTCCAAAAAGATCCCGCGCTCTCCATGTTTAATTGCCGTTGATGGCTGCTGGCCAGTCATGCATGACAATGTGTGCCTGTCTCACTGCTCCCTGCCTGTGCTCATTCCTGTCAGCTCTCACTCCAGGTGACGAACATGGTCCTTGGACCATGGGAGAGGGTTCTGGGCCAGAGATGGGGGTGGGCAGGCTGGAGAAACCCCTCATGGACACAAAGCGGTTTATGCTCAGATAACCCATAGCTAAACCGAGTTCTTTAGAAGCAGAAATGTTAAGACTGGCTTCAATCCCTTCCTTTTTTCCCACATGTATGCAGCATATTTGTTTTCCTTGAGACGAAAACAAAAGTAGGACACACCATGCAGATGGGTAGGACATCTGTGACCTGAGGTATGTCAATTGGCAGCATGCAAATGTCCTGTTTGGTCGATTATATTTGAGCACATGCTGGAGGCTGGATAGAGAAATTTTGAATTACACTTGAATAGTGAAGGACGTTATGTTTTTTGGCGACTTGATACTTGTAAACCTCTTCGTTCTGTCTGTACCAGAGGCAAAAAATCGCGTTTCTATTGATTCCAGTGACAAGAAAAGCTCCCCCACGCTCTGGGAAGATGGTTTATGGAGTCTAGTGTGGCGTTGATAATTTGAAAGGAATTCATCAATCCTCTTGCAGCCTAATTGCTCTTTTGCAGTGTGGGATCAATCTAGAACTTCTCTGGAGCTTTGGACCCAAGGCAGGCTGCTTCAAGGCACAAATAGTGGGAAACCTCAAAGCCCAAAAAGCCCCAGACCACACAAAATCGGGCAGTTGGGTTTGGGAACCACTTTCTGCCACAGGCCTGCTCCCTGTCCACCACTGCTGTGAAGTGTTGCGGAGAGCTTAACTTCTCTCTGGGCTTTAATTGCCTTATCTCTAAAAATAGGCATTTCTACCTCATGGGGATGCAACGCGGATTAAATGAGCTGATGTCTACTTAGGAGCTTCCTCTGCAGAGAAATAAACAAACTGCAGGCACGTAAGGACAGGGATGTGTGGTCTATTTGTTTTGGTAAACCTAGTGGTAGAGCGGAGCGGTAAGTGGTACAAGCTCTGAAATTAGTCAGGACTGCATGCGAATGCTGACGCTGTTGCCCAGTGAGTCGTGTTAATTTTCTCACTTGAAAAATAGAGACAGTTATTCGTACCTGAGAAACAGCTGAGCGCATGCACTTATGACGTCGGCCATCCAAGAAGTGTTCAATAAAAGGTAAGTAGCTCCCAGCACGGAAATGCAGAACAGAAAAATCGAGAAATAAGTTTACGATTGAAAATTAAACCATCCATGATGGGAACACAATTGTTGTTGATGGGCGATCTGAGATAAATGGTATCAGGATCTTACTGTTTTCTCAGCAAGCACCAGAAAGAAAGAATGGGGCAATGAATTTTATTTTATGATTATACCAACCTTTTTTCTCCACAATAAAACTAGTTTAATTTTTTTTTTCTGAGCATATAAACAACATCTGCCTATTGTGAACATTTTTTATTTTTTATTTTTTTTAATATTTTTTATTTTATTTCTGGAAGAGAGAGAGAGAGAGGCAGCGAGAGCAGGGGAGGGCCAGAGAGAGAGGGAGTCACAGACTGAAACAGACTCCAGGCTCTGAGCTGGCAGTCAGCACAGAGCCCGACGCGGGGCTCGAACCCACGAACCGCGAGATCGTGACCCAAGCGAAAGTCGGACGCTTAACCGACTAAGCCACCCAGGCGCCCCTGTGAACATTTTTTAAAAAGCTGATCAATCAATGAGGGTCAAGAGAGGAGAGTAAAAATCACCCAAACTGTCACTGTCCTGTGAATCATCAATATATATCCTCAATATAATAGTAACCAGCAGCATAAAGGAAGCAGGAAGCCCCAGGAAAATGTGCCTCAGTCATATCCTTCCCTCAGGAACAGCATTTGGGATTTCTTCATGGACAAAGGTGCCTTTTGGGGAGCTGTAGGATCCAGAACCACACCTATGGGACTCAGGGAGTCTCCGCAAACTGTTGGGTGATAAGCATATGGACCTCACTACCAGCTGTAGGTCCTGAGATGGCCTCTGCACCAGCCTGTCCCTCGCAACTGTGGTCCAGGAGTCCCCGGACAGCAGTCTTAGACAATCACCCACGACGAGAGAGCCTTTGGAGAAGCCCAGATTTCCAGAGAAGATCCAGCACACCATTAGAGCAAAACCGTATCTTTTTGGGTGCATTGGACAGAGTAAGAGGAATAGTTTGACTTTACCTTTTACCTCCTCCAAAGAACATGGCTCAGTGCCAGGAAGGGCCTTCCCGGCCTGTGATTCTCCTACAGGGTAAAGTGAGAGCACTTGGGTGGGCACCTGGCTTCCCCAGCTATGCCGGGGGCTGCCGGAGAGGCGCATCCAGCATACTGGGTCACGAGCAGCACTACTAAAGGGCAGGAAGCTGCCGTGAGAACTGCAGACCGGACTCTCGGAGAGCATTAAAGGCTCATGGATCCCACTAATTAGGTAGTGGGCTCCAATAAGACTTCTCACAGGCTGCTGGGGATGCCTCACCCATGGATTCCCCCAAATGGCCCATAAGCACCCTGAATGTCCTGAATGCCCCCCCTCACACACACACACCCCACGTCGTGGGCAGCTTCGTGTGTGCTCCCAGTGGCAATAAGAACATACTTTGGCAGATGGCCAGTGAGCACTTGCAGAAAACTGACCCAAAGCTACGGGCCAGGGAGAAACCAGAAACTTCAGCTTTAGCACTACCATTGGGAAAGCAAAAGAGACACTGTCAACGCCTGGCTAGTGCATTGCAAGGTCAAGAGAGAGGATGCAAAGGCTAGAATTCTGCCACAAGAGGGAGGGAGAAGGGCAGAGCAGGTGTATCCATAGACCCGAGGAAGTCTAAGGAGCCCTAGCAGGGGTGACTTTCTCTTCTAAAGTCAGTCTACCAGAGGAGATTTGCCATGTCACATATGAAGACAACAACTTGAGACTTTCAGGAACACGGAAAACCAAGATAACATGACACCAGCAAAAGGCTCACAATTGTTGGTAACCAGTCCCAAAGACTTGGAGATCTGTGATTTACTGGGTAAAGAATTCAAAAGAACTGTTTCAAGGAAGCTCAGCAAATTACAAGAAAACACAAAAAGCAATTCAACAAAATCAGAAAAATGACACACAAAGTGAGAAGTTAATGAACAAAGGAAAGCATACCTGGTCTATGAGATGCCATCACAGCAAACAATCTGCAAATTATTGGAATCCAGAAGAAGAGAGGGAGAAAGGAGCAGAAAGTTTATTGAAAGAAATAATGGATAAAAACGTGTACATCTTAAGCTTATACAATGTTACATGTCAATTATAGCTCAGTAAAGCTGGAAAATAAATACCAAATTTTTAAATTAAAAATATTTAGTAATCATCCTTTTATGTATACATTTCTGTGTGTGATGTATGTGTGTGTTTTACTTTATAACCCAATGTAACCCATTCACCTTTTTATTTTCCTTTTTCTTTTCTTTTCTTTTCTTTTCTTTTCTTTTCTTTTCTTTTCTTTCTTTCTTTCTTTCTTTCTTTCTTTCTTTTTTTTTTTTTTTTGAGAGAAAGAGAGAGAGAGCAGAGCCAAGGCGGAGAGAGAGGGAGAGAGAATTCCAAGCATTCTCGGGATTGATAAGGGGCTTGATCTCATGAACCCTGAAATCTTAACCTGAGCTGAAATCAAGAACGTAACCGACTAAGCCACCCAGGTGCCCTGGCCCATTCATCTTTAGTGTTGACAATAGTCTTTGATATTATTGCTACCATTATATTTCTCTTTGATACTTACTTACTTCATTTTCTTTATCTTTTTTTCTGATTTTATCAAATTGTTGTTCATTACTCTTTCCACAATTTTTAATTAGGAAGTTCTATTTTCATTTTTTATAATTCTATTCGTGGATACCTTTCCACCCCTAAGAGTGATTACGAACCACATGTTTCTGTGCTCCTTTATGAGAACAAGATGCCTATGATTTTACCTTCTGTTTTTCCGTCTACTGCTCCAGTCCATCCCAATAAGATGAACGTTTGAGAAGGTTTTTTTTTCTTACCCAGTCCACAGCACACACACATATACAGCATCCCCCAATAAATATAATATTTAGGGTACTATTATTCCCCACTCCTCCTATACCCAGAGGTCCTGTTTCGCTTCAATCGTTTAATTTTCTTGTTTTAGATAATTCTTGGGTTTTCCTCCATAGTCCGTCATTTCTATTTTAGAAATGATAATTTAGAATTTATTTCACACGTTGCTGGTTACTCTATCATTAATCATTTAGATATAACTGTTAGGTATTGCAGTGTTAACTGCTCATCACTTGATTTGTCTTTTCTTTATCTTCTACCTTAAGATCTCTGTTCTGATTCATTTGCTATTTGACTATAGCCTTTTCCTGAGTACTCTCTTCAGAAAGAGTGTATGGAGGAAAAATTCTCTGAGCCCTCGCATATCTACAAATTTCTTTCTTTCATGCTGGTAGGTAAATATTATCTCAGCTGGGAATAATTTTATTGAGTCACAGTCTTTACACACCATAATCCTGAGCTATATAATTCTGAAAATCTTTTCATTTCCAATGCTGCAGCTGAGTTTTCTTGCCTGATTCTTCTTCTTCTCATTTCCCTCCTCTTCTTTGTAAGTAATTTGTTTTATTCACTCTAAAATATTTAGAAGTTTCCCTTGGAGTTTCAAGAATTTTACCATACACTAAATAGGTGCTTTATCAACAAGCCTGTCTAGAATTTCATGAACACTTTTGATATGTGACTGAAGTCTTCTTTTCCTTCTGTTTTGTGCTTAGATTTTGCCTCTTGTCCATCTATTCCTCCTGGAACTCCTCTTATTTGTATATTAGGGTTCCTGCACTACTGAATTCTTAAAAATTTGGTAAGTACTTTTTCCAGAAAGCATTTTATGCTATAATTAATTATTTTTGTTTGTTTTCATATACATATACCTATATATATATATATAAATGTGTGTATATATATATTAACATACATACACGTATTTACATTTGTATTTATAGATACACGTATATATATATGTATATATACACATGTATATATATACATATTTACATGTATATATATACGTATTTACATTTGTATTTATATATACACGTGTATATATATATGTATATATACACATGTATATATATACATTTGTATTTATATATACACGTGTATATATATATACACACATGTATACATGTGTATATATATACATGTGTATAATTATATATGTGTATGTGTGTATATATATTATATATATATAATACACGTGTATATATACATGTGTATAATTATATATGTGTATGTGTGTGTGAGTATCTTTTGTGGCTATTCAAGTCATTATCTGTCTCCCCCAAAAGTTCTAGTTTATATTCTGGGTATTCTGCTTATTTTTCCTCTCTCGGGTTAACAAACTCATAGATGAGTTATATTTCTCTTTGTGTGGTCATAGTTGAATTTATCCTTGAATCTCGGCTCTTGATGCTCAGGTAGCTTAAGCATTAGCAATTCCATATAGGTTGTAAAAACAGCAGCCACTGCCCTTTGAGTCAATGATATACCAGCTGACAAATGGCCAATTCCCTATTGAGACATGTTTCCTATTTTTCCAACTTCAAAAGCTGTGCTCTCCTCTCTTTGGGGGTGTAAGACGCAGGGTACTTATTCAGAAACCCCTCCGTGTCTCTTGCAGGAACGCTAATGCAGCCCAGCATTTCCTTTCTCTCTGGTCCATCAGTGTCTATAGGCCAAGTGTTACCCAGGAAAGAAAAGTCTTGCACCAGCTTCCAGCACCCTCCAGGCCCTGTCTGTCTATGAACACCAGGAGTGATATTTGATATAAGAGAGCAGGCGAGAGTGCACATATTGAGGATGCTCTCTATTCCCAAAATTGCCTACAGAAAATCTTTCTTAAATCAAATGAGATTCTCCTGCTATTGTTTATCCTGGAGCCATTAATAATAAAAATTGTTGTAATGTTTTATATAGTGGTTTAAAAGTTAGAAGCCCTGATCTGAACCCATATCTACTTGTGAACTCACTTTTCTCTACCTTTTTACTACTGACTTTTGTGTATCTTTTACTATCTGTAATTTTCAACTCATATTGTCTTATTTTGAGTATAAATTAACTTTATAAATTATTGGATTTAGTATTGTAATTTTTTCTTACTTGTACTTTCACAAATAGATTGATCTCTGTAAGTCTTTGAGGATATTTCTTTAGAATGTTTACTGATCTAGCTTCTTCATTCATTGCAATAATATAGACTTAGATAACAGTCATTTACTAAGGCATCAAGTGTTTACATGATTGGATGTCAAGCCTCCTTTTACTATCTCCACTGATCATTTCTGGGAAAGGGTGTTTAATTATTTTCTCAAATGTGACACCTTTGTTAAGAGTCTGATGGACTATGGATGGAGAGTTACCCTCCTTTGGCTTTTGCTGGTATAGTTCCACTTACTTGGATTATTTCTGAGAGTTGATTTAAAGCACTGCCCTCCAGTCTGGAGAGAGGAAAATCAGTTTGTGTGCTTATTTGGTTTGGGGACAAAAATCTGACAGCTCTGTCAAAGGTGTGAATATGTTGTAAGCAAGTGACAAATCCTGACAAGTTGGACTTCATCATCCTCTGCAGCCTTGGGTGAGAGTGAAGACTGTAGTGAGAATGAAGATGAGTCAGAATTAGCCATGGAACTTTCTGGAAGATGAGAGAGTCTGGGCATTAACTACACCATTTATGTAAATACATAGACACGCAGAGAGCTTCCTGAGGCTGTGTATAATTCAGAACGTTGGATTTTCCATTCTTTTCATGTAGAAATTAGCAAAGAAATTCCAATGTCAGATGCTTTTTCAATATAACCAGGCTGATGTACTTAATCCTACATGAAATCAACAAGCATGCATTTTCTGAGGAAATATGCTGTCTGCAAACCAGGTCAAAACACTGTAAAATACCAAAACAACAACAACAACAACAACAACAACAAAAACAAACCACTGTAAAATACCAACAATTGTAATATGTCCTGTGTTCATAAGTTAATACTGTTATACAACATTTCAAGAGAAGAATGGGTTAAGCCACAAATGGTAGGAATAGAATATAAACATTACAGGAGTCAAGAATGAGGAGAGATTAGCAAATTCTGGAGTTACACAGAAAAACTCAATGACAAAGGTGTAGCTTGAGTTGAGTCTTTTTTTTTTTTTTTTTNCACAAATGGTAGGAATAGAATATAAACATTACAGGAGTCAAGAATGAGGAGAGATTAGCAAATTCTGGAGTTACACAGAAAAACTCAATGACAAAGTTTTTTTTTTTTTTTTTTTTTTTTTTTTTTTTTTTTTTAGTTTATTTATATTGAGAGAGAGAGAGAGAGAGAGCACAAGTAAGGTAAGGGCAGAGAGAGGGAGAAAGAATCCCAAGTAGGCTTTGCACTGCTGGCACAGAGCCCAATGTGGGGCTCAGACTCACAAACTATGGGATCATGAACTGAGCCGAAATCAAGAGTCATCCGACTGAGCCACCCAGGTGCCCTTTGAGTTGAGTCTTAATAATGGATGGAATTTGGATTTGAGGAAAGGAGAAAGAACACTTACAAAACCACAGAAGCAGAAATAAATATGGTGGGTATAGCGGATGGTGAGGAAATCTTTCTACTTCTGAGCTGACAGAAAAGTACTCTAAAGAGTGCTGTGATTTGGGGGCACTTGGATGGTTCAGTTGGTTGAGCATCCGACTTTGACTCAGGTCATGATCTTGAGTTCGACCCCTACATCGGGCTGCTCTGTGCTGACAGCTCAGAGCCTGGAACCTGCTTCAGATCCTGTGTCTCCCTCTCTTTCTCTGCAGTCTGCCCTGCCCAACCCCCCTCTCCACCAACTCACACTCTGTTGCTCTCTCTCTCTCAAAAATAAAATAAATATTACAAAATTTTTTTTTTTAAAAAAAAGGAACGTTGTGATTTCTTCAGCTACACTCAAATACTCTTGAGGTAAAAATATTTTCTTAGCCTACATGGTTATTATTATTATTTTTCAAGAGAACAGATCCTAGAAATCCTAATGACTCAAAAGACCAGGCAAATAGAGAAACTAAAGTTGGAGGTTGACTTAGAGCAGATGCTTAGGGGCAAGATGGTGGTGAAGATACGTTGGCTGTGAGGCCTGGGGTATAGGGAAGTGACTGACATTGGTGTTTTATTTCCTTTCTTGAAAAGTCACTTTCATGTTAGGTGTTACCATTTATATTACGTTTTAGCTAATTTTGACATTCTGTGACTTTGGATATGAGTTGGAACTTTCTGTTGTGCCAGTGGAGGGAAAGGGAAGAACGTACTACAGAGAAGGAGTATATGTTTGGCTGTGGAGCAGCGTGAGTTTAGAGATGAGTGCTAAAATCCCTGCTTCCTGCTGGCTGAAGGGATTGCATTCACTCTTTCAATAGTTAACAGATGTTTGAACAACAGCAATGTCCTAAAGACTGGGGGGAAATGCAACCAGATAACTGCTTCTACCATCATAGAGCTTACAGGTCCTTAAAGTGCCTCGTGGCCTCTGGAGTCCCTGAACACACCCTTGTCCCAAAGAGTAAATCTTCAATATTTAGCCACTGCTTGGACATTTCCAATAAGGAAGGGCTTACTTTCCCCCACAAGGCAGACTAATTTCAGGTTCTTCTTTGGAATAGTAGAAATTGTTATAAAATTGGTTCTCATGTCACAGTGAAATTTACCTCCTTCAAGTTGTTCTCAAACCAAGGTGGACACCATTGCATTCCCCCCAAAATATTTTCAAAACCACAGATTAGCAAGCCCTACCCAAGAGCCACTGAATCAGAATCAATAGGAATGAGGCTCAGGAATCCTAGTCATAAAAACTCTACAGATGATTATGGGGGGTGGGGAGGAAGCCAGGGTTAAGGACTGCTGTCATGTATCTCATTAGAATATGTTTCTTGTTCTGTTCCCTACAATACATTAAACCGTTATACGGAGGCTAATCCATCCTTTACTCCTAGTTCATCTACTACTTGAAGCCAACTGTCTTCAACTTCCTCAAACCCCTCTCACTCCTCTAGTTATCTTGTCTACAGGCTGAAGACATCCACTCAATTCATTAATTTCTTATATGACGTGATTACCTGCACTCTTCACGAGCACCATCATCTTACATTAAATGGATTCTGTTTGGGGATGTCTCGGTGGCTCAGTTAAGTGACTCTTGATTTCAGCTCAGGTCATGATCTCATGGCCCATGAGTTTAAGCCCCACCCACATCAGGCTCTGTGCGGACCGAATAATATATTTCACCTCTCATAGAAAGCCTAGCTTTTTGGGGTTAGTCAGTAAATCCTTCCCACTCAGAAACAACTGTTACAGATATGGAAACTTTAGATAATAAAACCATGCTCTTTGAAAAACAAACAAACATAGATGAACTTAATATTCCCAATGCAGAGAGAGAGAGAGAGAGAGAGAGGAAGAAGAAAGGAGACTGAAGTAATGAAGCAGAGCTGGTCTTGGAACATTTTAAGAAGCAGGTAAATTTCCACCTGCAGGGCCTCACGTTGAACAAGTAAATTCCAAATCTCTACTTCTCATCAGACTATTCACACATATGCACTTAAATGTAGAAGATGTAAGAGAGCAAATCTAATGAGAGTTTCATGGGCAGGCAGTTACATGAATGATAAAAAACTTCTTAAAGTATCTCGACACAAATTAGAGTGGTGCACACTTTATAATAAGGGCAATGATAATCAGGATGATTTAGAGCCACTTTAATCAAAGGCTATATTAGAACGTGGATCCCAGAGGTGAGAAGGCAGTTATTAGTTCACTGAACCACCCCAATCCCTAGGCATTCATAGCTCAACTCACACTGAAGGGTTTTACTGTCTTTGTAAAAGAAAATCCCCTTCTGAAATTATTTGGTCTGTGAGGAGTAGGGATGGTCTAGTAAAAATAAGAGGAGTAAGGAAAAGAATTTGATATTTAAATGGAAAAAAAAATGGGTTGGAAGTTGAATGGGAAATAAATACATTTACTTCAAAGTTGGGATGGGAGAGTGTAGATACCTGAAAATGTTTCATAATGTTTTTGGTCACATTTAAATTTGATTAAAGCACCTGGAAACATACATTAGCAAAATAGCCAAGCAGTAAATATATTTTTAAAACTGTGATTTAGGAGGCTTATAAAGCATTCAAAAATCACTTATTTGTATTCTGATAAAGTCCAGATTTATATCTCCATGCTTGACTTCTTTCATGAGCTCCAGACTTGATTATTAAGCTCTCCACTTGACAGTCCCACTTGGATGTCTAAATGGAAAATCACACTTACTATGTCTTTAACAGAATGCTTAATTCCTGTTCCCATCCACAATCACCCTACTTTCCAGTCTTCTTTTTTTAAAAACCTTTGTAAATACTAGTATTTCATTTTTCAGGCAAAATAAAACAAACCTATTCATCCTTGACTTCCTCATTTCCCTCTTACCCAACTTCCAGTCTATCACCAAGTCCTGTATTTCGTCTCTTTTCTCCGTGGTCATCCCACAGCCTGACTCAACAGCCTCTTTCTCATGGGTGACTACATACTTCTCCTGACTAGTCCCCATCTTCCACACTTGCTACTTCCAGTTCATTTTCCATATATGGCCTAGGGTGTTCCTTTTAAAATGTAAATAAGATTACATCACTCTCCTGCTCAGTAGCTCCAAAGACTTTTTGACACAGTTGGAATAAAATCCCGGCTCCTCACCATGATCTGTAAGGCTCCACGCCATCTGGAGCCTGGCCACCTCTTCCACCTCATCTGCTACCAGTCTCTGCTCCACTCAACTGCACTTGCATCTCCCTGAGCTCCTTGCTAGTCTTCACAGGAAGCACGCTTCCTCTCGTCCCAAGACCTCTGTGCTGTGGTACCTTCTCCCACACTCCCAGACATGGGCAAGGCTTGCTTTCTCACTTCAATCAAGGTTCTGCCCAAGTACCTCCTCAGAAGTGACACTCTATTCAAACAACACCCTCTCTCCACCAAACTCTATTCTTGTTCCTGTCTTTAGTCTTCCTTATTGCATTAGCATTGTCTGACATTATGTCATGAAGGAGAGAGAGACGGAGAGAGAGAGGCTGGGCATCAGGGGTCCTTAAAGCTCCCTAGGTGATTGCCGTGTGCAGCCAAGGTTGGGAATCTCAGGACTGGAGAGTTAGAGCTAAATACACAAGGCATCCAGCTGCTAGGATGAAATTAGAATGTATGTTTCCTGTCGACCTATTTGGCTTTGTGATACTGGAGGAATATCTTAGAACTCCCTTTATCTCCACTATTGTTTGCATAAGTGTTCAAAAACAAAGAAGGTTAAGTTCAAAAGTTGTTTTCTCTTTCATGAAGCCACTTTCCTAAGGCAGATGAGCATGGTTTGATGAAGCAAGGCCTCTGCGGCCGGACAACCTAACTTTGCATCTTAGCTCTTCCACCTGGGCAAGTGACGCTCCTCCGTGGCTCAGTTTTCCCATCTGTAAAATCAGAATAAAACAATAATAACAACAACTCACGGAGCTGCTGAGGAATTAAATGAATTCGAAGGAAAGGGCTGGAGCAGTACCTGACACAAAGTAAGTGCTCTGGGAATGTTAGTTATCTTTGAGGGAATGGCTCTCAAGCAGAGAATGTATGTGGAAAATTCCTTTGGCCAATGATTTTGAAAGTAGCTGCAGGGATTGAGACAGACTATTTTCTCTGACACTCTAATTCTACTCAAGAACAGAGTTGGTTAATGATTAGACCCTATAAAATTTTCCATGTCATGTGCCTTTTCCCCACCAGGCAATAGAAAGTAATTAAGAATTATGGGGAGCGGATTCAGTGAGAGGGAAGGCATGCCTTTCTAGGGACAAGCTCCAAACCCTAACGAGGTTACCGGCACAGGTGTCTCCTGCAAATAAATTAATGGGGAGGCAGATCCAATCATTAATCTGTCATCCAAACTTGGTGTTTAGAGTCATTTGGGGAGATGGGGTTTCCTTTGCCCAACCTTGGTGGTGTCTGGAGCAAAGATTAGGAAGCAGAGTGATTTCATTAGGATAACAAGGCTGTTAAAGAACAATCTGGCTCTTTAGATGGTATTTATAAAGCATTTCAAAGAATCTGTATTCTGACAGCTGCTGTCAGTCTCTCACGTTGGAACTGTGGTGATTTATTGATACGGCAGGGGAGCTGTTATTATCCTTATTTGTAAAAGTTTTACACATACTAAGGATCCATCTTGACTAGTTGCAAACTTCCCAAAGACAAATGCACATAATTGTATGCGTAAGTTGCCCTAGCGTGAGGTTGTGATTGAACAGAATATGATGGCTTCTCAATTACGTGGCATCATGTGCAGTTTTGTAAACTGCTTCCAGTCCTTTGTGATAAAAGATGGCAGAAAAAATTACATTCTCAATTACCTATCTGTGGATGACCTACCACCATTTCTTGGCTCGTGTCCTCCAGCTTGAGTTCTTTTTTTAGATGTGATATGAATCAATGGAATATAGAAATGCATATTTTTTCAAAAGAAGAATTCAGAATTGTGCAGAAATCAGCTCTTCACAAAAAGTGCAACAGCGCCAAAACTAAATATGAGTGATTTCTAATCAATTGTAATACAAACTTAGCCGTGCTATTTTATCCCCTGCAGTAGCTGATTGAGAACTAACTGTATGTATGTCAACTAATGAAGTTCGTTCTTTTCACTCTTCAGTAGTGTGGAGAATGTTGAATGTTTAGGGCAGCGAGGTGATTTGACAGTTGGGCTGCCGTTAGTAGGTAGCCGAGGACAGGTGGAGGCTTTGTGTCATTGTTAGGAATAGGCTTGTCTATTCACTACGTGTGCTTAGAAGAATGAGATTTCCTGAAACATTTTCATCAGCTCTGCTGCTGGTAGAGTCACAGGATCATTGACTTTTCCTCGGCTGGAAGGGATCTTAGAAGCTGTCTAGCCGACGCTCATTCATTTTACAATTGAGTTAACTGAAGCCCAGGGAGATGAAATGTCACATAGTTACTGTTGAGCCAAGACAAGAAAATGAGTAAGTGTTGAGTCTTAAATGTTTGTACTCAATTGGTTATGCTGTTACCACTCCTTTCCATAGTCAAGTAGTCAGGGCATTGTCAGAAAAAAAATGTGGTCAAGGGCAGGAAAGAATCACTGATAAAGAAGGTAAGCAGGATTGATGTTTTGATGTGGGGGTAGCTTTTTTTTTTTTTTAATAATAGAGAGTTAAACTCTTTTTCCATTTGGAAGGGGAATGCCAGGATCAGTAGGAATAGGCAGAACATCGGCGGGGGGGGTGGGGTGGGGGAGGTGGGGGGGGCAGAGCCAGTACCTGACTTTTCCTCACAAACTAACTAGAATGAGCCAAAGTTTATTCACTTCAGCCTAGAACACCACATAGCTCAAAGGAAAGATTCTTGAAACTTGACAGAGATCAAGTTTGGACAACTACAGCAAGTATTAATTTATATAGTGAGTCATAAATTTTCATCACACCAAGAGGTAGTTTGAAGATTGAGTAGTTTCAAAACCTAGCTTCAAGAAATTAATGTATACACAGGCCATGGAGGTTAGTACCAAAAGCTAAGATGTTTTGGGATAGACCTTTCAGGTTTTCATTAGGGAAGCAATTCACATCTTTGGCAAATGTCTCTTGCCACAGTCAAAGTCTATTGGATCATAACTCTGGCCATACATTGCTGTTATCCTTTGCGAAACTTCGCCTCCACAATTTCCAGTATTAAGCATGGAGAGTTTATATTCTACTTTTGGTTTTTCAGGAACTGATACACACACTGTCTTTGCGTCTGCCGATTGCCAGCTTTTTGATCACTTCATCAAACATTGCTATTTTTATGCACCCCTAAAAATTAAAAGTAGCTCAATTTCTGAGGTAGTAGGCATTGTTGCCACCAATGCTATATGCTCAACTTCTCTACCTAATTAACAGAAACTTTATTTTCAGTCGGACATGTTGGCACCTTCACCTAAGACTACGTTTCCCAGCTTCTCATTGCATCCGTGCTGCTCACTTGATATAAAGGGGAGTGTTGTGTGAGATCGTTGGGAAGTCTCTTTAAAACGGGAGGTAAAGTTCTATTCCTCCATCCCTCCTGTCTTCCATCCTGCCCTTTGATGGGTGCCTAGTCATCTCAGACAGGAGCACACTGGCCACACCCTAGGGATACTGCAATACTGCTTCTAAATGAAGGCTGGGTCCTAGTGACTGAAGCTGGGATGTCACTCCTGGACTAGCAATCTCCAGATTGTATATGACAGAAAAATTAACTATTTCACTCACAATCTGGAGAGTATCCTTTACCATGGCAGAACTTAATTATAACTAACATAATATTTCATTTCCTTCTTAGCAGCATTCAGAAAAAAAATTTTTTTTGAGAAAAAAATGAAACTACTAGTTAAAATTTAAAATTTAGTATTCATTACAGGCTTCAGTTATGCACACAATTCCTGTTCCGTATTATCTTAGTTAGTCAAGAGTTGACTATATTTTCCTTTTCCTAGCCATGACTGGTTTCAATCCTAAAGAACACCTCATCCTTGAATGCTAATATTGTAGTTCTAATGGCAGGCAATTTGGGTAAGGAAATTGGCAGAGTATTTGAAATTTAAAATAGAAGTTCCTATTGCTCTCCTGCAAAACAATAAGGCCCTTGAAAGTACTTCCTTGGAATACGAATGAAGAATCAATGTCATCAGAAACATATTTATCCCATGTAATTAATAGGAGACTTAAAAAAAAAACAGTGGCCACACTTTCTATCCATGTTTGACATAGAACAGAATGAGATTTTTAGTTGGAGTCAAAAGATTTAAGTTCTAATCTTGGCTCTGTGAATTATTATCTATATAACCTTGGGAAAATCATTCAATCTTCTTAAGCTTATCCCTTGAACTTAAAAAATGGTAATGATAATAATAACTCATATGGTTGATATGAGTATTAAATAATAAAAATGAAAATATTTAGCCCAGTGCTTTGCACATGGTAGTTGTTTGATGAATGTCAGTTTTATAATTTAATTAGTGTTGTGTTCATGACAGTTTGAAGAAGACATGAGTCAGTACTCAAGTTCCATTTAAAGATACACAGGGTGTCTTTTGTCCATAACTTTGTGGGGACAGTGGGACCGACCACCACTTCTCTTGAAAAACCAGCTTAAGAAAAAAGCAATGATCATAAGCTGTCCAAGGATACGTTGCAGCTAATCTGTTAACCATTTGGGTTATGTATAAAGCCATCCAACACCAACAACATTTTCATTTTTGATAAGCTGCAGAACAAAATGCATTTTATCAGAAGTTTGGCTGAGATTTTTCTGTAACAAAAATATCCTCAAGAAATGTTTGTGCATTCATCTTACAGAAAGTAAATATGAAGAGAAGACATAATTTGCCCTCAATATCAATTCACTTTCACACCTTTTGTGAGTCTGGCCTTTCAAATGATTTATGACATTGGGGCTAGCAAAATTGCACCACAAAGAACTGGACTCTCTGGGTTCAGTAAGGATCAGAAGAATTGAATTCAGAATAAGAGTAGTCTGGGGTACATATGGGAAAAGTAGGGCATAGGGAAGGACATGTGTTTCTGTCTTAATCGCAGTTGTATTCAATCCATGGTATTCAACACAGAAATATACATTAAAAGAGAAGACTAACAAAGAACTAAAATTAAGATTAATCTCCCATCCAAAGCACCTTGTCTTCTATAGGCACAAACTTGTTTTTCTATGAGCCAGCTGGTCTGGGCACTCTCCAACTCTCTCCTGGCCTGGCACCAAGGCATATTTATCACGTTCAGCATAGCCTTTCTTTAAAGAAGTTTAAAGTTCTCACCAGTGAAGAATGGAATATACTTAAATATTTGGCCATAAGCAAAGGTAGTCTATCGAAGTGATTTCTGCAGCTCAAGCTTTTAAGCTCCTTTGCTTAAAGAAAATACGTTTCTGTCTATTGAGTTTCCACAATGGGGTGGGGTATGATGAAAAAGGAAACTAATTGAGCATGAGTTATAAATCTTGCGTGTGTGTGTGTGTGTGTGTGTGTGTGTGTGTGTAAAGATGCCTAACCTATGCTATGTATATAAAATTTATATTTATATTTTACACATATTATACTTTATATATTTAATATAAATATAATGAGATATAAATATAAAGTATATATACATATAGTATAGGTTAGGTATCTTTATACATTTCTTTTTTGACCCTAAGAGTTCTATGAAATAAGTGATTTTATTCCAGTTTGACTAATAAGAAAAAAAAATGAAGTTTAGAGATATTAAGTCTCATGAATAAAATCACAATAATGCCTGTAGTTGAACAAAGCCAATTATGTCAGACCCTAAATGTTTAAAAACAAAGAGAAACCTTTAGTGTTTTGTTCCTGGGAATAAGTGTTCACAGCCCAAATGTCTTCACTTCAACTTTTCCTGAGACAGTAGAACTTGTTTTCTGGCATTCCTGAGGCTGTAATCCAGAGAGGCAGTGCTACACAGTGATTGAAGGTATGGAAAAACAGCAGAATGATCTGATTCAAATCTCTGTTCTAGAATGTTAACTATGTGTTTTTATGCATTAACTCTGTAAATCTTGGTTGCCTTGTCTCTTAAACACATAAGGAATGTGACACCTACTTTATCTATTTATTCTAGTGTAGTCAGCAGCCATCATTCAAGATGGCCCTGAATGATTTTTTGCCTCCTGGTGTTCAACTTTTGAGTAATCCTCTCTCCTTGAGTGTGGGCTAGACCTAGTGATTCACTTTTGACAAAAGTTATGGGATGTCACATCTGAGACTAAGTTAAAAAGACTATGACATCCATCCCAAGTTCTTGCTAGCTCACTATTCTCAGGAAAGCCAGCTGTCATATTGTGAGCTGCCATCTAGAGAGGCCCGTGTGAAGAAAAACTACAATCTCCACCAACCGCCATTAAGGATCTGAGGTCAAGCAACTGCCATGCGAGTGAACTTGGCAGTAGAGTTTCCCCCAGTTGTCACCTTGAGCACAGCCATGTGAGAGACCCTGGACTGACATCTTGATTGCAAACTTCTAAGAAATCTTGAACGAAGGGATCCTAAACTTCATCAGGATTACTGACCACAGAAACTGGTTAATAATGCATGTTTGTTTAAACCTGCCAAACTGGGAATAGTTTGTTACACAGCAATAGGTAATGAAGATTTGGGGGGAATTAACGCTGAGAGCGAAGCCACCAAAACCAAAAATAGACGGCTGGGAGTACATCAGACTGAAAGCCTCTGCACAGAAAGGAAAACCATCAACAAAATTAAAAGGCAACCTACCAAATGGAAAAAAAAATATTTGTGAATCATATATCTCATAAGGCGTTAATTCCCATAGCATATAAGAATTCACACGACTCAACAGCAAGGAAGTCAAACAATCTGATTAAAAAATGGGCAGAAGACCTAAATAGACATTTTTTCAAAGAAATACAAACAGACAACAGGTACATAAAAAGATGCTCAACGTCACTAACAATCAAGCAAATGCAAGTCAGAACCACGGTGAAACATCACCTCACACTCAGAATGGCTATTATAAAAAAGACAAGAGATAACAAGTTTTGGGGGAAAAGTAGAGTAAAGGAAACTCTTGTGCACTGTTGGTGCAGATGTAAGTTGGTGTAGCTGCTGTGGAAAACAGCATGGAAGTTCCTCAAAAATTAAAAATAGAAATACCATATGATCCATCAATTACATCTCTGGGAATATATCCTAAGAATATGGAAACACTAATTTGAAAAAATATATTCACTCCCATGTTCATTGCACCAGTATTTAAAACAACCAAGACTTGGAAACAACCAAAATGTCCATTGATGGATGAATGGAAAAGAAAATGTGCTTGTGCTGCACACATACACCGGAATACTACCCAGCCATAGAAAAAAGAATGAAGTCGTGCCATTTGCAGCAACATAGATGGACTGAGAGGATGTTGTGCTAAGTGAAACATCAGGCAGAAGCGATAAATATGTATGATCTTGCTCACGTGGAATCAAAACAAAGCAAAACAAAACAAAACCCACACCTCAAAACAAACAACTGAGCTCATGGAGATGGAGAACAGACTGGTGGTTACCAAAGGCAGGGAGCAGGTGTGGGCAAAATGGGTAAAGGAAGACAAAAGTTAAAATTTTCCAATCATAAAATGTGTAAGTTCTGAGGATGGAACGCACAGCATGGTGACTGTAGTTAATAATACTATATTGCATATTTGAAAGTAGCTAGAAGAGTGAATCTTAAAGTTTCTCATTATAAGAAAAACTTTTGGGGGTAACCGGGGTGTCACAATCAAGTATCTGGCTTCAGCTCAGGTCATGATCTCATGGTTCCTGAGTTCTAACCCCATGTCAGCTCTGTATTGGCAGCTTGGAGTTGAGAGCTTGCTTCAGATTCTGTTTCTCCCCCTCTCTCTGCCCCTCCCCTGCTTGTGCTCTGTCTCTCAAAAATGAATAAATGTTTAAAAAAAGAATTTTTAAAACATTGGGGTGCCTGGGTGTCTCAGTCGGTTAAGCGTCTGACTTCGGCTCAGGTCATGATCTCACGGTTCGTGGGTTCGAGCCCCACGTCGGGCTCTGTGCTGACAGCCAGCTCGGAGCCTGTTTCGGATTCTGTGTCTCCCTCTCTCTCTGACCCTCCCCTGTTTATGTTGTCTCTCTCTCTCTCTCAGAAATAAGTAAAACATTTATTAAAAAAAGAATTAAAAATAATAATAAAGTAAAAATAACAAAAAGAAAAAAATTGTAATTATGTAAGGTGATGAATGTAAACTGGACTAGTTTGATGATTTTGCAATATATACAACTATTGAATCATTATGTTGTACTAATATACAGTTATATGTCAATCATACCTCAGTAAAAAATAGATAATGAGTGTACTTGAGAATAAAAAGAAATAAACTACACAAAGCATTTGGTATAATGTGACCCCCCCTAAAGAAAATAAACCATAAATTTAATCATTTAAAAAGTTACGTATGGAGGAAATAGAACAGAAAAAAGCAGATATGGGTGCTGAAAGACAACCTTTTTGTACATCAAAACATTTCCTATAGCTTGCTGTGACATTAGGAAGCCATATCTGTAGTTTTGACAGCTCACTACCCTACGCCCCCATAATTGGGGAAAGAAAATTGACTCAACAATAATTATAATAATAAATGGCAAGATTCACTTGAGCTTTTGCCTATCAGTCATATGTCACATTTGTCAGTGGGCTTCTAGACATTGATGTGACCAGTGTCTTAGATCAATGGACAGATGACGAGAATATGAATGATCATAACCACAAATGTCAACTTTATCCCTTTAAATGCACTCAGTGTCCTGTAGATAACCTGAAAGGTCACATCGATAGTTGCCACCTGCTATGTCTCCCGTTCCGAACACTATCAGACGACATGGCGTTTCTGGAACAGGGAAAGCAGTTGAACGCAACGGCAGTCTGACATTTGATAATGGATCAGGGGACATCATTGTCCCGTTAAGCAATGGCATTTCTTCTCTGTCTTTGAAAGACAGATGAGGGCAGTCTTCCTGCTTCCCTCAGTCCGTGGGGCAACGGGGCTCCTCCCAGCCAGGTGAGTCTTTCAATTGACAGGTATGAACCGAACAAGCCCATTTTTGCCCCTGAAGTCAAAGAACTTGCGATGCTTTGTGTTAGTGGTTCTGAGCAATGCAATCTCCCCCCAGCTACCAAAAACAAGAGCCTAAATTCATTATTTCACACTATGTAATGGGGAAAGTCTGAATTAAGGAGAAGTCTAAATTTATAGTACACTTTAAGAGAAGTGCAGTTTAGTGCTTGTTAATACATATAGTAACTTCATCTAATTGCCAAAATAAAGTTTGCTCCCTCTGGCTTTAATGAACAGATTAGCAGGACTAGCATTAGCAGCACCATTTGCATAAAATTAATTTGCTAAAGCCCCTTAAAAATAGTGTTCAAAGTGGCTTAAACATGCTCACTGCCTATTTACACTATTAATTTGCTAAGTAAACCTTTCTTTTTAAGTAGGGCAAAAGTGAATCATCAGTCCAGCCGAAGTTGAATTACCACAAAATCCGAAAGTAAGTGAAGTCTAGATTAATATGTTTTTCCCATACAAGGGTAGTAAACAAAGAAACATCCAGTAAACTGATACTGCAAATATCTTGTTAAGCTTTGGAGCAACAAGAAAAAATAGTTTTGGAGCTGATTTGGCCCTCCCTTTGCTAAAAGAGCCTGTTTTCCACGACTGATTTCTAATTGAAAATAAAGTTTCATTATTACTGAATCCTACTCAATGGGTTGAGTAGGATTTCCAAAATGTTGGAAGATGGAATACCAAATGCAAGAATGCAAATATAAACCTACTTCAACTAGTATGGAAGTTCTTCACCCATGCTCTTAAGAATTATGATTACATCAAATAATTTATTGCTTAAATGCTGACAGTACTCTCCAAATTATTCCTTAAATTCTAAGCAATCCCAATTTATATATTAACAGTTTGTAAAATATTTGACAGGTCCACTCTATAACCCATATGAAAAGATTCTTGGTAAAAGAAAAACCAAGATTTTTTTTTTTAAGCAAACTACTTCAGAAGTAAGGACCGCAGCTTCTCCTGCCAGATTCGAGAAAATATTTTAAGAATTCAGTAATGAAAACACCATGGTATTGGTAGAGTAAAAAGAAGATCAATCAAACAGCAGGGCAAACTTAGAAACAGAGTCAAGTACACATGGGGATTTCTTACATTATTATGGTAGAATTTTAGGTCAGTGTGGGAAGAGTGTCAACAAATTGTGTTGGAAGATTAATTGTCCACTTATAAAATAAAAAGATCACTATCTCGGGGCACCTGGGTGGCTCAGTTGATTGACCCTCTGACTCCTGATTTCGGCTCAAATCATAATCTCACAGCTTAAGAGATCAAGCCCCACACTGGGCTCCGTGCTGACAGTTCAGACCTGCTTGAAACTTTCCCTCTCTGCCCCTCCCCCACTTGTGTGCACATGCTCTCTCCCTCTGTCTCAAAATAAATAAATAAATAAACATTTTTAAAAAGAGTTAAAAAATCACTATCTCACACAATTCGCAAAAATAAAATACAAATGGATTAAAGAGCTAAAGGTTAAAAATAGAATTAAGAAGTAACTATGAGAGGAGAAACTACACAAGATATTCTTAAACAAGATGTAAAATATAACAGCGGTAAAGGAGGGAAAAATGGATAATCTTAACTAAGTAAAAATTTAAAGCTTTGGTGCCACCAAAAACCTAAAGCGGTGCAAACATATTTACAATGTATATAGAATAAAGAGCAATAATAGCCAAAACGTAAAGAATCTCTACGAAGCAATAAAAAACAAATAACTTAATAAAACTGAATCTAACCTTAATCCTAACAGAGAACATACAGAAAAGGGAATTACAAATAACACTACCACATGAATATATATGCCTGACTCCATCAGGAGTCAGGGAAATTAAAATAAAAGTAATCATTAAAGACCATTTTTCTACTCATTAAATTGTCAAAAAAAGGTATATGATGGTAAATGTATGAGTAAATTTGCTCATTTTCAGTTGGTGGGAGCACTAGAGATTTTTTGGAGGACCAATTGAAAGTATCTATTAAAATGAAATTTTAATAAACCTTCAACAATTCCAATTCTATTTTTTTCTAAAGCAATATTCATACATTTATACTAAGAACTATGCGGAAAGAAATCTTTGGAGCACTTATATAATAATAAGATATTAGAGTTTACTAAATGTCAGTAAAGGAACAGATGCATTATAAATCATGGCCCCTGTACGAATTTTTATTCATATATGCAACATTGTAATTTCAAGAAAATTCAATGAAATGTTACTTGTTATGGAAGAAGGCCGGAAACACCACAGATGTCCATTCGTTGGGAAGATAGTAGAATAAATTTTTATATGTCCATATGAAAATATCATGCAGTCGCAGAAAAGAATGAGATGTATCCATGTGTGCTAAAATGGAATAAGTTACAGGATACACTGCTAATGAAAGAAGCAAAATTCTGAGAGTGTATGTATGCTTCCAGTTTTTAAAAATATTATAGATAATTTTTACATAATAACCTATATTGTATGTTATATATGATATACCTACACACTTCACACACACTACAAATATAATACTGTATAAAAAAGCATGTGATATCCATTTTATATGTATACATGTACTTAAGTGTATACATATGTATTTTTTATTATATATTCACGGAAAGCTTTTGAAAGTCTGCATAGGGAACTGATATGAAAGACTATAAAGCAATCAGGAATTTGTAGTCAGAGGAAGGCTTAATTCCGATCATATATTCTTATACTGTCTGAATTTTCTATCATATTCATATACTAGTTTTTCAAGTAAAACAAGTCACAAATGAAAATTGTGATTCTATCTGCACTACAATAAACTATAGTAGTTAAAAAGAATGAGAGAAAAATCCCTGTAGTGACAGAAATATGTACACAATACATTGTTCACAGTAAAAGCATGATGAGTCACAATGCACCAGTTCAATACTATTGATGTTAAGAGAAATAAACAACAGGCTTACTTGTGTACTTGTACAATGTATATATCTATGTACAAAGAAGTTTGCAAGTGTATATATGTTAAATAGTAATGCACACATACAAACTTTCAAAATTGCATTGGGTGATCTCGAATTTTAGTCACCTATTAATTCCTGAATATATTCAAGATTATTCTAGCAATTACATTTTAAAATTTAAAAGAGCAGTTAAAATACTAGTAATAATTACTTGTCTAATACTAAGATGTATACAGAAGGCTCCCCAAGGCAAAACTAAATTTCTTAATAATCATGGGTTTTAAAACAGCCTGTTAGCAAATCTGTAACTTTTTGCCTTTATTTACTCAATATTAACTGACTTAAATACCCAACTTTCCAAAGAGTCCATAAATTCAAAATCTCCTGAATTATTTACTCTCTCAAAAGCAAGGTCTATGAATTTCTTCCTTAAGAAGGAGATTAACGCTCTATCATATGTAGCTTCTGAAATAAAAGGTAACTGCATCCCAGGGTATAAAACTAGAATGCTTTCCATATTGCCTTAAGGCTGGCTTAAGATTCTTTAAAAAGAATGTAGAGTTTAGTCTTAAGTATTATTTTATTGATAGATAAAACAGGAGGAGACAAATTGGTGTGATTAATGAGATAGCAGTTTAGATTCCTCTCTCTCTCCACCCCCTACCCTCTGTGTCTCTCTTTCCCATCTCTTGTTAAAACCCTAGGAACTCAGATCTCTATTTAGGGTCCACCTCTTGCAAAAGTTCATAAAAATAAACTCTGCCTGTATGTTGGTTTGAGTCTGGCTTCCTTCACTTAGTATAATTCATTTGAAATTCTTGTACAGCAATGCTTTCCTTTTTATAACAGAGTAGTATTCTGTTATATGGATCGATCACAGTTTGTTTATCCACTGATGTTATTATTCATCAGACGATGAACAATAGTGCTTTTTGTCTGCTATGAATAGAGCCACTACAAACATTCAAATACATGTTTTCACGGAGATTTGTGTCTCCATTTCTCTTGGTAAAATACACAGTTGTGGACTTGCTAAGTCATATAGCAGGCATGTTTAATTTTATATAAAACTGCCAAACTATTTTCCAATGAAGCTGTACCATTCGCATTCCCACCAACAATGTATGAGAATTTCAGTAGTTATCCTGGATCACCGACACTTGATACTGTCAGCTCTTTTAAAAACTGTAGTCATCTACAGTAGGTGGGTAGTGATATCTTACTGGTTTTTAATCTCCATTTCCTCACTGACTAACGAGGTTGAGCATCTCTTCATGTGTTTCCAATATTATTCTTAAATTTAAAATATTCTCAGAGGAAACTCAAATCTATGTTGCTCAATCGCAGGAGTGAGTGAAGTAATGGTCTTCAGTGCAGTCTCACACGTCAACCAGTAATGCTAACTAAACACGTATAAACACGTGTTTAACTCTAGCATCTAGCACTGGGCTAAACATTCAATACGCCTGCCGTTTCAGTGGCCGAATTAGCTTCTGTTTCCTCCCTCCTTGTAAATATGCTAAATATGTACAATTTGTAAGTTGTTACCCACCGCACAGGATCACCTCGAAGGTGTGGGCTGCTCTGTGATCTGCCTGATCATCTGCGACCCTCCTGGCTGAGTAGAATGTTTAAAGAGAGTCAGTTGTGTCCATTCCCAAAGCTGTGTTATGCAAGTTGTACTTGAAATTGTAAATATAAATTAGTTAAGTATTACAAAAGCTGATTAAATTTTAGTGAGAAACGGTTCTTTCTAAGAAAAATAAATTAAATCTTTGGAAAACTTAATAAATGCAAATCACAGGGCACCTGGATGGCTCTGTTAAGTGTCCAACTTTGGTCAGGTCATGATCTTACGGTTCAAGCCCCGCATCAGGCTCTCTGCTTTCAGTGCAGAGCCTGCCTCTTATCCTCTATCCTCTCTCTCTCTCTCTCTCTCTCTCTCTGCCCCCTCTCTTTCAGAAATAAATAAAAGCATTAAAAAAATTAAAAAATTAAAGGCAAATCCCTAAAAATGTTGTAGAAAAAAGGAGGAAAGATAACATTGAGTTTTCTACACTCAGACTGTATGACAAATGTCTTTAAGTTTTTGTATCATTTTAATGAAACCTAAGTCTTGAGGAGATCATTATAGGTGCAATTTATGCAGAAAAGACAATGCCAAACAGTGGACTACTACCCAAAGAAAGGTTTTATAATGAAACTATTAACTTCACTTATTAGTATCTAATTATGAATGTTAAGCATGTTCTCAATAGTCTTTGAAAAGTAAAGTAACAAGGGTAAGTGTACATCGATAGTCTTATCATCCAGACAGTACACATTATGATCCAAACCTTATACAAACATTAAGCCACAGTTAGCATTTTGAAGCATCTGTTATTATAGTTATGAATATTTATATCATATATACAATATTATACAGTAATTATTTACTTAACATTAATATATGTTATTCATATTTTTTAAAGTTTACAAAATTATAATTTTATTATCTTCCTAATATTTTATGATATAACTATTGTCATTTTTCATTTAACCTACACAAAAAATTTTCATATTTTGACACTAAGTCATTGTAAATAATGATTTATAAAAATATTTTGGAGTATATCTTTAAAATAGAGTCTCTGGTGTAGAATTAAGAGATCAATAGCAAAGAACTTAAATAAAATAAAAGCTGTTTTTAACTATAACAATAATTCACTTGGGTGGCTCACTCGGTTAAGTGTTGACTTTGGTCCAGGTCATGATCTCATGGTTGGTGAGTTCAAGCCCTGCATTGGGTTACATGCTGACAGTTCCAAGCCTGGAGCCAGCTTCAGATTCTGTGTCTCCTTCTCCCTCTCTCTGCCCCTTCCCTACTCATGCTCCATCTCTGTCTCTCAAAAATAAATAAATGTTAAAAAAAAAAAAAGAATTCATATCCTTACAGAAAACTTAGAAAAGTATAGAAAAATATGAAGAGAGACAATAGAGGGATAATATTTTAAGTGATGTAGTTTTAATAATTTTTCATCATTTTAAAAACAAAAATGGGGGCGCCTGGGTGGCTCACTCGGTAAGTGTCTGACTTCAGCTCAGGTCATGATCTAACAGTTTGTGAGTCTGACTCCCGCATCGGGCTCTGTGCTGACAGCTCAGAGCCTGGTGCCTGTTTGGAATTTTGTGTGTGTCTCTCTCTCTTTGCTCCTCCCCTGCTCAGCTCTGTCTCTCTCTTCCTCAAAAATAAATAAACATTAAAATATAATTTTTAAAACAAAATGATTATGTTGTGTATATAAATACAGTCTTCTTGGGTGTTTTTATTTTTTATTTCTGAGAAAAGGAGAGAGGCAGCGTGAGCAGGGGAGGGTCAGAGAGAGAAGACACAGAATCCGAAGCAGGCTCCAGGCTCTGAGCTGTCAGCACAGAGCCTGACACGGGGCTTGAACCCAGAAACATGAGATCGTGACCTGAGCCAAAGTCAGATGCTTAACCGACGGAGCCACCCAGACACCCCATTCTAACCTGTTTTCAAATCTCACTTCAAATCATAAGCATTTTTTCGTATTATTAAATTTACCTTTTTACTATGTGTACGTTAATATTTTTATGAATGTATCATTGATACTTTAAGCACTCTCCTAACAATGGACATTTAAGAGGGTATTTCTATTTTTAAAATCATAAATAACAACAAAACGAACATCTTTATCAACATCACGTGACTTTTTTAGGTTGGCTTCCTAGAGGTAAAATAACAAGTGGAAAGGCTGGTAGTATGTTTACATATGTTGCCACATCATATCCCAGAAAGAAGGAATTAATACACTCTCTCACCAGCAGCCAGTGCATGACTGCACATCTGTAAAATGCAAATATTCACCAGACTAATTATGTAGAAAACTAGTCACACCTGAAGCCGCTTATGCAAATGACCTAATTCCTTGGCGATGTAGCCCAGGTGGATGGATTTACAACAGGAACCTCTTAGGAGACTGTTCTTTAGTATTTACAAAGTCAGTTTATGTTGCCATTGTGTAAAGGTGCTTTGAAGAACAATGCAAACAACACAAGCTTCCTCCACAGAGGTGTTTATCATTTCAGTCCATCTATCATTATAGACTATCTTGGCTAAACCTTCTGGCTGAGGCTTGAAGACCCCAATGGGTCATTGTCATATACCTGTAGGATTCTCTGCTTCAGTATTGATTTATCCATTTCAGAATTTCTTTCCATTGATTTATTAGGCTTATACATCTTCTTGGTGGCCAGCTTCTGTCTATAAAAGGTGGCTGAAAGAACTATTTCACTATCGCGTATTTATAGCTCCCTGACATTCATTTACTGACTCTTATTTATCCAATGTTAGTATTCATGCTAATGGATATTGCAAGACTGGCCTTGGTCTTGGTGCATTTTGGGCCATGCTAAGTACAATATATAAATGATAATAAGATATAATTATCAAACTTGCACCAGAAGTGAGAATTGTAAGCAATACAGGTTCCGTGTCACTTAAAATAAAGGAAGAACAGGAATAGAAACAGACTCATACAAAAGAGAAATGGAATACATTTCCCAAAAACCACTTGCCATATAAAACATCCCAAATTGTCTTTGGTAAGATAATGGAAAATTTGGGGTAGGGAATGAGGGCCAGAGGAGGAGATTATACAGAGTGTCCACAGACTGTGTCTCATTTTCACTGCATCCAGTTAAATGCTTTGCACTACCACATGCATCAGGCGTAAAGAAGCAGGACCACCCTTAGGTTTAGGTAAAAGGCTTCTGCCATGTCCACACCTCACCCTGGGTGAGGAGTCTGTGAGAGCACCATGAGTTCATGCTCCTCCCTCGAGACATGCTCCAGGTTCTGAGGACACTAAAATTGTGCACCCCAATGGTCTTGAGTCAACTTTCAGGACCTGCATAGGTTTATTCCTAGGGTCCAACCCCCTGAGTGTGAATTGTACCACTAATGTACTCAATCAGGCACTGAAGAGATGCTGTTTGCGGATGAGTTGCCATGGAGCCTGGATGTAGGGCTGTCCTTGTGTGTGATCCTGAAGTCATTCATAAGGACAGTCTAAGCCACAGGCTGGGCTAGGGCCACCTCTTTCCATATTTCAAGATCTGGCTGGAATTTTAAGAAGCCTGAGAATGCTACGTTTGAAATTTCCCTTCCCGGTTGTTATGAAGAGATATTTGTGAATAAGAAGATAATGCACAATTTTTAATAATTTTAGGTTGATTTGTAAGTTTTTTATTGATTTTTAAATGTTTTAGACATATGGTGTGTGGACTTCATTTTTTATTAAAAATACTTTTAAATTTATTTACGTATTTTGAAAGAGACAGAGACAGCATGAGTTGGGAAGGGGCAGAGAAGAAGGGAGAGAGAGAATTCTAAGCAGGCTGCACACTGCCAGCACAGAGCTGGATGTGGGGCTCACACCCATGAGGCCGTGAGATCATGACCTGACCTGAGACCAAGAGTGGGACACCTACCCAACTAAGCCACCCGGGTGCCCAGGCTTCCATTTGTATTCTTGCTTCGGGCCCAGCAAATGTAAGAGAGGGTTACTACAAGTCACATAACTAGTCAAAGCAGTGGATCTCAGACTTTATTTGTGCATAAAGACCAGCTGCGATGCCTGTTAAAAATCTAATTCCAGACCCCAACCCCCCAGGCCTTCGGGTTCAACTGACCTGAGCTGAGGCTTAGGAAAGTGCATTTTTACTAAATGCCCAAATGGTATTAGTAGAGATGGTCCAATGGCCACTCTCAGAGAGTCAGAATTCCCTCATGGAGGTAATGATTTCACTGGCCAAACACACCCAGGGGAAACTGGCAAAGAGCAATTCTGAGGCCTGATCTGAGAAAAGTAAAAAAATCAACTTTTATGCAAAACCAGAATTAAACCATCTAAAGTAGTGCTGTCCCCTACAGAGCAGTCCCCTTGGAGGTTAGACACTTATCCTACGCAGACAGCTATTGCTCAAAACATTTTGACACTGATTTTTTAAAATTGCCTTTGGAGGTGGATTATGAGCCACATCAGAAAGCCAATCTCATTATTTCACATCACAGTTTGCATTTGACAAAAAACAGCATTACCCAGAAGGATGATGCATATTACTTAGCAGATTTAGTTCCTATGTTTTCCAAGTCAAATATGTAATAAAAGAAGATCTATTATATAAGCACACCTGTTTATTTCAGCCTCCTTCTAAAACTATACCAACGTGACAATGAAGAAAGAAAAGGGGCATAAATCTCTAAAGACAAAGAAAGCAAGAGGGAAGTTTCAGGAGGAAATAGGAATCGATGCTTTGGAAACTGGACAATGTATGGAGAAGTGGCCATTGACTTAGCAAACCCCAGAAAGCTGAAACTTGAGCCCATCATTATGATGGCTAAGAGACAGGCTGATTTTACTTGATAATCTTGCCTCAGGAATTAGAGGTAAAATGTAACTCACAGAGGGGCGCCGGGGTGGCTCAGTCAGTTAAGCATCTGACTCTTGGTTTCAGCTCAGGTTATGATCTCACATTTGGTGGGTTCAAGTCCTGCATTGGACTCTTGTGCCGACAGTGCAGAGCCTGCTTTGGATCCTCTGTCTCCCCCTCTTTCTGCCCATCCTCGCTCTTGCACACACACACTCTCTCTCTCAAAAACAAACATTAAAAAAAAGTAACGCAGGAGTGACAAACAGGTGGGGGTGATAAAAAGGGGTTGTTGAAAATGTCCTTAAGGAGCAATTAGAACCCTAGATCTCTTTCTCCCATCCAGGCAGCAACCCTTCATCAACTCCAGAAAAGGACATGAGGGCCATTCTCTGGAGTACCTTCCCAAGAGACTGCATTCTGGAACAGCAGTCTGCCAGGCAGGAATGGGAGTCCTCACTAAAATTAGGCCATTAAGTTAAAATGTGCTAACCACTTAGATCCCAGTCCCTGCTTCCTGATAACTAAAACACAGACTTAGACCCACCAGGCAGGAGATTTAGAAATATGAACAATCCAAGAGAAAAGACAAAAATAAAAGAACAAAAGATCTGTGATTGAGGATCTCCTAGTGAAATGGCTTAGTCTCCGCTAGGTCACTCTATAGTAGGACCTACCATTCAACAAGCCCCATGAGGCTTCCAGTGAGCTTCCTAGTGACTCATTGTGAAAAATAAACAGACAGTGAAAGGATCACCAGACATGGGGGGAAATTCTCCACCAGGAAAGGCAGAGACTAATAACAAGGAAAGTGAAGAGGAAAAAAAGGCAATGCAGGGAATGAATAAAACCCATAAAACAGATGAAAACACTTTTAAAATCCTAGTTAATGTCTTCAGAAGGACTAGAGAAGATATTGAGGGCGTGCGCACACACACACGTGCACGCACACACACATAGGATGCTATCAAAAGAAAAGAAAAACAACTTCTGAAAATATCAGAGAAATTTAAAAATCTGACAGAATGACCATAGGATAAAATAAAACTGTTCTTCCAGGTGACTTAGTGTGTTCTAAGACAGCAGCATGTTTGTTATTGAAGGTGTATCTCTTAGTCATGCAAGTGGGGATGTCAAGGAAGCTGTTCAATATGTTGATCTGAGGTATAGGTGGCGTACAAAGTTAGGTGGCATGGAGGTAGTCACCAAGAGAGTTAGTGAAGATAGGAAAGAACAAGGGGTCTAAGGATTGAGCTCTGGGATATGCCAGTTTTAACAGGTCTGGGAAAAAAAGCACTAGTAAATAAGTTTGCCAAGAAGTGACCAGAGAGGCTGGAGAAAAAGAATATGCTGGACACCAATTAAAGAAAGGATAGTGACCAAGTATGTCAGATTCAGCTGATAGATCAAGTCAGATGAGTTTAGAAGTTGAGCACTGACATTTCCAATTTGAACTCTGATGGCCCTGATGATTCATAGTACAATGAATTTTTAAAATAATCCACACTAATGCATGCCACCATACACTTCAATACTCTTGGGTAAATACATCTTTAAACCTTCTAGAAAGACAAATAAACAAGCTAAAATACAGGTGAAGAACAGAAAATGAAGAGTCAGGATGTCACAAGTTTTTTCAATAGCAATACCAGAAACTAGAAAACAGAAGGAGAATGTCTTCGAAATTCTAAAAGGCAATGATTTCCAAACTGGAATTTTGTTCCTAGCTAAACTATCAGTCAAGGTGTGGGTAAATAAAGACATATTAGACAAGCAGGATCTGAAAAAAAATTATCTCCCATGTACCATTTTCTCAGGAAACTATTAAAACATGTGCTCTATAAGAACTAAAAATAAACTGGAGTGATTGGGTGGCCCAGTTGGTTAATCATCCAACTCTTGATCTCAGCTGAGGTCTTGATTTCAGAGTCATGAGTTCAAGCCTCATGCTGGCCTCTTTGTTGGTTGTGAAGCCTATTTAACTAAAAAAAAAAAACACTGAAAATAAACTATGAGAAAAGAAGACATGGAATCCAGAAGGCAAGGGATAAAGAACCAGCAAAGAGATAAGAGGGTTATCTAGGATGATGGTTAAGGACAGTCTGCAGTACCACCTGAGCAGTAGCCTGGGGAGCTAATAGTACAAACTACTGTGGAAAAAAAGAAATTAACATAGGCCCAATAATGCAAATTTTATAAAATGCCTTAGCCGAAACCAATAGTATAACTACTTTGGAAAGATACAAGGCGAGCTGGTATGTGGATGTATTGAGCTGGTGGGGAGGTAGAATTAAGGAGCAAAATGGGGTATAACGTCGATGTATTTTTTCCATAGCAGAACATAAATACCTAAAAGTGAAAAATCAAGGAAAAATCAAGAAAACTGTATTATTTAGAAATATGTAAAAAGAAGATAGAGGAGGATGAAGAAATTTTCAGGAGGATTAAAAGTGGTTGCCTTAGAGAGGCAAGCATTAGGAGTGGAGATAAATGTGATCGCAATCATTTATTGAATGTTTTCTGTCTGCCAGATCCTGTCATACACTTAGCCTTCAGCAGGAAATAGGACATAATCCCTGTCCCTCTCAGTTTACTGTTTAATTAATGTCATATAGCTCACTGTTCTATTTCATACATAAATAGGAAGGGATATTGAATATGAGTAGGTCACACAAAGATGGTGGGATTTGGTAGGAGACCACCTTGGAGGCAATTTTGGATGGATTGATTCGTTGATTGGTTGGTTGGTTAATTGAGGAATACTTTGGAGGTTAAGAGAAAAAGGAAGTGTAGGAGCAAAAGAAGACATAAGAAAAATACTGAGAGTAAAAATTACAGACATGGAAACAATAAGGAAACTTGAGGAAATGAAGAGTCATTGCAGATAAAATGAGAAAGAGGATTAAGAAGTGGTGATGGGCTGCTCAGGTTTAGAAAGAGAGATCCTTGAGAAGGACCAATCTCCAAGCTGAGGCCATAGTTTAGGCCACTAATTCTAGAAGCTAAAAATGGTTAAAGTGGGCATGGAGAATGGACAGTTCTATCAGGCATAAAGACCAAATATGTTGCTTACTCTGCAACAAAGACAGATCTGGATTAGAGCTGTGTTGGGTAAATTAAGAGAAAGATAAAATTTATGGTTAATAGATATTAGTAAATTTTTGGCTTTTGAGGAACCAAATATAAATATTCACGCCTTTCTTTGAGGATTTCATCTCCCTTTTGAGGTAATCTCCTATTGTAGATGGTTTTAGTGGGTGAGTATCCATCACTCTATCACCCACTACAAGGGAGAAGATCCCCCTCTGGATACCATTGGGCAGGAGTAGAAGGACAGGACCAGGACATGAGCTTCAGCCTGACAAATAGACATTGAATCTTAAACAGGTGGTAAAAGAATGCAGAGTGAGTTGAAGGAGAGTTATAGCAGAGGCAGTGGAGTGAAGGTGAACAGACCTGACTCTTCATATGCATGGGCTCCCAGCCTCCTTGCCTCTTGCTTGTTCTATAAGGCATCCATCAGTTCTTGGAGGCATCTATATCCTTTCAGTTGATTCTAATATTATTATTATTATTATTGATTCCAATAATACTAATATTTTTTTGAAATTCATTGAAAGATATTGCCAGATTCCTTTTCTGCTGCATCAGGAGACAGAAAAAAGGAAGGAAGAATTGGTCAGATTAGCTAACTGGATGGGAGAGAGCAAGGACAACTTTTAGGGGAACCATGAAATGGATGTGCAGTACCCTCAGCAGAGATGCAAAAAATAAAGAAGAAGAATCTGTTTGGAGAAAGATAACACTTTGCTATCCTTCAGGCCTAAATTAAACACCCTTTGAGCAGCTGGGGAAAGAGGACAGTGGTAGCAAGATTCAGAGTTGAACAGGTACACTTGTGTCCCATTCAAGATCAGGTGTAATCCTGTGGGAGGGATTATGGAGGAGGATAAGTAGAATCCTAAAATACAAGCCTTCCCAAAGAGATGCAATATAGAGGCTATATTTATTTTAGGGAGGAAGGAGTCCGGACTCTCTGAGAACTGAATATATAGATGCTTATCTTATTTTAATGCTCTGTTTTTAAAAACAATGCCTAGCTTCTTATAAGGCTTCAGTGTCCTAGATAATATCACATATCTTGATGTAAAGAAAGATGACTTCAGAGGCAAGTACAAGAAGATGTTAACTCTAATTAAACCGTAAAAGACTTTGTTGCCCTAAGACAAGAAATTCATAGCTAGGGCAGTATCCACAAGTGGTATGTCAGGGTTTTAGCTTTGCTTCTCTGGGATTTTGTGGGATGCGTCCCCCTCTATGGGATAGATTAGACATCTAGTCGGCTCCTTTCATAGAGGCAAGAAGGTCATATTAGTTCTAGATGTGACAAGGAGTCAAAAAGAGCCATTCTTGATTGTGTCTGTTAAAAATAAGGAAGCATGCCCCAGAAGCTCCCTATTCTACTTTCCCTCATGTCATATTGGCCACATTGGCCAGAGTTGTGTCACATTCTCATGCCTTCACCACGATTAACTTGGACCACTCAAAAGTCACCCTGCAGGGTGGGGGCCAGCCTTCCTGCAGCACATGGCTAGGCAAAATAATAATAGCTTAGACCCTTGAATAAAACAGGGATGAACACAATGAGGCTAATATAATCAGAGCTGCTAGCAGAAGGCATAAATGAAGAATTAAGTCATGGAATCAACATCGTCTGCTCCGTGGTATTGGGCTAATGTTGTACATGAAAATCCAACAATTAATTTAGCTTAATGTTTAATTTAAAGGCAATTTTTAGGATATATTGTGCATCTTCATGGAATTTAAAAAGATCCATCATTACACAATTCCAATTTGAACAATTCCTAAGCCATTGTTTTTCAGCCCCTGCTCATTTGTAATTTTCTTTTTCTTCTGTCTGTTTCTTTTCCTACTTAAGCTTTTCAAAATTTACATGCAGCACAGAGTCTAAACCCTTCTGAACTCCTATTTTGTCCACCACAATTCCACCAAAGCCAGTGATTTGTAGGCATAGGGACAGAATTGACAATGGATACTGGGTCAGGAGTAATTAAAAAATGTCAATGGTCAAGGAGGTGGAAATCAGTTCAAGCCCAACTGAAGCATTTAGCTATTTTACTGCTGCATCCTTTTAGGTCTTTTCAGCTTATAAATATTAATTTAAAGACTACCAACAAGGACAGTAAACGGATTTAGGCATAAAACTTCCTGTCAGAGGTGATTTATATCCAATAAAAGGAGAGCAGGATAGAGAAAGCCTGCTTCGCTAAGTTTATGATAGACAGTGAAATAGTACCATCAAAATAAAAAGCCTTTCAGTCTGTCGTCGGCTGTGTGGGTGTCTCCCTTCTTAATAAGCAGCATGCTAGAATTGTATTGTTTGCTTTTATCAGTGCCTTGCACTGTTGAGGAAAAGTTCTACCGCATTGCTAATTGAACTTGTACAGATTTATAGGCTCAAGGCCTGTGCATGAGAGAGATTATTAGGACTTAAAAGATAATAGCACCAGCAAGAAAATTAAAACTGCTTTCACCACTTATATTTCAATAGTGCATAACTTCTACCCTTTATACATCCAGCGATGGACTAAGAATTTGTTTGAAAGGAGATCTGTCTTAGAGCCCATGCAGGCGCGATTAAATACCAGACAACTAGGTCGCCATCTTACCTTGCATGCAGCCCAGTGCCCACAGAGGCCCTTCCTTTGTGAATCTGAAAGTGATGTGTAGTAAAACTGCTTTTTAGGTAAAAGGTTAATGACTTGACATGTCTAGATGATCATTGTGAGGAGACATTTCCCCAGGAGTCTTTCATATGTCTGTCTATCTGCAAGCAGAGGCACTCTCTGCCTTCGCTTCACACTGTCTTTACATGGTATGTGTGCAGAAATAGCTTTAGAATAGAAAAATGGGAACAGAGAGCAGGTCTGAAGCTCAGAATTCTTCTCCCATAACATAATCCACTATGTGTACAGATGCTGCTTGTCCTTCTTCATACTGCCTTGTAGAAATGAGGGCTCGGGGCATGGGAGCACATGCTGATACTCTGGCTGCTGCTTTTGCTGTAGTAATACATCCCTTGTCTCTGACCCACAAGTCTTATGTCTTCTCTCAGCATCCATGAGCAGGCTAGCTTCTTAGCTTATAAACAGGTAAAATCTCTAACTCTTTAGAGTTTGTAAAAAGCACCAGGAATGTGGACTCAGAAAAGCAATTTGTCTAATTTTTCAAATAAAAAGGAACCTAGTACTAACCTTAAACCATAATGTCACTATTTCCCCATTTAAGAGCGTACAATTTCCCATTGGCCATAAGCCATGTGAAACTAGGACAATGATGGTAGTTGGGGGAGGGCTGTTGAGGAACTCTCCTTGAATCTCTGAGAGAAAGTTCTCAGCCTTCTGACAAAAGACAAGATAAACTAAATGATCAAGCGGCCAATCAATGTCCCTTCTAGCTCTTAAATTCACAAATTTACTTAAATATAAGAAATATTTATGAAAGGACACCTGGGTGACTCAATCGTTAAGCATCTGACTTTGGCTCAGGTCATGATCTCATGGTTCATGAGTTTGAGTCCCACATCAGGTGATCTGGAGCCTCTCTTCTGGTGAGCACAACATTGAGTAAGCACTAACCCTGGTTTGAGTGAATACAAGCCCCACTTTGGGTGAGCCCCACTTCTCTCTCCCCCTTTCTTTCCCTCACTTTTTCCCTCTGCCTCTCCTGGGATTCTCTCTCTCTCTCTCTTTTTCTGTCCCTCTCTCACTTGCCCCCCCCAAAAAATATTTATGATAAATAAAAATACCAACAGACTACTATATGTAAAAATTTAGAAAAATTTGTCTACATAGTAACATATAAGCAAAAATAATTTTAACATAATATCGTGACATTTATGTACTTTCTAGCTAGCTAGAGCTAAGATCTTTGGTGATATCTTCTTTCTCTCTAATATTTCTTAGATTACTAATACAAGGCACTGTTAAAGTGCTAGTGGATGGAGGAACAGCAAGAAATAAAATAAAATAATCTGTGCTCTCAATCTAGTTGACTATCTAGTAAAGGAAAGACCTACACACATGAACCAAATGAGTAAAGAAGAAAGACAAGGATAGAAATGCCATGTGAGGGTTCAGTAAAGGCACAGCTGGCCTCAGGATTTTTAAATTTTATTTTATTTTACTTTAGTTTTTATTGTATTTTTTAATGTTTATTTATTTTTGAGAGAGACGGGCAGAGACAGAGCATGAGCAGAGAAGAGACAGAAAGAGACGAAGACATAGAATCTGAAGCAGGGTTCAGGCTCCAAACTGTCAGCACAGAGCCTGATGTGGCATTGGAACTCATCCACATGCAGTGAGATCATCACCCGAAAGGAAGTTGGATACTTAATGGACTGAGCCACCCAGGCAGCCCTGGCCTCAGGATTTTAAATGAAGATATCTATATTTCAGGTAATGGGACAATTACTCGAAAATTCTACTCCAGTGTCTGGTCAGGACAGTGGCGTGAGGTCCAACATCTATTAAGTTATTTCTTTGTGTCTAGATGACTAGAAAAAATGGATTTGTATGTAGCTCATGTTTTGTCTGTTAGACATCACCAAACACCATGATTTTAACTCTTATGACTTCCAACATTAACACAACTGCAAGTTTTTAAACTTCAACTATCGTTGACTTGGTTTCTTATAAAAGTGTAACATTACTCTTGCTTCTCATACTCTCATAATCTAACTTTGGCTTTGTCCTGAAATCCAATGGGGTTATTAGGATCTAAGACATTCAGCCCATCAAGAAGTTTTGATTGCCTCATGACTGATTATCTGGCCCCATTAAAAAAGCTGGAGGTCACATCAAGGAATATACGAACCAGTATGTCCATTTTTCATTTGGCTCCAGGTAAAAAGAGTGAACCTTTCCCCTGTATTTTACTGCCCTCACCTCCAGATTATGCTTAAGGAAAGATAATGCCTTCAGGCAAGTGTTCTCCCTTTCGAGATGATGATATTGTTCCTTTTAGATCATTAAGGGAAGAAATAAGCTGAACATTGTCTCTTTTAAATGGACAAGGATGGGATTTATACAAGGAGTAAGAGACTGAGAGAGCCCATGATAAAAAATGTGGAGATGGCCTGAAGTTCCACATGGAGATCACTCCAAGATTTAAAAATAATGGGGATATATGTGTGGAAGCAAGTCCTGAATGAAGATATACATTTCCTAAGGAGAACAGTATGGTTGAACAAAGCTTTGATGATGGAATTAACATGAAACAAAGGCCCTCTGAGGAAGATCAGTCTGAAAAGAAATGAAGAATACATAAAACTTTGTTTAATTTATGGAATTTATATGCTGCTGACCAGTAAGTATAAAGTTCCATTCCCCTGGCCCTCACTATCACTCATGTATTACTTGTCAGTAAATGCGATGCACTCAGAACATAACAGCTACGGTAATATTTCTGTTCCCACTGCAGCTTTACTACACCCATGAAACTCTGTAATCTTTAAATTCCCTCACTGTTAACATCTGCTGAAACATTATTGGTCCCAGCATAGCCAAGCTGCTCTGAAATTACATTTAGCAGAGTAGTTAATGCTAACAGTATAATTCTCGACGCAACCGTGTTTGAAAAGAGCTTTATAACTGGCGCGATGATTGTGCTTCCTTTAGGTTTTATTTCTTTCTTTCATATCTGGTTTGTATCACAATCTCATTGGCTTGGAGTGTGCCATTTGAAAAAGAGTGCATTTCACAGGTAGTATTCAGTAAACACCATGCTATGTTCTTGTTTTGTTAAATTCCATAGCCTAAATTCACTTTTCTAGCCCTTTTGTAACAAAATGAAATTCCATTGCAAGATAGGATGATAAGCAGTTCACAGTATCAGGTAGGAAATTAATCAAGTTTCTGTAAAATGAAAATGCTTTATCACCCCGTTAAGATACTTTAAATGTTTTAAGTATAAATGGTATTACACAAAAGCAAAATAAACAGATTGCTTGTGGCTTTCGTTAATGGGGATACCTTCATTGTATAATCATAAAGTAGTTAACAAATTTTTCAAAAACACCTTTTCTCTGAAAACCTCCTTGATAAAAACCCAATAATATCAATATTCCATGGGCATTACTTTAAAATTAATATTAAAATATAAATAGTATTAAAGTTAATAAACATTAAACTCAATATATTTCATATCAACATATTTTATTAATATGCTTATTAATACTTAGTATTATAGAACACAATATTTAAACATTCTTAAATGTTGGCATTTATCTGATCTGGTAAATGCTATACTAAATATTATAGGCTATGGTAAATATTACGGGCTTGGTAAATATTACAGATTTCTCTTTGCCAGAGAATGTTCTTCCCCAAGATTAAAATACTAAATTTTTATTGAATTTCACCAACAGGTAAATATACATATTAATAATTTGATATGAAGCAGAGTCAGATGGATTTATTAAGTTCTAATCTTTTTGAGGGCAGGAAACACATATTACTAGCAAAATGTAGACAGCAGTATTTTTAACAAGTTAGTTAAACATTGAACACATAAAGGAAGAAAGGCTGTGCTCTGGAATGTTCAAGCCGTTAACTTTAACAAGTTTTATAGTCCTTTTCTCATATGAACAGAGTATTTGCCATATGTATTGTCAATGGTATTTGTCAATGCCATAAATATATTATAACAAAGATCATGATCATATAAAACTTATTGCCATTGTATATTGTTTCTTGAACATTTCTATATTTGTGTCATATGTAATAGTCTGCTGAGATCAGAGGGTAGATTCTGTTCTTAGTTAGCTATCTCTCTAAGACCGATGCCAGGCTACAGCGATTAAGTCTTCCCTAATAAAAAGGTGTTGGATTTATATCTTCCTCTCTTTCCCACCCTCCAGAAATCCTCATCCTCTCTGGGTCTCTTTATTCCCCATGCCAAGAGCAGTTACAAGCCATTATTCAGAAACCTTCTGGCCAGGAATTCTTTGCTTTGCACTAGTGCCCCCTACTTGCTGGCCATATTCTTTGCGTGGGTCGCCTAATCCCTCGTCATTCAGTCTCTGTTTGGCCAGATTTCTGGGTGTCTGCTCCATATCTGCCTGTAGTCCAGACCTATGGCTTGCACGTGATCTGAGAAGGTGTTCCATCTTCAAGCAGCAATGCCTGCCAAACTCCTGCCTGCCAAGTACTGACCCTTAGAATTGCTATTTGCCCAACTGTGCTCTGTGTCCAGATTCTACATCTGGATTATTCTGTTCTGACCATTGGCTTCCCCCTCTGAGCCTAAAACCCTCCCAGGACAGCTTTTATTCTCTCATTCTATTTCTTACATTTAGTTTTCCAAATTCAAACCTCTTTCCTTGCATTGACTTTCCATGAGATCAAAACATTATTTGTTTTATGGTATTTGGTTGCCTGTCAATGGTAAACACAAACATGTATAATAAAAGCTCTACACAAAGAGGGGCAAAACAAAAAAATTCTTAAGTTTTAAAGCATATTCACAAAGTAATTTACCAGACAATGCAAAACGTTATATTATCATTGAATGTTTACCTTTATTATACTCATCTCCTAACCTTGTACGAGAATATGCATGTAGGAGATCTTATATTTGAGATCTAAGCGGTACCTGATTAGTGAACAGCAGTAAATTATAACTTGCCAGCTGGTTTTCCAACATTCAACTATAGTAATAATCTGACTTCATATCTCCTTTTTCTCCTTTCCTTTCCTTATCATTACCATAAAACTAGAAGCATATGGAATGATATTTATTAAGGCAAGGTGAAATCTGTGGAAAATAGTTAGAAAAAGGAGACAGAAGGTTATTTAAAACCTTTATCTTAGGGTGTGCACGTGTGTGTGTGTTTGAAAGAGAGAAAGAGAAAGACAGAAATTTCTCCCCGTTTCTTTTTTATCTTCTTTGAGACTTGGCATCCACAATGCATGAAGTAGGGCCTCTATCAAGTGATCTGAAGAGACATAGTAGAAACGATTATCATTGCCTTCAACTGCTGCTTCCTTCTTTAAAATTCTTTCCCAGCCCCTAGACCCCATGAGTGGGCTTAGGCAGCCCTGTTTACACGTCCCTCTGGTTTCAGCTCATTGGACTAGTGGTAAATACATGACCCTGAGGGTAACTAATAGCTTAGCTTAGACTGGAAGCCAATAGGATTTTACTGTTTGTTTTCTTTTTCACTCCCTTTTCTTTGGCTTTCTCCAGGTAACATACACGAACACTGAAAGTAAAATATTTTGGGTTGAGGTAACAATTAGAACAACCCAGAACATAGTAGGTTAAGTAAGCAGAAACCAGAGCCCTGCAGAAGAAATTAGTAGAGAAAATAATGATACAGATAAACAGAAAGAAGCAAAGAGAATAAACCATGTAATTCTAGAGAAAAAGATGGGTACTGCAGCTCTGGAGCAATTATCTAGTTTCGTGAAGTGTGGCTATGTCCCTTCCTCAGTCATATGTGCTTCCAAAGGGTTCTCCTCCATCTTTAAAGTTACCTCCTCCCATGCCTTGCCCTTGAGTGTCTTTAGGTGAATTTCCGTTCCTCACAGCTAAATGAGCATTGGCAAAGATGATGGAAGGCTACGTTCTTCCTTCAAGGAACATACAACCCATGAGCCGAAAGGGCATATCCACCGAGTCATCTCTGAACAAATGCCAATGATCACTGATTCTGTGAATCCTCGGCTTTTTTAAAAAATATTTTTATTTTTTGAGAGAGAAAGAGAGAGCGTGAGCAGGGGTGGGGCAGACAGAGATGGAGACACAGAACCTGAGGCAGGCTCCAGACTCTGAGCTGTCAGCACAGAGCCCTGTGCAGGGCTCGAGCCCACAAACCATGAGATCATAACCTAAGCCAAAATCAGATGCTTAACCAACTGACCCAAACTAGATGCCCCATTCATAGGCTTTTTAATTGCTATCATCAGCACTGTACACCTCGGACTACTTATTAAACATTTTTATAATTTATTTAGAGTTACAGAAGAACTGTATTTGAAAAAGACATCAGTTGCCTATATACCAATGGTGGAGAGAATAATATATTATTAATATTTAATACTTCACGTAATTACTGTTCTTAATATCATACTAAATGAGTATAACATCATTAAGTGCTGACATGAAGTAAACAATATGGCCTGTGGAAAGACAGGCAATCCCCAACAAAAAAGTTAACCTGATATCTCATTTCACATGATTTTGAAGGCTATGTCCTCCTTATATTCAACAGACATCAGAGAGAAAAATTGATTATTTTTGAAGGCACTGTGTTCTGATAAATCATATTTTACTATTATTTGTATGCATATTTTTCACATTTTTTCTCTCCATATTTCTTGAGAGGGAAAGTGCTTAGCTAATTACCTGGGACATTTGACATAAGTTTTAAATTACATACTTGAAAAATAATTTGAAATCATTAACTAACATAAAACATTTTAGTGACACTAGTAAACATAACATATATGTGTAATATTGAGGGATAAGCATTGTACTAGGAATCACAGGCCTTGGTCTCAATTCAATCTACTCAATTACATGTGTCATCCTGGACATATCTCTATCTTTCTGAGCTTTTGTTCTCAGCCATATGAAGGCACAATAACACCTACTCTAGAGCCACCTTATCAAAGAAAGAAATTTGAATGCTGAAGAGCTTTAAAAATCACATGCCTTGGATTATTATAATGTTAGCGGTGACAACAATGTTTGGCCAGATTTGAAGTCTCCTTCATGTTAAATGTTTTGCCCACTAGTGAGTCCCCATTGCCATTTTCCTCAAGGATTAGCCAAAGTATCTGTTTAGTGGAGAAGAGTATTTATAAGTGGGAGTGGTGAGAAAAAGCTAGACACTTGGTGTAAGACAACCTTAATACAATTTATGAAAGAACAAATGTGAGATGTGAAAAAAGAAAGGAATCAAGACTTCTCAAAAATAGTTGATAGTCATTGCTTCAACGACCGTCTCAACTCAGTCTTTAATAAATAAAGTGCAGCCACAAATTCTATTTGCTAATTTAATAAATATTCATGGAATACCAGCTTTGTATTCAGTACTCTGCTAACCTTTGGGTACAAATCAGAGAATAAGCCAGAGTCCCAACAGTGGAGGATTTAAGTCTTACTGAAGAGACATCTGAGCCAGTGCAATCCAGTGAACGATAACTCTGTCAAACACAGGAGAAGCCATCTAACACAACTCTTCCCCATGGGAAAGTGATAAAAAAGGAGAGAGGTATGGTAGCCAGAGAGAGCGACATGGAAGAACACTTCAGGGGAAAGCAATCATGTGTATTCCCTTAAGACGTGCAATATGTTCTGCTTTTTTGTGAAATGTATATGCAATACATGGAAAATCATAGAAACAGCTAAGATGTAGTACAGTGTTGATTTTCTCTTTAAGCGTTTAGGAATTCTGAAATAGAGACTTCTGTGGGGATTCTGATAATGTCTTTCTGGCTTGGGTCATGATCTCACAATTGGTGAGATGGAGTCCTGCAGGGGGCTCTGTGCTGACAGCGTGGAGCCTGCTTGGATTCTCTTTCTCCCTCTCTTTCTCCCCATCCTCCAATCGTGTGCTCTCTTTCTCTCTCTCTCAAAATAAATAAATACACATTTAAAATCAGAAGACTGTTGAAGATGAGCAGGAATTGAATTGGTGCAGAGGAAGGACATTGGGACACACATCTTGTTCCGTAATCTTTCCTCTGTAAGCTCTGCATGTGTGTGTGTGTGTGTGTGTGTGTATAAATAAATATACACACATATATATATTTACACATTCTTTTCCTCTTCTCGTCTATTGTAGAGTTTTTGTAAACCAAAGTCATATGCTTTTCTTTACATCCTTCATAATTTTTAATGCTTTGCTTGGCACAGAATGTTATAAAAATTTTTTTCTCAGTGTTTGGGTTTTGTGTACATTTTTGAGTCTGAAATTTAGAACTTAGAAGTGCTTGAACTCATTTTCTATACAGCAAAAGTCTAAAAATTCAGAAAATTTCAAAGGTACAGCATCTAATGCTTACTCACTTGTGCCAAAGCAGTCAGCTGTGTAACTTTGAGCAGTGTGTTCGTAGAGTAACTATATTTCAATGTTTTTACTTACTCGCTGGGTTCATGGATACATTTTTTTGGACGGATGTCTTTAGCAGACCTTATGAATGAGCTTACTTACTCATGATGCAGTGGAAGTCAAATATTGAGTTGTGCTGTGACTGTCTCAAAGTGTTTTTGCTTGTAACCCATTCATGGTTTATCATGGCTTAAATTAGGTAACAATGATAGAATTAGTGACCAAAGTATGAAACACAGTATGTGTTCCTGATAACATATTAAAAGTTAGAACTAATAGAACAATTTAAATAAAGCAAAGGAGAAGTGAGTTTATCCAAGAGTTTGATATAGGATTATCTTCAATATTCACAGAGTATCTGAATATACAGTGAATATGTTTTATCAAAAAATTTCAGACTAAGCTACAAATACAGTAAGAGTTTGATTCATTTGTTTCTTTCAATACAATATAGCAACTTAGAATTTACTTGACAAAAGGTCTACAAAAGATTACTTCACTTTTAAATTATTATGAATACGAAGGTAAGCATATTATAAAATCTTGAACTAATACCTACATTTTATCAATAGTTGCTGGTTTAGAATGACACTGAATTGAATTCAATACAGTAGTGATAGTGAATACTTGTTTTTTAAAGTTTATTTTGAAAGAGAGAGTGCGACAGAGAGTGAGCACGGGTGGGGGAGGGACAGAGAGTGAGGGAGACAGAATCCGAAGCAGGTTCCGTACTGTCAGTGCAAAGTCTGATGTGAGGCTTGAACCCAAGAACTGTGAGATCATGACCTGAGCCTAAGTCCAACTCTCAACCACTGAGCCCTGTGAATACTCTCTTAATATATAAGCCTCTTACATTGAAAACAGGATATATAAAATGTTTTGGAACAGCCAATGCAATATCTCAAATGACTTTATAATTCAAAATCGAAACCGTTTTTAATTCAACAATTTTAATACATTAAAGTTATCTGAAAGGTATAAGAATTTAAATTCTGAATCTCATATAAAATGAGAATAATAATTCCTACATTGTAAATCTGTGATTAGGATTAATTAAATAATTTACACAAGATGCTATGATTAGTGTTAAATGATTTACATAAAATGCCTACTTCCTGTGAGGCTGCAGTATTGATTTGTTATTTTTAAGTTTATTTATTTATTTTAAGAGAGAGAGAGCAAGAGAGCATGCTATTGTGAGAGAGGGAGGGGCAGAGAGAGGGAGAAAGAGAATCCCACACTATCTCCATATCATCAGCACAGAGCCCAACATGGGGTTAGATCTCATGAACCCTGAGATCATGGCCTGAGCTGAAATCAAAGCTTTGACACTGATCTACCCAGGTGATTCAATTTGTTATTATTTTTAATAAAAGCTAATATGTTGGCAAGCAGTGGAAACAATAAAAAGAATGGTGGTTGCCAGGGATTTGGGCAAAAGGAGCTATGAAAAGGAGAGAAGAGGAGATTTCTAGGGCAGGGAAATTATTTCGTATACTATTGCCGTGGATACATGTCACTATACATTTGTCGAAATCAATAGAATGTACTACACTAAGAGTGAACCCTAACATAGGTTACAGACTTGGCTGATGCTAGAATGTTGATGTTGGTCCATTCACTGTTATGTAAGTGCCACCCTGATATGTATATGTATGTACATATGTTCATGGCAGGAAAAGCTTGGGGGAAGGAGAGTGTTTCTGGGAACTCTTTGTATTTTTCCACTCAGTTTTGCTGTGAACCTAAAACTGTTCTAAAAAAATAAGGTCTGTCTATTAATTTCCTTGAATGGATTGCCCTGCAACCCCCTCCCGAAGCTAATGTGAACAGAGCATTTACTACTTCAAAAAAAAAATGTTAATGTTTATTTATTTTTGAGAGAGAGAGAGAGGGAGACAGAGTGCGAGGGAGGGAGGGGCAAAGAGAGAGAGGGAGACACAGAAATCGAAGCAAGCTCCAGGCTCCGAGGTGCCAGCACAGAGCCCGATGCGGGGCTTAAACTCATGAGCTGTGAGATCATGACCTGGGCCAAAGTCAGATGCTTAACCCACTGAGCCATTCAGGTGACCCGGAACATTTACTACGTTAAAGAGTATACTCTAAGTGCTTTGTAGGTAGGATTTATTTAATACTCATATCAACCTTATGAGGAAACTAAAGCCCAGGGCTCATGAAAAGCCTCACACAGCTAATAAGTGGTAAATGATGGAACCTGGAGTCAAACCACTACACCATACTGCTCATGAATTAACACCACTTTCAGCTAATAATGCATCAAAACATTAAATCATAAAAGCAATGATGATAATAGGCACAACTGAGTCATATTCGCAAAATAATTCCCAAATATCCCCAAATTTTATAATTCTCCATAGCCCAGTCTAATTCAAAATCAATTATTGGCATTCTTATGAATAATATACCCCAAATTGGTGGATTCAGATAAGGAGGATCAACATGAAAAGAGTAAGGGAATTTGAAAACCACTTCTCAAAACAGTACTTTTGTTGGGAGTTATTATTGCCATTTTACCGACGAGGAAACTGAGGCTTTCAGAGGTTCAGTGATTCACCTTGGCTAAAATCTCCTATGGATCGAGATAGAGTATAAGTGAAATAGGTAAGTAATTCCTGTAAGGATCCCCAGTTAGTAAGTGCAGGGGCTGTGCTTCACATCCAGAGTTTCCCTGGGAAACTCTCTTTCTTACGCTGATCACCATGGGCTCCAAGCACAGTTTTGTGTATTGAATCATCCTACAGGGACTGTCCCTCTCCCAGGTTTCATCAACTCCAACAAGAAATGAAACGAATTAAAGAAATTATCCTCAATTCAACATAGGCATGTGGGGCATTTGTATGCATATCAGACTTTACAGAAGTTTGAAGGTGTGGAGGGATTTCTGTTGCAGCAAAGCAACAACCGGAACTTGAATATTACAAATCCCTCCCAAGGACCGCCCCTCAGTCATGTCACCTCCGTGGCTTGGCCTGCACTCTCTGCTTCTCATTCTCTCCATCTCTTCTCAGACTCCTCAGCTCTTTTTAATCACCATGTTTGCCACTTCTTAGGCAAAGTGATTTAGCTCTTTTCAGCCTCCACCCCCGTTCTACGCAGCTTCTGGAAGATGAGGCATTGCCTGATGCTTTGAAATATGTGTTTATAAGTCTTTTCCTCTAACTCAGTCTAGGCAACAGTTTCGTCTGGTTTCTATCCTGTATTGGTTGTTATTTTCCAGTTACACATTCATCGAGACGTTTTACAAACAATAGCGGAAAAACAGTCTAATAAGTTTGTTTTCATTCTCTTTTATGCTCCACTTGTGAATTTTTAAAAGAGTACGTCTTCGGCTGACAGAAACACTTTCTAGAAAATATTTGGGGAACACAGATTAAAATTAAGTGGAAAGTTAAAGAACATTCTGTGTGTGTCCTAAAACATGCCAGTCTGGGGCATGTTGTAGGGGTCCGTTAATACATGCAGCAAGTGGTTGAGTGCATCAAGTTTTAACTCCAAGACAAAAGTTAATGGAGCACCCAAATATGCCCTGTTGCCTCCCAGTGCTGAATTTCAGTGGGATGATATGTGCAATGTCACCTCAAGTAAGCGAGAAGTCTAAGTTTGCCAAATGTTGCAATTTGTTGATTACAGTTGTCAAATTCCATGGTCAAAATCTCTTTTTTCATATGGAGTAATAAAACTGTGTCCCAGCTCAAAATAATCTGATGGCGCCCATCATATACTGCCTTCCTATTCAATACTAAATTAACAAAATTGAACATGAAGCCTGTGAAAGGAAACACCAGTTTGCAATTTTGAAGAAATCATTTTAAAATATTTGACTCTCTTACCTAAGTGAGCCTTTTATATATAAGCAGAAAGCAACTACATTAGGCCAACCATGAAAAGAAATAATTTTAAAACATGATATCTGACTTGTTTCCTTAAAAATCAACATATTTTTTTAAAAAATGATTTTTATAACTAATTTAATGGTTATCTTTGCTTTAATAATATACAAAACTGAGGAATCATTAAATTCTACTCCTGAAACCAATATTACACTATATGGTAAGTAAGTGGAATTTAAATAAAAATTTGAAAAAAAGTAAAAGTGAAATGTGAGTGTAAAATACAACAGTAAAGGGGTGCCTGGGTGGCTCAGCTGGTTAAGCATCCGACTTTGGCTCAGGTCATGAACTCATGGTTTGTGGGTTCGAGCTCTTGGTCAGGCTCTGTGCTGACAGCTAGCTCAGAGCCTGGAGGCTGTTTCGGATTCTGTGTCTCCCTCTCTCTCTGCCCCTCCCCTGCTCACATTGTCTCTCTCTCTCTCTCAGAAATAAATAAAAACGTTAATAAAATAAAATAAAATAAAATACAACATAAAATAAGAAAATATCTAAGACATTCTTTATACTTTAAGCTGCATCCATAAGACCGCAGCAGTACACAGTAGGTACTCAAGTATTTGTTAAATGAAAAAATGATCAGATAAAAGAATATAGAGGTTAAGCACTCACAAAATTACATTTTTCTTATCAGTAGACATTTATTTTGCATCCCCTATATATACACTGTCCAGCTGAAAACAGAAAGAATTATGGGACGTGGTTTCTCTCCTCAAGGAACTTAGAATTTTTAGAATTTTTTCACTACAGCAGATAATTTGTAGAAAATGATATCCTAAAGAGCATGAATAATGACTACCCTCTGACTGTGCTCACTTCAGTTGATCTGGAAAAATAATGACCATAGTCATCTGGGTTTCTACCACTAGCAAGTTCCATGTGTATGTCAGTGGCAGAGGAATTTTGTGCTTGTGGAAAGACCCAGTTAGAAAGACACAAGCCACACTGCTATTGGCCTGCTCACACCTTGGATGTTAAAACTCTTCGAGGCCCATTTTGGAAAACTTCTTTCCTCTTTCTGAGAAATCTCTTTCACTCCCATGATTTCCATCAGCACCTGTTGGGCTGGGGAGTCCCAGATTCGATTTTTGATACAGTCTTCTCCCCAAGCTCCAGATCTAAACATCTTCTTGATGCTCCACAGATATCTCTATCTGTGCCCTACAGAAAGCTCTAATCAGAATTCCCAAAGCAAGTTCAGTTTAAGGTACTGGACTCCCCAGGATGGGAGAATGGGGAGTGACTGCTAATGGGGATAGCATTTCTTTTTGGGTGATTAAAATTTTCTGGAATTAGTGGTGATGATTATATCAGATAGCTCAACTTAGTGAATATACTGAAAAATAGCCACTGTATTGCATTTTAAAGATGTGGATTTTATGGCATGTGATATATATCTCAATTATAAAAAAGAAACAATATCATCCAAGCTGCCTCTAGGTAAAAAAAAAAATTCCCAGTTATAAGGAGAGGTGTCATCATTAACTACCCAGGCTGGAATCTAAGAGCAAGTACCAAGTCCAATGCTTCATTATATTCCCAGGGCCTAGATTCAAATATGGGTTATATTTATTTCCTACTTAAAGTTTTCAGTCATTTTCCATTGTCTATAGAAAGTGAAACTATAATTCCTCAGGACACTATGCCTTGACTTTCACAGGTTTTTTGTACTCCCACCGCCACCCACCTTCACATCCTGCATATGTTCCTGGTGCCCGTTTCTCCCAGGCAGTCTTGATAAGAATCTCTTGATGTTGCCCTCCATTGAGTACACACCATGTGATAGAATCCAGAAGACTCCATTGTACTTATTTATTTCACATCGGTCTCCATGGCCACACTTAAAACCCTTTGTGGGCTGGCATCAGGTTTAACATAGAGTTTATAGACTGGTAGTGTGTCCTGTGGAAATAGTGAGTCTCAGAACTCTTAGGGATGGCATTCTGGTTCCACTGGCTCAACAGTTTAGTTCTTGAGTTATATGTTGCAAGGTTTATAGATATTACATATATGGTTTATAGATTACATGTGAGTAAACACTTGGAAAATGATCCAATGCCAATTATGTTCATTCTACTCTTCCTGTGTTGCTTCCTCCTCCATATTTGACTCTAATCCTTCCCTTAGAGGAGGAACTGTATCATATGGGAAAAGAACAATCAAATGAGAGGGTTTTAGCAACCTATTGTATTGATGGAGTATAGAAAGGAAGTTATGTTACACTGATGGTAATTTGGGATCACTTGTGGATTTGGGTATTTATGTATCTCCGAGTGTAAATTATTTTTAGTTATTTGAAGTTTACCACATTTTTGAAGTTTTTAGTTTACTCCTTAAATTTTGTCATTTAAGGGCACCTGGGTGGCTCCGTTGGTTAAGCATCTGAGTTTGGCTCAGGTCATGATCTCCTGGTTAGTGATTTTGAGCCCCACACTGGGCTCTCTGCTGAGCCTGCTTCTAATCCTCTGTCCTCCATCTCTCTCCCTCTCCCCCACTCATGCTCTCTCTCAAAATAAACAAATAAACTTAAAAAATTTATTAAAAAAAAATGTCATTTAGTGAACTTGCTTGGGACAAAATACAGAATCCAAACATCAGTTAATAATCAAATGCAAATACAATCAAGACAAAAATAGCTAGGAGAAAATATTGTGCTTAGTGATAAGTTCTATCAGTGAAGATGATATTTAATAAAAAGAGAGGGTTCATGGTACTCAGAATTATAATGAAATTGGTTAGAAGTTAGTAGACTCCTGTGTGCACTATACAACCCCACTCAACAAGCACCTGATATGAGTTTTTCTGTGTATTTTCCAAATAAATATTTTGAATGGGATGAATAAGAGCATTTAATTTTAAGGCTGTTGATTCTTTCCTAGTTCACCGATTGAATAAAGCTTCCCAGGAGAAGAAAAGTTGTTGATTTTCACTCTCACTTCTATTTCATTTTTTTCATTATTCTGTCATTCCAGTTATTGACAGAATCATCAACGGTATATTCTTTCATTCAAGAGATATTTGTTTTGAATACTTACTCAGGAAGAAAGAAAGAAAGAAAGAAAGAAAGAAAGAAAGAAAGAGAAGGGTAGGAAGGAGGGGGAAGGAAGGAAGGAGGGGGAAGGAAGGAAGGGAAAGTGAGAAAGGGAAGGAGGGAAAGGAAAGGAAAGGGAAGGAAAAGAAAGGGAAGGGAGGGGAAGGGAAGGAAAAGGAAGGGGAGGGGAGGAGAGAGAGGGAGAGGGGAGGGGAGGGAAAGAAGGGAGAGATGGAAAGGAGGAGGGAGGAAAGAAGGAAAAGATGAAGAAAGAAGGAAAAAATAAAGAGGGAAAGAGAGAGAGAAAAAGAGTAAAAAAAAAGAGAAAGACAGAAAGACAAAGAAAAAAAGAAAGAAGGAAAGAAAGAAAGAAAGACACAGAGAACTAAATAGAATATTTTCCTTGCATTTAAGAATCCCAGTCTAGATGGTAAATGATCTTTCTTCAATGGTAAAGAAAGACACAGAGAACTAAATAGAATATTTTCCTTGCATTTAAGAATCCCAGTCTAGATGGTAAATGATCTTTCTTCAATGGTAAAGATCAGTTTGACCCCTTGTCCCTCAATTGTCATAAACGTCACAGCTAGGAAAAGTAACTGCTCTTTTTGAGAATTTTGGAATCTTTCTGCCCTCAGTGAGAGAAGACTGTAGAAGACCTGCCGTTTGTTTGAGGGCAGCATATCCAGCTGGGGTGGCTGCTGGTTTGGGTTCCACCTCGTAGCTCATTGGACCCAAGAACGGAGCCCTTGCCTTATTCTCCCCACACAACTTTCTGCTTGAACTGTATGTTCACTGATTCCCACTCCTCCGAGGGTTGTGGTTCCGACTCGCTCTCTGGTCCCTTCAAACGGTGGAGCACGGGCCGCGCCAGCCCTGACCTCAAGGTCACCGGCGCCCGGGGCCAGCCCTCCCACGCGCTCCTCGCCTCTGTGGATTGCCTGCTCTTGTTTTCCGGGTCCTGGCGTCAGCAGAGCCAGGCCACCCTTCTAAAGAACCCCCTTTGCCCTAGCTGCCTCTCCCTGGAACTTGCCAGATTGGCACCCTCTTCCGGGTCTCTCTAGTGTGAGGGGTTGCAAAGCCAGGCCTTCCTTTGGCTGGGGAGAAAGCAAACAGTCCTACAAAGCCCTTAAGGGAAACATCAAACCAGACTGGCCGCTGGGTGGGCTGGAACTCGGGATACAGCACGCGTCGCAGAGAGAGGCTGGCTCCCTGCGGGAACAAGAGTTGGAAATACCCGTTTTGGTTCTTCGTGTTCCAGAGTTCTCGGCCTGCGCTGGAGTCGCAGGTTCTGGTGCCGGGATCCTGCGGCCACTGTAAGTGCGTGGCGGGGCGACGGAGAGAAAGATGGGTGACACCCCGAGGGAAACCATGTGACAAAGCTGAAGCCCACTTGCGCCTCCCTGCCTGGGCTGCCAAGTGAGGGGTGTGATTAACGAAGAGACGTCAGAGAGAGAATCCTTCTCGCTGGGAAGAGTGGGAGCGGATTTCTTTAAAAGAATTATTAGACATTGAGAGGAAGGAAAGCAAGAAAAAGGAGCCTGTCGCGGACGTAAAGGTGCCACGAAGGAACAGTTGCGGCACCACCGACCCAAGTGGCAGCCCCACCCCACCTGCGTCTTTGAGCACCTACCCCTTGCTGCTCCTCGGTGTTGCTCGCAGCTACCTCCCCTGTTATAAATAGCAGCACAGATGTTGACAGAAAAATGCTCCCTTAATTACCATACAAACTGCTTTACTTGAGTGAACCGTTTAAAGCAGCCTCCGAAGGAAGTTCACTCAAGCAATTCCGCAGATTACAGCTAATGAACAATATTTCCTCGCACCTATTTAGTGCTCATTAAAATGTAAAAGCCTTTCATTTTAAACAGACGCACAATAAATAATTCCTCTCTCCCTTCTCTGTCTCTGAGCAGCTTGGATAAAAGCAGGGAGGAGAGGGAGCTGAAGGGACAGTGCTGGACTGGGGGTGGGGGCAGGAAGGCAGAGAAGGGGGGGGATGGGAAAAGGGAGACCCAGGAAATAGCTGGGGGCTCATTAGTATCCCGGGAAGCCACAGCTTGTCTGGTTGGAGGGATGTCTGTGTTTGGAGTTCAGCAGACAGATCCCCGGGACCCTCTCATCCAGCACAGGCAGCCAGCCATGAACAGAACAGCAGACAAAAGCTACCTCAGGCAACACTGGGAGGCAGAGGGAGGCCAGCTCAGGATAGAGCTGGGGGTGGGGAGAGCCCTTCCAAAGTAATACATTACGAGTGTTGTGTCTCTTTGGACTGTCCCCCATGTTGATTTTTTTTGTCCTTATTTATTTTTAGGCCTGAGGTGAAAAGATGAATTATCAGATAAACCATGAGAGGTTACTTGTTGCAAGTGGGAACAGAGGGCATCTACAAAATGTTTTCTTGGTCCTGCAGGGTCATACACCACCACCTTTGGGACTTTGATCGTATAATGCACGTAGCACAAAAGATGGAGGCATTCTCTGTGTGCTCGAGTGACTTGGAAGTGGAGATGGTGGCAAATGAGGTAGATTCCTGGAGGACTGTGTCTGTTCCTTTTGAGATAAACAGCAAAGGAAGAGTGGTTGGGGGACTTGGTGAGATATATGTCTTGAATGGATTGAAGAAATCTCTGCTTTATACTAAAAAAAAATCTTTTCCCCTTTAACAGAGCTGCTAATCCCAGAGATTGGTGGGACCAGAGTAATGGAAATATTACTGGTGGTGCATAAATAGCAAGGGGTGAAAGCCCAAGAGGATCCTATGTCACTAAATCATCCGGTGCATATGAAATTGACAAAACTAGAGTGTCTCAGTCTTCCAGGATCAGGTGGGTGGCATTAAGTTGGCTTAGTGGTAAGACTGACCAAGATACTTCTTTTTTTCCCTTTTTAAAATTTTTCTCTTTTTTAAAACAAACAAACAGAGATGCCTGGGTAGCTCATTAGGTTAAGCGTCCAACGTTGGTTCAGGTCATGATCTTGTGGTTCAGTGGGTCAAGCCCCATGTTGGGCTCTGTGCTGACAGCTCAGAACCTAGAGCCTGCTTCATGGATTCTTTGTCCCCCTCTTTCTTTCTTTCTTTCTTTCTTTTTTTTTTTTTTAATATTTTTATTTATTTCTAGGAGAGAGAGAGAGACAGTGTGAGCAGGGGAGGGTCAGAGAGAGAGGGAGACACAGACTCTGAAATAGGCTCCAGGCTCTGAGCTGGCAGTCAGCACAGAGCCCGACGCGGGGCTCGAACCCACGAACCGCGAGATCATGACCTAAGCGAAAGTCAGACGCTTAACCGACTAAGCCACCCAGGCGCCCCTGTCCCCCTCTTTCTATGCCCCTTCCCTGTTTGTTCTCTCTCTCTCTCTCTCAAAAATAAATAAAACATTAAAAATAAAAAAATAAAACAAAAAGCAATGAACAAGAGATCTTGATTCTATTAAGGACCACTGTCTTTCTAGCCCAAATAGTACTCTTTTTGACTTCATTGCATCCGTGTGAAAATGCAGAGAAATCGTCATTTCAAATAGAAAAGGTAACTGAAAACCACCATCTTTTGTTCTAGACAGTATGCATTTATTACACAAGTATCAAGCGCCAGATACTATGCCACGTGCAGAGGGTACAGAGATGAATAATAGATATTCCTGTACGGAGACCACAGACATATAAAAGGTCATTATGCCGTTATAGGAATATGGACAGGGTGCTGCGGAAGCGGAGACAGACCGGGGGAGGGGGGATCTGGGACTTTACGTGAAAACTTGACGTGTTATCCCTGTAGCTGGCGGCCCTGCTGCAGTCTGATCCCAGGGCTCAGCAAATACTTGTTGGTTCCTGGGGCGGTTTCATTCAGACACTGAACGTTTGTTGGGAGAGCCCGGCGGGCGGGCGTAGGGAGAGAGGATGAAAGCGTACATTTGAACCAGTTGCCCCGTGGACATGCAGAAGGTAGTAGCAACGAAAAATTAAATCTGTACTTAGCTTTTCACTAGGGTCATTTGAAAATGGTCCTCAACACCCATCTCATTTGCCTTTTTATGCCTGCCAATTTAGTGTTGTATTCAAAGTGATTAATTAGTTTGTAGTGATGGTTTATTAGGTCATCTTTCTGTCAGTCAAAAATCAGTAGAGTCTCAGGACCGAATAAAGAACACCCAGAAATCTTATAAGGATGGGGAATGCATCTTGACTGTATTCAAAAATAGGCACAATCTTAAAACTTGAGAATATATAGAGGAGTTAAGGTGGATATTATTAAAGTTGACATGAGTTATTTGGCCCTCTTGAGTATTTATGGCTTATTTTCTATTAGGATAAATTCATTTCCAAAGTATGAATCAATCCTTCATACTTTTTCTGCACTACTGATTTAAACAGAGCATATTTTCACTTTTCTTCTCATTCAGACCCATAAAAAATGTGGGGAACACATTGTAACAGAGTAAAATACTTGCTTAAAGCTATGTTATACTTTAAACCAAGGTAAATCGAGAGAATAATAATATTTCTAGGAATTGAAGATATCCCAGTTAAGAGTACATTCTCATTGTGCTACTCTAGAAACAGACTCGGAAACTGCATTTCCTAAATAACAGGCCATTACTCAGTATCCATTTTTCCTCACCTGCCTATATAATTAATTTAAATGTATTCCCTTTAAATATAATTTTAACTACTGTATTTTGCTTCCTTTGTAATCCTTGAAAGTTCATGTCCTTTAACGAATTTTAGGAAAATCAGTAGTAAATATCACTCCTTAATTTCTGTGTTTGTACAAGAATCATTATGTAGTCATAATAGTCATTGTAGGTAGCGAACAAGAGATGAAAACTTCTTTCTGCTTTTTCATTTGCATTTTTAACGGTTTTCTTCTAATACTCCACCATTTACAAAATAAATGTAAAGCAAAGGAAACAGAAAAGCAAAATTCTACCATACAGTGAGAATTCCATAAATATTAAATATTATTATTGTCTTAACAAATTCTTCTTGACAAGACAAAGGTGTGTTTAACCTAAAAGAATTTTTAAAATTAAATATCTGGGGCACATGGGTGGTCAGTCGGTTGAGTGTCCAACTCTTGATTTCAGCTCAGCCCATGATCCCAGGGTCCTGGGATCAAGCCCCGAGTTGGGCTCCAGGTTGAGTGTGGACCCTACTTAGGATTCTCTCTCTCTCCCTTTGCCCCCCCACCCCACCTGCTTGCATGCCTTCTCTCTGTTTCTGTCTCTCTTTCACACACACTCTTTCTCAAATAAAAAATATAAAAATAAAAACATTAAATTGCAAACTGCAGTGGTGTATTGTTGATAACCTTAGGAATATGAAATTTTTTAATGCCAAAATGTTAATATGGCATTTTAGCATCATTTGTGCCTTTAATTTAATGTGTTGTTTTGACTCCTTGTATTAGTGCACATTTTTGTGAGTGTGATTGGTCAGATTATCTGAAATATTGCACAAAATATTTCCTCAGAAGAAAGAACTCTTAGGCTCTCCATGAGAGAAGAAAAAAATGATAAATGAGAAATCTATTTACATACACACACACACACACACACACACACACACACTGTTTACCTGATACAAATCAATAATCCATAGCCAGAATTTTGCTTTTTCAGATAAGGACCAACAAACGGTAAATGGCATCATATCAGAAACTCTGGGATATAGCTTCAATCACTTTTAAATTCCCCCAAATGCTCGCATTTAAAAAAGAAAATATATTTCATTGATTTACAAAGGCCCATATAAATATAGATATGGTTTGGCCAGGGAATTGTAAATTTAGTCTCAGGTGGGCTTCACATTCAGCCTGAAATGAATCTGCAGAGAGAGTGAGAGTCTGAGTGTTACAAATTCAGTGGCTCTAGGGGAAATTTGTTAGAGATCATTCTGAAAGTCAGCACTGCCTGAAAACTAAAAGACAAAGAGAAAAGAAAGGAAAAAGAAAGAAAGAAACACAAAAACAAAAGAACTCACCCCATGTTGTGTTCACATGATTTATTTCCCCTCAAACAGCAATGCTTTAATTTCTTATTTCTCTTATTTGCCCTTCCTTCCTTTACATGGATTTTCAGAAGAGCAGCGTGGAGCCATTTAGAGTTATGATTTTATGTATGTGACGTGAAATGGCAATCCAGGCTGTGTTGGTGTGTTGAACGAAGAACGAGAAACAAAAATTGAGCAGGCTATCTTACTTGTCTCATTTGCCAGCCCCATCATAAAAAAGCAAATGAGTTGTTTAGTTGAGATCCTTCAGAAAGATGTAATAACAGCATTTGGTCCATGGGCGCGGGGGAGAGGCTACCCCTCACACCCTGCGCTAGATGGATGATACTGATGGCCAGCAAGCACACGTCCGGCCTGAATATGAACAACAGATTTGTCAGTGTGTGACAGGCTGACAGCCCCGCGCCCAGCTGCTTGTCCACTGTTATTATATCAGTACCTTGTCTAAGTACTCAGCAAAGAGGCAATCTGCTTCCTCCATTCGTGGGAGGCAGGTTGCCAGTTAAAAAACTAGTATTGGCTTCAGGCTGTGGTGCCAGAACGCATTGAAAAGATGCAATTTAAACCCTCGTGTGCTCCTCCGGCAACATATCACAGGCCTTGGAAGTTTGGTCCTCCAGATTAGATTTGTAAAACAAAGAAGATAACTCAGAATGAGATCTGTGCTGACAAAACACTGTAATTTGGCCTCCGTAAGTGTCTCCATGGAACTTGGTTACGAAACAAAGACTTGCTCGACTTGAGCATTCTGTGGGGCCCAAGTGAAAGTCTGCTCAGAGGTTTACTGCTGCAATGCCATTTGGGGGACTAGTTGGAAATGTGCCAGTGAAGAGATCCCATGGCTCATAAAACCCCCAGGATTGATGAGGATTAAAAGTTTTTACTAGTTGGACTATGTTGATATGGTTGACAATCAATAATAGAATATTTAGCAATGTCAATATTGTAGAAATACATTTTTCAGACTTCATTCCAGTCATCGTAAAGACTATGTAATAAGTACCCAAGACTTTTCACTATATTCTAAAATATATAGAAATGGATCAGAAAAATTAGAGATATCGCTCCTAAGGAAATGTACACACTATTTTTAAACGTCTAAGAGGATGAATTAAATACATGTATGTACTCCATTTAAATGTATAAATGGAGTAAAGTGGAAGAAGAAATGAATTTCAGAGGGAATTGCCCATTGGTTCTGGATGCTATGGATGTACCGTTCAGAAGTTAGGTTATCACTTCTTCCTCTGAGCAGCCTGATACGGTGCATGTGGGACAGTCTCCCACAGGTTGGGTCTAAGAAGTAAGAACTCAAAAGGATTTACACCATGGTCTTTAATGGCTCCTTCAGAGCCATTAGGCTTGTCAAGCCATTAATAAGCAGTATTTAAGGGTCCCCAAGGACACATTTGCACAACAGTCCCCAAGGGCCTGGGGAAAGTTATTATAGTTTGTTGGATCAATAATTATCGGGGCGCCCAGGTGTCTCAGTAGGTTGAGCGTCTGACTTTGGCTCAGGTCACGATCTCATGGTTCGTGAGTTCAAGCCCCGCATCGGGCTCTGTGCTGACAGCTCAGAGCCTAGAGCCTGCTTTGGATTCTGTCTCCCTCTCTCTGCCCCTCCCCTGCTTGTGCTCTCTCTCTGTCTCTCAAAAAATAAACATTAAAAAATTGTTTTTAAAAAAAGAAAAAAATAACTATCATTTCATTCAAGTCCACTGCAAAATGAAGAACTAGCTACGGGGTCCTGGGGCATCTTTGCCGCTGGTCACAGTGTGATGGTGTAGGTCTTTGTAAAGTTCCAGTGACTTTGCTCTCTGGTATCCTCAAAGACCCAGTTCCCACATACCATCTGTATCAGTTTGTTTTCCCTTGTGTAAGACTCAGGAGTTGCCAATATCCTTTTAAGTTTGAGTCATCCTTACCAAACACAATCTTAAATCCACTAAGAAAATGTATCTTTATCTTAAAAAAAAATGAAAAAGCAATAACGGAAACTGTATTAAAAAACATTAATGAAAATTTAGCTAGAAGTGTTGTGCATATTTTGTTTCTGCTAAAACTTATCAGCCCAAATATCTAGTCACAGAAAACTAGCTGAGTAAGTTATTACATATCTACTCAAAGGAATGCTCTGTGACTAATAAAAATAGTATTGTAGGAGACACAAGAAAATGTTCCTGATACACTCAAGTGAAAAGGAAAAGCATCTTATAAACCTATGTGTGAGTTTTTTATTTGAAAAATTATGTACAATTGGGGTGCTTGGGTGGCTCAGTTGGTAAACGTTCTGACTCTTAATTTTGGCTCAGGCCATGATCTCATGGTCATGTTGGTCTTTGCACTGACAGCGCAGAGCCTGCTTGGAGTGTGTTCTCTCTCTCTCTTGCTCTCTCTCTCTCTCAAAATAAATAGACTTTAAAAATTGTGTACAATTAACTAGATGATAGATAAATGGATCGCTGGAAGAGTTCTTGGAAGGATATACACGACACTGTCAAAAAAAAATGGATGTAGATAATAAGATGCAGGACATGTTTGTGTTCTTCTTGGTGCTTTTCTGTGTTTCTAAGATTTTTCTCCATGATAATATGGTGCCTTTTCTATGAGGGGGAACATGCTGTTAAGATAAAAAGCTGTCGGGGTGCCGGGGTGGCTCAGTTGGTTGAACATCTGACTTCAGCTCAGGTCCTGATCTCACGGTTAGTGGGTTAAAGCCCTGCGTCAGGCTCTGTGCTGACAGCTCAGAGCCTGGAGCCTGTTTTGGATTCCGTGTCTCCCTCTCTCTCTCTGCTCCTCCCCTGCTCATGCTCTGTCTATCAGAAATAAATAAATATTAAAAAAAATAAAAATAAAAAATAAAAAGCTGTCAACAGTAGAGGTGCATGTTCAAATGATGAAATTTTCGCCCCGCGCCGGCCCCTCGCGGACCGGGAGCGCTCGCTCGCGGGGCCCTGCGTCCCCCTGGCCGGAGGCACAGCCGAGTGGCCGCCCTCGCTTCCTCCCGGAGAGAGCTAAGCCTCTCTGCTGGGAGCCTGCAGCTGGAGAGATGTGGAGCAAAAAAGGGGGGGACTTCGCCTCTTGCGGGAACAGGAAGTTCTACTTCGACACCCATGCCTTAGTGTGCTTACTCCAAGAAAATGGGTTTACCACGCAGCAAGCCGAAATCACCGTCTCTGCATTGGTCAAGATCACGGATGCCAACATGGATATCGTCTATAAGGATATGGTCACGAAGATGCAGCAGGAGATCACTGTTCAGCAACTAATGTCTCAGATTGCCAATGTGAAAAAAAGATATGATTATCTTTTTTTTTTTTTTAAATGTTTTATTTATTTCTAGGAGAGAGATAGAGACAGCATGAGCAGGGGAGGGTCAGAGAGAGAGGGAATCACAGACTCTGAAACAGGCTCCAGGCTCTGAGCTGGCTGTCAGCACAGAGCCCTACGCGGGGCTCGAACCCACGAACCGTGAGATCATGACCCAAGCGAAAGTCGGACGCTTAACCGGCTAAGCCACCCAGGCGCCCCAAAGATATGATTATCTTGGAGAAGAGTGAATTTTCAGCCCTCAGAGCAGAAAATGAGAAAATGAACCTCGAGCTACATCGGTTAAAACAACAAATAATGGATGAAGTGGTCAAAGTCCGAACAGATACCAAATTAGAGTTCAATCTAGAAAAGAGCAGAGTGAAGGAATTGTATTCGTTGAATGAAAGGAAGCTGCTGGAAATGAGGACAGAAATGGTGGCATTGCATGCCCAGCATATCGGGCTGTCACCCAGACCGACCGGAAGATAGACACTGAGGTCGCCGGCCTCAAAACCATGCTGGAGTCGCACAATCTCGACAACATTAAATATTTAGCAGGGTCTGCATTTACGTGCCTAACAGTAGCTCTGGGATTTTATCGCCTGTGGATGTAATAAAGTGTCTATTTAAAGAAATCCTTACCATTTCGCCTTAAGAAAACCAGATTGCTGTCCTCCCCATTCCCCACCTCGACCCATTTCCAAATTTTAACCTTGGTTTTGATTTAACAAATATTATCTATTTTATGCAGATTATGGATTATGACCCAGGAAAGAAGTCAAGAATTTCAAAAAATAAATAAATAAATAAATAAATAATGAAATTTTCCCATTTAGTTGTTATTCTTTTAAAATTTTTTGTTAGACATTTGTGATAAGCATAACGTAATATAAACAATATAATATGAAACATCACAAATTAAGAGTTTAATAAAAATTAAAAGCATTTCATTTTGGTTTATTATAGAATATGCAAATATTTTCATAAGGACTCCAGATATATATACTAATTTTTGCTAATTATGTTAGGATAGATTCTTTGATCCCACTTCAATCCTCCAAGTTTCTTTCTTTAAACCATCAAACAAATTCTTTTTTTTTACGAATAGTTTATTGTCAAATTAGTTTCCACATAACACCCAGTGCTCATCCCCACAAGTGCCCTCCTCCATGCCCATCCCCATGGGAGACTCTTGAATGCTGACGAAAACTGAGGACTGATGGATGTGGGGGGAGGGGGGATGGGCATGGCGGAGGGCACTTGTGGGGATGAGCACTGGGTGTTATGTGGAAACTAATTTGACAATAAACTATTTGTAAAAAAAAAAAGAGAAAAAAAAAGAGTCTCTCATGGTTTGCTCTCTCCCTTTCCCCCACCATTTCCCCCCTTCTTCTCCCCCTTGTTCCTCAGTTAAGTTTCTCCTAATCCTCCTATACATGCAAACATATGATATTTGTCCTTCTCTGCCTGACTTATTTCTCTCAGCATAACACCCTCAAGGTCCATCCATGTTGCTACACATGGCCAGATTTCATTGTTTCTCATTGCCATGTAGTATTCCATGGTATAGATAAACCACATCTTCTTGATCCATTCATCTGTTGATGGACACTTAGGCTCTTTCCATGTTTTAGCTATTGTGGAGAGTGCTGCTATGAACATTGGGGTACATGTGCTCCTATGCCTCAGCATTTCTGTATCCCTTGGGTAAATTCCTAGCAGTGCTATTGCTGGGTCATAAGGGAGTTCTATTGTTAGTTTCCTGAGGAACCTCCACACTGTTTTCCAGAGGGGCTGTACCAGTTTACATTCCCACCAACAGTGTAGGAGGGTGCCCGTTTCTCCACATCCTCGCCAGCATCTAGAGTTCTCTGATTTGCTCATTTTAGCCACTCTGACTGGCGTGAGGTGGTATCTCAGTGTGGTTTTGATTTGTATTTCCCTGATGAGGAGGGATGCTGAGCATCGTTTCATGTGTCTGTTGGCCATCTGGATGTCCTCTTTGGAGAAGTGTCTGTTCATGTCTTCTGCCCATTTCTTCACTGGGTTGTTTGTTTTTCGGGCGTGTAGTTTGGTGAGTTCCTTATAGATTCTGGATATTAACCCTTTATCTGATATGTCATTTGCAACTATCTTTTCCCATTCCGTTGGTTGCCTATTAATTTTCTGGGTTGTTTCCTTGGCTGTGCAGAAGCTTTTAATCTTGATGAGGTCCCAACAGTTTATTTTTGCTCTTGATTCCCTTGCTTTTGGGGATGTGTCAAGTAAGAAGTTGCTGCGGTGGAGGTCAAGGAGGTTGTTTCCTGCTTTCTCCTCTAGGGTGTTGATAGTTTCCTGTCTCACGTTCAGGTCCTTTATCCATTTTGAGTTGATTTTTGTGCATGGTGTGAGAAAATGATCTAGTTTCATTCTTCTGCATGTTGCTGTCCAGTTCTCCCAACACCATCTGTTAAAAAGGCTGTCTTTTTTCCATTGGATATTCTTTCCTGCTTTGTCAAAGATCAGTTGGCTGTATACTTTTGGGTCCACTTCTGAGTTCTCAATTCTGTTCCATTGGTCTATGTGTCTGTTTTTGTGCCAATACCATACTGTCTTGAGGATGACAGCTTTGTAGTAGAGGCTGAAGTCTGGGATGGTGATACCTCCCGTTTTGGTTTTATTTTTCAGTATTACTTTGGCTATTCGGGGTCTTTTGTGGTTCCATACAAATTTTTGGATAGTTTGTTCTAGTTTTGAGAAGTATGCTGGTGCAATTTTGATTGGAATTGCATTGAATGTGTAGAGTGCTTTAGGTAGTAATGACATCTTAACTATATTTATTCTTCCTATCCATGAGCATGGAATGTTTTTCCATTTCTTTGTGTCTTCTTCAATTTCCTTCATAAGTTTTCTATAGTTTTCATCATACAGATCTCTTGTATCCTTGGTTAGGTTTATTCCTAGGTATTTTATGGTTTTGTGTGCAATTGTGAATGGGATCAGTTCCATGATTTCTCTTTCTGTTGCTTCATTGTTGGTGTATAAACCTGCAACCGATTTCTGTACGTTGATTTTGTACCCTGCAACTTGGCTGAATTCTTGGATCAGTTCTAGTAGGCTTCTGGTGGAGTCTGTCGGGTTTTCTATGTAGAGTATCATGTCATCTGCAAAGAGTGAAAGTTTGACTTCCTCTTTGCCAATTCTGATGCCTTTGATTTCCTTTTGTTGTCTGATGGCTGATGCTAGGACTTCCAGCACTATGTTAAACAACAGTGGTGAGAGTGGACAAACCATCAAACAAATTCTTATTTAAAACTATTATGGGGGCACCTGGGGGTGCCCAGATAGTTAAGTGTCTCTTGATTCTGGCTCACGTTATGATCTTGTGGTTCACGAGTTCAAGCCCCACATCAGGCTCTGTGCTAACAGCACAAAGCCTGCTTGGGATTCCCTTTCTCCCTCTATCTCTGTCTTTCCCCTGCTCACTCTCTCTCTCAAAAGAAATAAATAAATATTTAAAAATATGAAAGATATTCTTTTATTTCTTTTTAAAATGTATTTTAGGTTACAAAAGTTAACAAGTCATTTATGAAAAAAAACAAGTCAATAGCATCTCACTTCCTTTCTAGTTGTACCCACAAGAGATAATGGGGGAACGAGCCTCCCTTCATATTTTCCCCCATGTTCATTCAAATATACATACAAATATAAAGTCTTCCTTCATAAAACCATAATAAGGTTCTAATAGGAATAGTATTCTCCATAAGTGCTTTATTCACCTACTATATCACGCACGACTTTCTAAACCCAAACACATACATCCTTATATTACTTTCAAGAGATATTTAGTGTTAAATGATCTATCTGAATGATAATTTATTCAGTTGATGAGTATTTAAGTTGAAACCAGTGTATGCTTTTACAAAATTTTGCAATACATCTTTGTACTTATATTAATATGTACCATTGCTTTTGTATCCCAGATGAGAAATTTGCCCATTTTGAATTTTAGAAGATATTGGCATATGACCTTCCAAAAATGTATAGCTATTCACCTACAGTGTATCAGAAAGTCTGTTTCCCCTGATATTTGCCAGAAAGTGGGCATTACTAGTTCTTTCCTTTTCCATTTACCTGATGGGTAAATAATGGTACTTCATTATTTTTATTTGCACATACTTAGTCTTGAGCTGGAAGCCAGGGGCATGTCTATTCTGTGCAGTACTGGATCTCCAGTGCCTGGTCCTGTTCTTGACCTTAATAAACACTTAATAAGCATGTGTTCAGTTCCTAATGGAGCACTGATTTGTGCATAGTATATAATCTTAGAACTCCTTATACTGGCAAGAGAGTGTATAAAATGGTGTGAAAATATTTTTACTTATTTAGTAAAAAATATTTGAAAAAGCTCTCTGGACCTATATTCCCATTTGGATGTTCCAAAGATACCTTCATTTCAACATGTCTGAAATTCTCTGTCTTTTCAAACAGATCTTGTGATGCTACCTAATGGTCTAATTTAGAAAACTCACATTCTTCTCATATTTCCAACTCTCTGTCTCTGCTTACTTTTCATGTTACCAATGACTGTCCATTCGTGGTCCTAAATACCTCCTGATTTGCTTCCCTATTCTTGGTCTAACATTATCTCTAACTTAATTGATAGTTTCCATTTTTAGATTATTCTATAATAATAGCTCCAGGAGAAGAAGGATATTGTTTTGTCTATCGCTATTTTCTCCAGCATTTAAATTAGAGGCCCATAGACTGTAGGTGCTTTATATATTTATTAAATGAATGCATAGTCTCTTAAATGTGTTCATTGTCTTTTGCACTAAATCTATCCTTCAGACTACTGCCAAATTTGTTTGAAAACAAAAGTGTGATGATGCATTATGGTCTAGTGATGGTTAAATCATAGCTCTCCTATCTATAGTAACTTTTGGCAGTTTATTTCAATTTTCTCTGCCTCAGTTTTCCTATCTGTAAAATAGAAAAATTGCAGTACTAACCACATACATTGTTGTGGGGCATCATCATAGGGATGAATCATATTATAATGCATGGAGCATGTAGAATAATGCCCCGAGTACAGTATGTGCTTTGTAAGTATTAGTCATTCCCACAGTCCCGATCACCATTGTGATTAGCCTTCACCTTCTGCTTAAGAAGCTATATTGACTCTCACTTCCCACTATATACAGTTTAGAGAATAATATCTCTAAACTGTAGTCTTCTTAGAATGGAAGATACAGGTTTTCTCCGTCTGGTCTCACTTGACCTCCATCATCATCTTATGCCACTGCTCCCCAAATCCCTCCATTCCGCTGTTGGCAAACAATTTGTTCTCCTAAAAATATACCACGCTTTGACAGTTCTCTGCTATTGAGACAAGGAAACTTGAAGGACTGCGTAAAAATCTGCTTTTTAGTCTTTCCTGCTTCTGTTCTTGCTAAGACCTGCACCCCTTATTTTACACGAGTATCATGATGCAAATAGTGTATGTATTCTTTAGAATAGATAACAAAGGAAGGACCATGTAAGAATGACTGGAGGAAGCCCTCATGCCGTGTCTTCCAGACCACCAGTGCTGCCCCTGTACGTCCACCCCAAGTAATGAATATTCTTTCCCCTAGTTAGCTACTGTCAATAAAAGATAGAAACCAGCCCACGGGGTGTGCAGGTTTCTCTGTCTTTCTCTCCTGCCTGCTTTCATTGCTCAAAGTGTACTTTTTGCTTTAGTACTTTCCTGCTTCTGTTACTTACCTGCTGTGCTGCGTGTCTGTCCTTGGATTTCTTCTCAGGACAAGACCAAGAACTTTTGGCAACTGCTTCAAGTCTGGCTGGGTTGGGGCTCCAAGGCCTGGGGTCTCCTCATTTCACCCAGAAACAATGTCGGCATCAAATAAAATAGCAGATACTATCACAAAGGTGACAAAAACAACTGAACATACATAACATTTTGAACTGTTTGCTGGCCACCATAAGGTCTCTTCTAAAGACAAAATAAAATAGGTTTTTGTTTATACTATATTTTCTCTTGAGATGTCAGCTTTAATTTAGAATTATCTTGTTTGCTTTAGCCTCAATGTTAGGAAGCCCCAGCCCACTGTTAGGAATTAACTCTATAATATACACATTAAAAATACAGTTAGAGCTGTCACATAGTATTTCTAACGTTAAGTATTTCCATTTGGAGGAGGGCTTAAAGAACTTGAAAGTTTATTTTAAAAGAGCAACTTCACAATTTCCTGCTTTAATTTTCACAACTCAGTGGTGAAGAGGAAATAAATACTGTCTAGAATTAAAAAGAAAACAGTGGATACATTACAAAGCTTTCTATAAATATAAGAATAGTATGCAAAGGAAGAGAAACATTTTAAATGTATAGCATTAACCAGGATTTTAGGGTAAGGTTGTATGTTTCATACTTCAAGGCTACCTTGGTACACACGGGCATATTTCACTTTAACCAAGAAAACTAAGCATTAGAAATGTCACTGCTGTTAACATTCTAGATTTTAAGAAGATGTTCAATGAAGCCTATTGAAGTATATTTAAGATCTCTTCGTTTAGATTTAAGTGGAAGAAGAAAAGGCAAAATTGTCTTTGCAGATGTTGGGAAGGAATTCATTGCAGGCAATCATCATTTAATATCCAGTGCTGACTTTCTGAACAAGTGCTTTCTTTCAATGATAAATCAAATGAGTTGCCACTAACAGTAATCTCTTAGAATATGAATGAAAAAAGCAAGAATATTAAAACAATAGAAACATTAACATAAAATATCAGCCATTATAGCAAAGAACAGCAAAGGAAATTGGGAAACAATTTTGAATTTTTTATGGTTGTAGTTCTTGTATGAGGAGTATTGTGTATAAAAAGCTAAAATACAGATTGAGCTGTAAACATTTACCCATTTATTTTTTTATTTTTTTTAACTTTTATTTATTTATTTTGAGAGAGAGTTTGTGTGCATGCACGAGCAGGGGAGGGGCAGAAAGAGAGGGAGAGAATCCCAAGCAGGCTCTGCGATGTCAGTGCAGAGCCCAACATGGGGCTCAATCCCACAAACTGTGAGATCATGACGTGAGTGGAAATCAAAAGTTGGATACTTAACCAACTGAGCCGCCCAGCCCCAATATTTACCCATTTAGATGTGACATCTGGGAGAGGAGTTGTTGGTATGGCTGTTATTAACATTTGGAATGAAAAGATAGGAAATTTTGCCACTTAACATACAGACATCAAAAACAACAACTTTCTTAATACTATCTGTCCCATGGTCTCCATGAATAAGATGACCATCTACATTTTCAATAAACCGTGTATACATTCTCCCACCCTGCTTTACACTCTGTTCCCTCTACCTACAATGTCTACTTCCATGTCTGTGTATGGAAGGCTTAGTTTTCTTTAAAGTTCAGTGGAAGAAGTGATCTACTTTAATCATCTCTATAGGCAGGTTAACTTCTATGGCTTTATATAAAAATTTTGGGAGTTGTCATAAACTCTTCTGTACAGAGTTACACAACATTTCAATTTTCAAAATGTTTCTACATCATGCTATTTCATTTGATTTTCATTAGAACCTTTTTAGAAAGAGTGGGGCAACCTGAAAGGGTGGGGCTGGGCGGTGCAGGTGGTGAAAGAATTAACTTGAGATGGAACAAAGGAGATAGGAATTTATTGAATACACTGCAAGGGAGCAGTGGGCGGGACAGCAAAGGAGAGACTGTCTGCCAGGAGGTGGGGGGTGGGGGTGAGAGGTGGCTGTAGTTAAGAGGGGAAGGTGAAGACCAGGAGCTAGTGGGGAGGGGGCTTACTTAATGGGGTAGGTAGGGAGGTGAAGACCACGAAGCAGTGGGGGAGGGGGCTGTACTTAACGGGGAAGGTGAAGAGGTATGGGAGCATATGGAATTTTCCTTTTGTGCTACTTGTGCTTGGGCATAAGTAGCCCATTGGTCTGCTAGGGCCTATGGATATTTTGAGGTGGGTTGCCTGATGGACTGGTTTGTAATCAGCCCAGTGGCCACCGTGGGACCTTTTACCTTACTTGGGTTTCCATTGCTCAAGTTGGTTGCCTAAACACAGCCTCTGCAGAAGGCAAGAGCAGAAAAAGGAGAAACTAGAGGTTTCTCAAAATTCAGGCTGCCTGGACGACGCAGTGTGCTGAGGTCAAGACCCTGACCATGAACTGATGCTTTTTCTCGAATACATGTTGCATTGCAAAATATCCCTCTTGTCTTTCCTGCTTGGGCTGAACATTGTATGAGGGCAAAACCAAACCAAAACAAAAACAAGAACACATGAAGTTAGCTGACTTCTCTCAAAATACTTAAATACTTTCAGGTTTTACAGTGACAGCTGGCCCTAAGTGTTGCCCACAGGTCTATAAATATACCAAACGTTACCTATCCTTGTGTACATTGCATATGTATTCAAATCTTCTCATGAGCACTCAGTGTTCCAAAAGAGCGGCCCCAGCCTCACTAAACAGACAGGTTGCTAAATTAAAGAAGACTTAGGAAGGAAGTTAATAGCAAAGTGTTTTCGTAACGAAATTACGCTGCGGGACAGGTCAGCGTGGGTGTGCCTCCATAAAGAATGTGGTTCCATCAACATTTTTTTTTTGATGCTGACGCCTATACTGAAGGGAGAAATAGAAATAACTCTAAACCTATGCTGGCAGAATATGTTAACAGGCGGATTTTAAAAAGACAATGTTTTCTATTATCTAGGGGAGTGTCAGAATGGTTTCTGATTTGGAACTTTCTTTCTCTTCTGCTATGGGGATGCATGGTACAGAAGTGGCTTTGATCCCTTTCTTTACACTAATTCTTCTTTTTCTTCCGGAGATAAGCCTTTTGGTGCCCAGCTTTGGCTTTGTTTTTATTCCTATTATTAAAGTGGCCTTTTGCTACCCGCTGCTTCTTTTCAGCATTTATGAGGATTTGGCTGTTATTTATTTATTTTTCTTTCAGTGGTGGGGAGCCCAAAGTTCAACTGTAAGCGAGGGGTCCATCAGACTGTATTTGGTGGGTTGATTATGCATGAGGCAGACCCACACCTTGGCTCTGATTTCAGTTCTATGGGCCTCCCCTTGTCTCAGAGCCTGTGGAAGGTTGTGACTCCAGTACCTCCCAGAGTGGGGGTAGATAGCAGGAGAGACTAAGGCTTTAGGCTAAATTGCCAAATCCTATATTTGTACACCAGCAGGCAATAAGTGAAGAAGCTTAAGCATTGCATTCCTACCGTCTGAAGCCTGCGGACCCTGCAATCAAACGCGGAGACCATATTCCAAAACAATTGTATCCGATGACAGCTTATTATGGAAAGAGTCAGTTTCACTAAGGATGCTTCCCAATAAAACAAAGTGAAAAACGGGATCTCTTCATAATTTCGACTTGATGAGCCACAATTTCGGAGATGATAGCTGAGCTCTTATTCAGATTTCGAAAACCACTTTGTGGACTTCTGGACCATTCATTCGCACAGGGCCCAAGTCGGGGCCTCCTCCGCAGGCGGCTAAGGCATCAAGCAGAGCCCCGTGTTTGCTCAGCCGATCCAGGAGCCTGCCTGGTGACCTCCGCCCCAGCTGCTCTGGCAACCTGGTTAACACGAGGTCCAAACAGCGGCCAGAGCTCACGGTTTACCACTTATTTTGGTGTTAAAGTTGGGATTTATCATCCTGCAGAATGATTTTTATAGGCACCTCTGAGTCAATCCTTTATTTCTAAATCAGAACAACACAGTTACCAGCAGGCCTGACACCAGGTAAACTTGTGTAAAATGCCAGCTGGCCTCACTAAGAAATTACGCTCACTGGAGGGAATGTAAGTTAATGTTTTCTTCTCACCTCTGGCAGACATTTTGTTTACACAGTTCTGTGAACTTCTCCTCTTAGTTAAGAGATGCGGCCAGAGGCAGCCCTGTGTGAAATATTTATACTCATTTTACTGCATTTGCTTGAAAAGGTATTGTCTTAAATAAAATTATGCAAACGTCTATTCTGATTTTGGATTCTTAAAAATTTGAGGCAATTTTAAACATCCCTAATTTTTTGCATTTGCCTTTGGACCTGTATAGTTTTTTTTCCTTAATTTATTCATCTATTTAGCCTCTTAAATTTCAGTTACACTGTGTACAGTGTAACTAAAAGTGAACATATACTTTTTGGGCCAAGGAGCTTAAAATAAAAATAAGCATAGACAATAGATACAAAGCAAATGATGAGAGAGCTATTAAAAAATAATCCCTGCTTCAAAGAAAGTTAAAAATACTATTTTAACCATGCTAATCAGTGCTTTAAAAAGGTGTATAAAAAGTTTTAAGGGTAAGATGGTTAGAAAGAGATGAGGTTTAACCTGAATCTAAATGTGTGGACAATACTGGGAAATCTTTTTAGCCAGATAAGAGGCGAAAGGAAAGGAAGGGAAAGGAAAGGAAAGGAAAGGAAAGGAAAGGAAAGGAAAGGAAAGGAAAGGAAAGGAAAGGAAAGGAAAAGAGATGGGGAAAAGCAATATGTGCACCTTTGAAAGAAGGTAGATTCACTTGATTAAGCGTAACCAGGAAGTTCCTACAAAGTATCAAGAAAGTATCACTGAAGGTTTATATGGTTAAGTGTCTTGACATTATAACCTTCCGGGACCAATGCTTATAGCATCTATAAGGGATTGGAAATGGATTTTGTCATAAGAGTTAACTTTGATTGCCTTTGACTGCTAAGGACTGAACTTGGGTCCTTCATGAAAGAGCACAATTCTTCATCAATACCATCTGCCATGGATAGGGAAGGGCAGCATAGACATCAGAGATGTTCCATCATGTATACTGGCGTTTGGTTATACCAATGATACATTTTAAGCAAATTTTTTTTCCTCCAACTTAAAAAAAATCAGATGTTAAGTAGGGCTGGTATTCACCAACACACACCGTACCCTATAACTGGCATCCACTCAGATAAGATGGGTGTCCACTCTCACTGGCTAGTACCTGTGCCGGTCTCATTATAAATATTTAAATATCATCCCTGACTATATGTTAAGTGCCTCTAAAAAGACTCTCAGTCTCTTGTGGGCAGTGAGGAATTCTTAGGAATCCTCACAGTGACCAGCTCAGTGATAAGCATATGGTAGAGGCCCCATAAATAGTTAGCAAGTGTCATTTAATTAGATGGTAGGAAGTAGACACCGTCTGCATTGGCAGAATATGACTATCATTGGTCTCATTTCACTCTGTAATGAGCAGTTTACCTAGCCTAATGACCTGTGAGGTACTTTGGTTATTTTCACAGTGGCAAAATCCGATTAAAGGCGAGACCCAGAAAGGGTCCCCGCAAAACCCTATGCCACTCATCAGCCAAAGAATGGACAGAATGACTAGGCCCAGAGTGAAGATGCACCAAAAACCTTTTCCTGGCTTGATCCAGCTGCCAGGAGTTTGGTAGTGGAGATGGGAGGTTAGCTTCTCAGGTATATTAGAATATTTCTGCCTATCACCCGTGAGCTGGGCTGAACTGTTGCCTTCAGTTAATTCACAACAGGCTTCAATTTATTAAAAATAAGATTTCATAAGTTCTTTCTAGATTACTTTAATGTTTTCCATTAAAATAGATGCCTGTTTCCTTCTACTCAAACATCATTTTTTTTTTCTTTTTAAATTTAAGCCAACCAAACTATACTTTTCTCATTCTAGGACTAAAGGGGGATTCTTTTTTTTTTTTAAATTTTTTAAAATATTTTTATTTATTTCTAGGAGAGAGAGAGAGAGACAGCATGATCAGGGGAGGGTCAGAGAGAGAGGGAGACACAGAATCTGAAGCAGGCTCCAGGATCTGAGCTGGCAGTCAGCACAGAGCCCGACACGGGGCTTGAACCCACGAACCGCGAGATCCTGACCTAAGCGAAAGTCGGATGCCCAACCGACTAAGCCACCCAGGCGCCCCAGGAGGATTCTTGAAAGAAGTCTATTCTTTCTGGATGTTGGTGTCTTTAAAATATTCTTGAGATTATTGACCCCTCTCTGTGGTCATTATTTAGCAAACTCTACATTATTCATTGCCTATATTTTTCTTAAAGTTAATCCCCTTAGCCTTTAGTCATTTGTCTTGATTTTTCTGAACCTGTTCCAATTCTTCAAATTCTATATGGAGTTAAGGTCATTACACTGGACCCTCGTTCTTTAAAAGAAAAAAAAAATCACTTTCTTCTTCATTGTTCTGGGAAATCATGGGCTCTTGACCAAGGCATATTGTCAAGTTAGTGTTATCCTGTATGAACAGAAACCTGGCACATTGTGAGATATATATCAAAGGATATTGTCAGATCTTAGTTATACAGACCTCACAAATTTTGAATTTGTGGTCATTGAGAGTTGGGCTGGGGTAGTATGCCTGTTCACCATAATGATAGTTTTATACAATTAATATGCACTACAGGGGAAATAAAGTACTTAGGGAAAATAAAATTTTCAAAACTCTTGATACAGTACAAATGCTGCTGGCATACAAACACAGACTTGAATATTTAATTAAATTTTATAAATGTTAATTTAAATGGTTGGTAATTTACCAGTGAACAAGAACATTGTGTGTCCTTAAATATTAAGTATTCGGACTTTCTGCTACTTTAGGTATACATTCCTCCAAGGCCCCCCCCCCCCCCGTCTGAACTCCAGTCACATTCCCCAGGTAGCCTGCATTATGAAAGTTAAGTGTTGTCTGATCTTCAGGACTGAGAGGGACCAGTGAGAGGTAGTAATACCTTTCTGTGAAGTTCACAGGGAAATGATGTATGGTATCTCCGGCACAGAGTAGGCTCTCAGAAACATGAATTCCTTTTCCTATGCACCCTCTTCATTTTATAAATGTGGATGCAGAACCAGAACAGTCAGGCGAGTGTCCTACTTTGAATCCAGCTTTACCAACACCTGCCCAGTGTTTCTTCTGCAGTAACATTGCCTCTGGGTCCCAGATGCAAAAGGAAACCATGGGAATTCACAGGGTTCTCTCTGTTCTCTGCCCCCCTTTCTTTCTGGCTTGCTTGTTTGCTTGCTTTGTCTCTATAGAGGGGCTCCTGAAACTCCTGTCAGAAAGGTTAGAGGCAGGTGGTGAGCTGGATGGGGAAACAGGGCCAGCTGCTGATTTCCAGGGGAACCACCTTACCAGTGGCGGCCATTTCCCCTCAACAACCAGCAGCAGAACACAGTAGCCTGGGAGTGTGATTAGCAAGTAGCTGTAAGATTGGAAGGGAGACTGCAGGAAGTGGCTTCTAATCACATTGTACAGATTTGCCATGCTCTCCTTACTCTGCGACACATAAAAATTGTAAAACAGCTCAGGGGAAAATGTTCCATGTTATATATCCATTAACATATTTAAAAAGTAAAGTAACTAATACTCAGAATTCTTCTTCAATCTTATGAGAGTCCTTTGCAGTAATGGGCGTCTCCCACAGACAGGAACCACTGAGTTGGAATTTGATAGAGCTGGAATTTCTCTGTTTAAGAAAGAAAAGGAAAATGAGGCCAAGTCATTTAAAATACTCCTTTCCTACAAGGTGGAACTTTATTAAATCATTATAAGGCATAATAGCTCTTTTAAAACTATAAATTCGTAGGTGATTGCACAATCAGAAAAAATTCAGTTGGTCAAGTTATGGTAGTACTTTTCAGTGTTTTATAATACATTTATATATTAGCCAACATCCAGCAGAAAATGAGACTACATGGAAATAACAGGAAGCTTAACTTGTATAAAAAAGGGACATTTATTATGAGACAAAGGGGTGTCTTAGGGGACTGAGGATAAGCCCTCAGAAAAGAATTATAACCACGGTAGAGTGCTCAAGGGTCTTGTATTAACCTGGACAGGCTGTTATTTTAGCTTCCTGTCTGCTAACATAAAAATCTAAAACCTGGACAATTAACTGTCATTATGATTTTAGATTTGCTTTATCTGAATCTATGGTGGATATTTAATAAATACTGGGTTAAGCACTTCAGCTTTTACTTTTTCCCTCTGTTAAGTATTTAATGATCTGTAAATAAGCACTTGAGAAAATGCTACCTGAAGGGACCCTGTGCTCTTTTACAACATGAAAAATCTTTGTGTAATGTGAATGATTCAGCCTCTGATTTATCTGTTTGCTAATAAGATATTTGCACCCACGTGGGAAGCATTCTGCCCAATAATGTAAAAGGCCAGTCCCGTGGAAAGAGATGTCATATTCTCCTACAGAAAAGTGTTGCTTTCTCCATCTTCCCTGTCATGGACCTCTGGTCTTTTTTTTTGAAGAGGACATTTAGCAATCATTTGCCAGGTTCAAGAGGTATGGGAGACCTGCCATTTTTCTTTCATCTTCATGCTTTGCTCCATCCTTTAACTCATCAACGTACTGCCTTTCTCTGCTGCCTTGTTTATTGCTTCTCCATTCAAGAGATCTTTCACATCAAGAGCAGAAGAAAATCTCCTTTAAATTCCTGGGAATTGTCTCTGGGAAAGGGTAGAAGGGTGCTGGTGTTGAGAGCAGTCCCCAGGTGAGAGCAGGGGCAGATGACCCAGTGGGGTCCATCGTAGGAGACTGGGCTTCGATGTAGCAAAAGTTTGGGGATGACTTAATCTGGCTTTTCCAGGACAGTCTTTCTCTACTGCATACTCATGCTCAGATGCCTTTTTGAGAGTGCAGTTTGATGATCTCCATGTTTTAAGTGTTCTCTTGGTGATTCGTATGCACTCTGAAGTTTGGAGGGCCCTACTCTAGAATATATTCTCAAAAAGTTTCTGTGAAAAGACAGAATTTCAACTACATATCTTAAGCAAGCAATCTATCTGAGGAACATATCAAAGCACTAGTTCTTCTTAGCATCCTGGGCATTTTACCTTCTCAGTGAGATCTGTGCCTTCCAGCTCTGGGAGACCAGTGGCATAAGCAAGAGCCATTGTGGTTACCAATGGCCTTGGTGGGCATGGCCAGAGGTTCCTGAATGATTTTCAATCAGATAGTAAGAAACTATTGAGTGCAGGTGATTGGATTTTGTATTTTTGTATTTTTATGATTGATAGGTTTTAGTTGAATAGATTTTTAAAACCTAATACTTGCAGTCATAGCAGAAGTTTATTATTAAGGGTATGTTCATCAATGGCTATGAAATTAGGACTGTTGTGCATCACTGTCTTTACTGGGGACTGCTAGCAAAGTAAAAATGTGTCAGTATTTCTCTCCAACCTTCTCTCTCCAACCAGAGGAGTAAACACCACCATCAACAATAAAAACTATTTATCACTTCATCAGAAATGGGAAAACATACCAAGACACCGTACTGGGGCATTTTATATATATTATTACACTTAACCTTCATAGCTACATGAGGTTGTTATTATTATTTCAAATTTCAGCATAGACACCCCAAACTCACGAATTAACCTCAACTCACGCAGAAGGCACTTGGGCTGGGCATTGAATCCGGCTTGTAATAACGCCTATGCCATTTCTATCATTCATAGTGGCAGTTGTCAGTAAAAATGAACCTCTCTTGTTTCTAGGTCCATCTTGCCCTGGGTGGTAGGTTGAGGCCAGTATTTTGTTTCCCTTCTTAACGCTACATAAAATTAAGGGGCATCTTCAAATTGATGGCATCTTATATTCAATAAAATATGGGAGAGGCTGCCATGCTATTTAACAGTCTGGGCAAATCATATTAAGACCATGTGGCAGACGCAGTGCTTACAAATATCTGGTTTCTGCAGCTTCTTTGATATCCAGCTGGGTCCGTGTGAAGAGTTCTGGCAGATTGATTCTGAGCAGGAGGGACACATGTGACCCCTGGGTCAAGGCATTGAAGAGGCCATGTGCCTCCTCTTTCCCCATCACATTGGGAGCCGATAGATACTAGGTACTCATTTAAGGGGTTTACAGTAATATCTACTCATTGGACAAGTGGACCATGAACATTCCTTCTGCTCGGTTCCCACTAAGCAAAGCCTCATTACTCGACACACTGACACTTTTAAGTAGCAATCCTGGGATGCTGGCCTCCTTGTTCCTTTATATTTTCTTGCTTTCCATTCTCTGTGTGTTCGGCTAGACTTGTACCAGCAACATTTATTTACGATAATGGGCCCTGAGGATGGGGGGAAAGTACTCTTAGAAACTGGACATACGGAAAGCATTTGATTTCTAGTAGTCAAATGATTGGTGAGACGACAGAGGTGAGCAGGGGCCTGAGCTTCAGAATGGAGCTCGTCCCCCAGCTGGAAGTATTTCCGCATTGGCCCGACTTGCTTCTCGGGCAGCCTTTAGGACTGATGGACTGATGATCCTCATGACAGGATAACTCTCTAGCTTCCCTGAAAGTTCTCCGTCTTTTCAGGATGCGAATTCTGAATTCACTTTCTGTGTTGTCTCAGGAACGTTGTGCCTGTGAAAATGCTTTACGGTTGCTCCTTGAATTTGCTGGATCTGAAGAAGTGAAGAGAAAGACTATTTGCTTTTAGGTAATCAGATTCTCTGGAATTTAATCCTATATCCCATTTATGGCTGAGCTAGCCATTCAAAATTAAAATGAACCTTTCATCCATGTGTATCATAAATGGGCATTTATCAGGATTATATGATTTTGCAATCCATCTGAATACGTAACCAGAATTTGTTTTCTTTCCGTTTCACTATGTAATTACCATGCAACAATAACAAAAGTGACATGTTTGAAGAACAGATAAAATGCTGCAAATTGGCCAGTAATGGTGATATTTCCTCATCTTCTGAAAAACCCATTTATTCTCTCTCTCAACAAATCAAGGCATTGTCAGCCCATACTCATCTTGTGGCCAGAGGGGCTCCACCAATTTCTGGATGGAAGTGAGTCTTGGAATGCAGATGAGGGCGACTAACGAAGGCTTTCAGCACAGGCAGCTGGTCTTCGCCTGCCTCAATTTCTAAATCATCCATAATGGGGCCAAGACCTCCCAAGCACTAAAAAGAGCGAGCTGACATGCTGGACAAACTGTTAATTTTTTCCTGAAGAAGCTGCTATATTGCACATCTGTCACTGCAGTGCAGACAATTACTCACTGAGTGGGGGAAAAAATCTGCTGCTTGTTTCTAGCGGAGTTGTTAAGGGACCTAATGGAGAAATACAATGGCACCAGAGTCAAAACATGCTGGTTCTGTGCGCGTAGTGATTGTTTCCTCATTTTGGAAGTCTGTCCTGGGAGATTAAAATATGTGAAGTGGGCAAAGGTGGGCGGAAAGGAGTTTGAAGTGGTACAATAAAAAGATGCGCATATAAAGATATGGGGGGGAGGGGGGAGTCAAGAATCAAACCTTAGAAATTACGGACCACTGTTTGGATTGCTGAGAACTGAGACACTACAGCCGTTGGGTTAGAAATACTGTCGTTCTGCACTTCCAATTTCACACCCTTAATATGTGCTCTCGTGTGCTTCACATCCATGTAAAAAAATAGTGAGTTTCTACGTGGTTCATGCGCTGTGGATGACCTACAGTTTCCATAATGAATTCTCACCATCAACAAAGAACTTTTGAATTACTGGTTCGCCGCACAGCCATCTGACAGACTCTACTTCCCACCCTCGTCCCAAACTCATTTGCTCGTCATAATTAGGAAATTCTAGCATTTGAAGAAATTCACTTCAATAAGAGATGTAAAAATTTACTCTTTTAGGAAGCATATTTTAAGGATGTGTTGAGTATCAGGACACTAATTCTTACCTTCATTATTTTTATTAATGGATGCTGCCTTCGGGAAGAAATACACATTTCTTAAGACATTTAACAGGAAGATGAAAATAGGTAGAAAATAGTTGTGGGGGGCTTTCTTCTTATCTGGGATACTATCATGATGCAGTCTTGTTTCTATATCTTATACCTGAGAAATCAAGTGTCACATACACAGTTAGAATTCTAGTGATTTATTCTGAAAATTCAAACTCCAAAAAAAATCCCACGACTAAACAATCACAAAAATCGCCTTAAACTGTTACTCAACTTCATCCTCGAAAGATTAAAGGGTAAACACAGGACATTCTGATAAAGAAACGGAAGTGAGGTCTGTGAATCTGAGAATGATTTAAACTGTCTGACAATTCAAAGACAGAAGACAACTCTAATGTACAGATAAAACTAAAAGTGGCAATAGTAGATCATACTCTTGGCAGTTAATGGCACTGACTCGCTAGAAACAAATCTGGATCTACTTAAAATGTCAGGTGTATAAAGTAATGAGTCTTTGCTTAGTAGGAACCCAGCAGAAGGAGCCTTCATGGTCCACTTGTCAGTTGAGTATATATTACCGCAAGCCTGTTAAATAAATGAGTATTTAATACCTATTGGATAAAAAAAAATCTACTTACTGTAACAACTGTACTTATTCAGGAGAAAAAATTTAAAATTTTATCAATATGGTAAAATGTTTCTTATAGCAAACAAAATGCAACACTTTAATGGATATTACAGAATATTTCAAATATTCAGGCAGGTTTATGAGTGGTACAACTTTCCGGGAGGAAATGGAGTGACTGTAACACATATGATTCTTTTTTTTTTTAAATGTTTGAGTTTTTTTAAAGTATATTTATTTATTTTGAGAGAGAGGGAGAGAGAGAGAGAGAGCAAGCCTGTGAGTAGGGAAGGGAGGGGGAGAGAGAGAGAGAGAGAGAGAGAGAGAGAGAGAGAGAGAGACAAGCACAAGCAGGCTTTGTACTGTCAGTGCAGAGCCCCAAATGGGGCTCGAACTCACAAACTGAGATCATGACCTGAGTGGAAACCAGGAGTCAGATGCTTAACTGACTGAGCCACTCAGGGGTCTCAACACATCTGAATCTGGGTGGTATTCCAAGTGGCCAGAAAAAGAACTTGTACTAGCTACTTTAGAATCATAGAGTGCTTGAGTGAAAAGAGACCTTGAGTCAGTTAGTCTAGCCCAATGTCAGAGAAAATAAACACATGCAGGAAAATATGGTAGAACAGGTCACAATCAGCTGTGAATAAATGTGTGAGTCAAATATGTCTACCAATTTTTTCTCCATTTTTTTTCAAAAATATCGAAATCTTCCAAGGCTTAAAAATTAACAACTTAACAGTTTGATCTTAACTGTCAAAGGGCAGTAATTAAAAAAAAATTTAAGAGTACTTTAACTTTACTTTTTATTACTTTAAGGTTAAGAGGTAAATGTTTAAAGCATGAAGACAACGACTGCTTATAAATAACCTTTTTAAATATTGTTTTATTCTTTCATTCTTTGTTGTTCTATTAATATAGATTTCTACCAAAAGGGAAAAAAAACTAAAAAAAATCCAAAATAGTCTTTGTTAACCTTTAGATCACTTTTTGTTTTTAGAGAGACAAAATACAGGAGGAAATGGTTTTCACTTCATGAAATATCTGCTCAAAATGAAAATGTGTTGAAGAGAAGTAATCATTAGTTCAATTAACAAGAATATCAATTCACAATGTTAAAATCGACATACTAATAAAACGCAGTATTTTGCAATCATGTCTGTTTTTTGCACACATATGTGTCCTTTAAACACACCTGTATGTACACACTATGCATATCTTTAACCCTACTGTCTTAACTTCTGCTTGGTAAACACAGTAAGAGTTATAAAATCTATGTATCCAAATGTTGAGACCACTTCATTGGTAAATTTTAGTCAGTTATGAATTTTCTTTTAAAGGGGTACCATGTAACTGAAAAATGAAAGTAAACAAATATGAGGGGAACACAGCCTTAAAAATTATATTTGGGGAGAAGGAAAGAAAGGAAATGACCCAAGGATGCAGTCTCATCAATATCAAGTGTAACAAGTATACAAAGAAAAAAAGTTGAATTGCTAAGGTAGGTCACATGCTCAGCTTTTCTTGGCTACAGTTAGGAATGGATAAATTAGACAATAAAGGAAGAGACCTGTGTATTCTCGAAATTATTTAGCACAACCAATTAATTTGACATGGGGCTTTAGATACTGTAGATTAGAAAGGTGGCTTCACAAACGAGCAGAGAAAAATCTTACCACCTTTTTAAAGGAGACATGAATGATGCTTTCTAAATCATGAACTCCTTTGGATGCTTTGGGTTCTATGGGCATAGTAATGGGTAAAAATTAACTATATATGTGAAACATAAATTAGTGGGTTTCACGTCTTAAGTATTTGGTTTACATTAAGAATTCAATATTTTGACTGTGTTTAATTCTCCAATTACATTCTGGTACAAATAAAACATAAGGTCTGCACTGGTTTTTCTTAAGGACTGAATGGGGAAGGGATATATGTACTTCTGATGTATGTTTGTGTGATAGCAGGGAAATCTTAGGATATTGCCACTTCCTTACTTTGAGTATTGATTCATGTTTTGTACAGTTAAATACAGTATAACTTTGGATTGTGAGTAACTTGCTCTGCAAGTGTTCTGCAAGACAAGCAAAAGTTTCTAATAAATTTCAACTTGAAAAATGGAGGTTGTCTTTCAATACAAGTAGTGCAGGACACCATATATATCACATGATCACAACTGATCCAATGGTTCTCTCTCTCTCTCTCTCTCTCTCTCTCTCTTTCACTCTCACTGTGGGATTGAGGGTGATTGTCTCCCATGCTCGGATGCTCACTTGAGGGTGAGGTGTTTGGCAGGAATCAGTGATTTTTCACAACATTGGAAAGTGCCCACAACTGGCACTCATGTATTTTTTTTTTTATCACTTCAAAGCACCTACGGACAGTCCTTTGTTTTTCCATACAAGAGTAAGCTTAGGAATGCTTTGCTTCACTGTAGGTCATTGAATAGGTTCCTTGTTAAACTTACTTGCATGAAAAGAAAACTAATTCATTGAGCCAATAGACAGCAGTGATTCCATTAGTGAGTTAGTGATAGTGAAACTCATCCTACACAATAACCCTTCTCTCTCTGGTTTCCCTCACAACAGCAATAAAGGTTTTCAAAAGTAAGTGCAAGGTTAATTTATTTTTCTTTATAATTTGTATTTTCTTTATTGTGTTGTATTTTATTACAGTATTATAATCATTTTTATATGAATATTTTTGGGTTGTGGAATGAATCATCTGAGTTTCCATGATTTCCTATGGGGAAACTCGCTTTGATATACAAGTGCTTTGGATTACAAGCATGTTTCTAGAATGAATTATGCTCACAAACCAAGGTTTTACTGTACTTCAATAACATAAGAAATATTTTAAATCCTCTGAGAGACACATAAAGGGCTCTAGAGGTCAAGACTAATACCCTTCTTCTGCTTGCTAAAAAGGAAAACAAGATCTATATTAGAGGGAGTGTTAGAGAACAATACCCATGGCAAGTGAGCATCTCAGAGGGGTTGCTTCAGATGTACCTCTCCAGATGGGAAACAATACAAAATGTTCATAAAGACTGCAATATTTAATTAAGGAGTTTCCCCATGCCCGTTGGTGTGTTCTGCTCTTCCTCACTATGAGGGTTCGAACATTAGGAGTTTGGGACCAGTCTCACAATAACCTTGCTGTGTGTTAACAGTGGCTCCAAATTTGGCTTTTTAAAATTCCAAGCTTTTAGAAAGTCCAGGCAATGGATTCTTAAAAAAAAAAAAAATCTTTAGAATAGATCCTAGAGCATTATACACTATCTAAGAAGTTTCAGCCTGGCATACAGATGATCTCGTCCCGATTTCTTCCCTTACATAGCTAGAATGAGTATTTAACAAAATGCAGTTCTTTAAAAATGGCAGATTTCTATGAAACAAACTAACAGAAAATAATCATGTAGTAGGATTACTCTATCCAGTAAGAATGCCTCAAAAGAGCAAGTCACCTGGTAGTCTACAACCCCTTCGCCAAACTGTCCTCTTACCACAATCCTCCAAGGAAAGAAGGGAATTCTTTCAAGAAACCTGTCTGTTTAGCAAACCACAGAGGCTCTCAAATAGCACGCTGACCACCTTCTCCCTAACTGGCAGTTAGGGCACCACCTGGGAAAGGTCTACTATATGCACAAACCTCTACGTACTCCTTTAAAAATATTGGGGACTTATAAATTTTCTAAAACCTATTAGAGTGTAGCGAGGATTTTTAGGGCAGTGAAACTACTGTGTGATACTATGGTTGTAGATTCATGTCATTATACATTGATCCAAACCTATAGAATGTACCAGACCAGAGTGAACTGTAATGTAAACTGTAGACTTTGGGTGATTATAATGTGTCATGGAGGCTTACCAATTGTTACAAATGTCCCCCTCTGGTGGGGGGTGGTGATAAGGGGGGAGGCTGTGCATGTCTGATGGCAGAGGGTATATGAGAAGTCTCTGTCCCTTCTCCTTAATTTTTCTGTGAACCTATAATTGCTCTTAAAAAGACTTAAAAAACTCCATTAGAAAGGTGATTCACATGTGTTATCTTGACCTTTACTCAACCAATACAAGCCATTATAAATATATTATCAGTCCTTAATAATGAAGATCATCATCTTCTAAGCTAAGAGCAATTTAGAATCCCTGGCATTATAAAGCACATGATTCCAAAATAACAATAGGAGGCACATAATAAAAATGACTTGTTTTTGCTTTGTTTTAAAGTAACTACTTAGATGTTAGAAAGGGCAAATCATTACCATTCATTTTCTTGTTCACCTTTTAAATGGGTTGGATCACTGCCAGAGGTCTGAATTCTTGGGAGAGCCATTTAAATTTTCAAATAAATCGATTCGATAATTCAAATAGGTTACTCCAATGGTTAAAACTGAAAATTAGTTTACCACAGTTGTGTTGATCTCAAAAAATATCAACCTTTGGGGAGAGAGAGGTAGAAGTATGTCTAGATTAATAGAATTTACAGTTCAGTCATGGTGAATTGAAAAAATACATTTTTCTTTCAATAATTATTTTATGTTCTAAGTGAGGTAAAATTTGTAAAATCTGCAAGTCATGTTGAGGGCACTCCGGTGATAACAATGATGAGGTTTGTTTTGGTGAAAAATGTCAGAGGGAAACATTAATTACTGTTTGTCAAATGTGAACTTGATACTACCCTGTCCAAAGATAGATGAATGGGTACCACCCCATTACAGAATCCTCACAAAAAAGCCAGATTCAAGGAATGTGAAGTTGGCAAGCCTTTCAAACAAAGATTTGCTTAGGACTTCATTGATGTGATGATGGGTCTTTGGGTTCTGGGGATGATAGGAAACAACATCCTTTCCACCTATCCCACAGAGAAATCTGTGGGTGTCTCATGTTTGCCTGGGCATTGCACACAATGAATGAATCAAACTAGAAATGACTGACCAAGGAGATCAAAATAAATAGGGGAAATGAGCTGTTCTTTATACCTTGGAATTACTAAAGTTGCTGAAAAAAAAAAATATAAAGGTAAAGATTTTCACTTTAGCACCAGTAACTGTGAGGGAACCCTATTTCTATCACTGTGGTGATACCGTACTCAGTCAGGACGCTAGAGTGAGGAGTTGGAGGCAAGGTAGTTTCTGCTTCGAAAACGGAAGCTATGTTGTAATTTTAGGACAATGGAATATATATATCTATGTATATATATATATGCATAGTGAATAAAAATTGTAAAACATTTTTTCTTTGTTTTTCTTCTCAGGTGGATTTTCCTGAATTGGGAGTGGCAGGTGCAGGGGTGCTTTTTGGTAGAGGAAATCCAAGACCTAATCCTTTTGGCCTCTGCATGGCTTGAATTGGCTCCGCGATCCCCTTGCCATCTCGTCCAAGGCCCGACCCAGGCGTCCAGCCCATATTCTGGAGCATCCGGTTTCCAATGTTGCTTTCTAAGATTGGCTGGGCGTTTTCTCCTACAAATCCTGAAATCAGAAAATGACAAAAAATAAAAATACAACAACCCCCCAAAACACATTAGTACAGACACACGTGAAGATCCCTTTTCAAGCTAAGAAAATCATATTCTCATAAGTTTTTCTTTCAACAAGGTACCCGGAGTCTGGGAGGGAGGGTGCTGTTTATTCATCTTGGGAGAAGGAGGTTGTAGTGGTAGAGGGATCGATGGAAGAAAGATCTCGTTTAGAGTTTCAGCTATACGAGTAAGTAGCTGATTAAGTGATTTAATTTCTTGGGGCTTTTGTTTTCTCTTCTGTAAAGCACGTGTAACAATGTCCACTGCCTACCTCACAGAAAATTGCCAGGATCAGATGAGATCGTGTAGGCAAAGTATTCTCGGTAAATGATACAATACATAGAGATTTAACTTCACTGCTGTGTGAGTGTCAGTGGTGAGTCTGAAGATCACCAACCTAACGCCACAGTACCTTACACTTGCCTGGGGCCTTGACATTCAGTAACACTAAAACCAACCCAAATAAAAATCACACTGACAACATCCCTAGGAATTGTTGACATTGCTCTAATCTTCTTGTTATTTATTATTTGGACTATAACTATGCACCCTTTACTTCCTTTCTTCCCCCCTTTTCCCATTTCTATGTTTTGATCACTCCAGAAGGATCAAGAAGGGGAAAATAGAGAAGAAAGGATATTACAGTGATAGATGGCATTATATATAAAGTAATCCTTCCCTTTGCCCTCCATACCTGATCTCCTACCTTCCTCGCTCCTTAGCTTGGGAAAGGAGGTTTGGGCAGAGCTTACCATGAGATTTAAAAATAGCTGTTATTTCCCCAGTGTTCTTAGCAAAGACAATTGAGAGATGCAGCCATTTTAAGCATTATCTATTTGATGACATTTTCAAAGATTGACCTAAAAAAACAGTTTTTATTTATTTTGAGAGCAGAGAGGCTGACCCAGGGCTCGATTCCATGAATCGTGAGAACACGACCTGACCTGAAATCAAGTCAGATGCTCAACTGACTGAGCCACCCAGATTCCCCCAAAGATTGACTTTTACCTTAATTTTCTTGTAGGCTTTTATGGAAATAGTTGAGCATATGAACCGTACATCTGATTCTAGGGGAAAGCATAGAAGTACCAAATCTCTAAAGTCCAGGGATTGAGAAATTAACAAATGTAAAACTCAAGGAACCACAAGAACCTGGGCTCCCTCCTTTGATTGCAGACTTGGCTTTGCTCTGTGTGCTCCAGCTGTAGCACAGGCTGGCACCCTGAGAGTGGTCCGTTTCTGCTAATCCTGTTGCAGGAGCTGTGAGACTGTGGCTTGTGAAAGGAGAATATAGCAAATCTAGAGATAACCTGTTAAAAGCAATCAGGACTCTCAAATATAGAACAATTTCTTATGGTTACTCCCCTTGCAGAAGAAGGAAGTGACCATCAAACAAACACTGGAGAATGTGTGGGAAAGCAGATGAGGGCATCTGAAAACAGTCTTTGTTTTAGTGAGAACATGTTTAGCTCAACCTTCTCTATCAGAGCTTTCCAAGAAGTCTGTGGTAGAATTCGAGATCACAAACTTGCAGGGATGCGGTGCTGGCTCACCCTTCCCTCCCTAGTCCTTCGGCGATAAAGTTGTCTCACTTTTCAAAGATCTGAGTATGTCTCTGGTATATATACCAGCTCAGCCCGGGAGCCAGCATATTTCTGCTCTGAAATGTGGGCTGTCTTCCTGGACAGTTTGAGGGCCGAAATGGGCAGCTATTGATAAGCTCACTCACTGCTCTTGAATGCTTGTGAATCAGATGTCTCTCTGGCATCAACCCACACCCCCCTCCACACCTTTTCTGTCATCATCAGTTTTTCCTCCCTAACTCGGGGGTTATGAGGGTACCTTCTACTCCATCTCCACTGCCCAAGAAGGTTGGGACTCTCTGTCCTACTCCTTCTCTAAGACTATGCTTAGGATGGTCATACAAGGCACATAAGGACCCTCCGGCACCAAGAGAAAAAGTTACCTATGCAACTGCAAAGTGTCGCGTTCTACTGCTTGGCCTGGATGGTGGTTACAGAAATGGTCAGTGCATTATTGTTTTTTAAACTGTACCTATGCATCTTTGTGTATTTGTTGGTATGTATATTTCACAATAAAAAATCATAAAAGAAATGCCAGGGCTGGACCAACAGTTTCTTTTACGGGGTACTTTGTAGCTGGCATTCTGGGGGAGAGCAACTGGCTTGTTCCTCCTGACTCTGACTTGTACAAGAAAGAAACTGCAGAGAGCTAGAAATAAGTTTTAATAACCGACACTCACTTACTATAATCAATTGATTTTCAAAGCCCTTTATTGGACATTGTGGTAGTCTCAATCCTCAGTACATTTTAGGACTCAGAATAGAATACATTCTTGCCATTTGCTAAATTAGTTACAGGGAGTAAGTAAGAACTAGGTTACCACAATGAGTCAGTTTTGGGTTTGTCAAATTGGGTCTTCACTCACTGAAACAAGTACCTTAACATGTAATGGAAAAAAACCCAAAGAGCTTGAATGGCAATGACTGTTGTCAAAGAAATTTCATAATTGACATTATTTACTGCTAGACTAGGGCAAATACATACATACATATGTATATATATAATGTCTCTCTGTGCACATATGCGCGCGCGCACACACACACACATATAAGATGTAAAAAATGGACCTTTTAGTTACACACACACACACACACACACACACCCCAATGAAACACTCTTTGTTAAAACTCTTTCCTAATATAACAACAAAAAAAAGCAATTAGGTTTTTTCATGATTATGGTGGCAACTGAGACGGATGTCCAAGGTATCTAATATTTTCTGAACAGCCGCCGATCAGGAATATGAGGTTGAACAGTGCGCTAGCGTTCTGTCCCACATCCCTGATTTTTCAGTGACTGCTACAAATTACTTTAATTCCATCTCTAAGCTCCAATCAGATCAGAGGTCTACTGGTGCTCTGGCTACACATCTGTTTAATCATACCTTGGATACAAGAGCTTGCAAAAGTTCAGGTTTAAAATCTGTTTCATATTTAAGAAAAAATATGAGGGTAATTTAATACACCTCCTCAAAAATTGCTAAATTATGGTCAACTCTCAGTTCCAAAGTGAGGGAATATCAAATGGTAACAGACTATCATAATTTCAAATGTTGGTATTTCATGCATGGTGGTCCCAGCGGTGGGCACACTGATCCTTGCCATGCTTGTGTTTTCTATATAGATGGAGAAGAACCCACTCCTCTGTATTTTATGTGCTTTCATCTCTCTTTTTCATGAAAATAAAACAAAGTATTATTTTGTACTTTGAAGTAAAACAATGAAAAAAAGGAGAACATTTAAGTTCTCAAGTGCTAAATCTTTCCACACAGAAACACAGATTCCTGAAAAACAAAAAACGCTTTTCTATGCGACCTTAGAGAAAAGGTAACAGTTACTTCACTTTTCATGGACAATGATTCTGGAGTGAGATCTACTGTTGGTCTCTCCTCCTTTTTATGAGATTAAGACTTGGGAGGGGAACAACTGTCTCCGCACAGCACCCTACAACCTTAATTTCCTTTCCTTTTGCTCTTGGCAGTGTTAAATCTTTTAAGTCCTTTCCTTGAAGGCTCTCCCCCCATTTGGGCAATTTTAGCACCACGCAGCCCGTTATCCCTCCATCATTCTCCCGTCCCCAGCCCCCTTCACTCGGATCTCTCATATCTATGACCGCCGAGTCGCTCCTTTACCCTCAAATCTTCCAGAGAGTATTGTGGATGGTAATTCACTTGCGTAATTGGCTCAAGAGATGAAAATCTTGTATCGGCCTCTCTTAGCTGCTAATCTGTCCAGCTGACTGCAAGCCTAATTGGCAGCTTGTTTAGTAATTTGGCTTTAAATTGTTGTATTGATGTTGGATAAACAGCCAATGGAGGGGGAGGTCATACATGCTGCAGGGTTCCTACCTAACAGCTCACGCACCCCCCCTTCAGACACGCTCCTGTATCCAGAAGGCATCTGTGGTGCGCACTCACTCTTGCTTCCCATCCTCTTTTCCCTATTACTTTTCTAGCCAGCTTGGGGGCAAGGCTATTTATTATTATTATTATTACTTGCGGTTATTAAAATCTTGAGTTATAATACAGTCCTCTGTTCTTGATAACTAATTTAAGGACATGGGTTGTTTGATTACTATTAACTAAAGAAACAGCATTTAGCAGAGTCTACAATGTGAGAAAATGGTAGGTGTTACTACTCTTTGTCAGATGTTTTAATTATTTCAGTCTGAATATAGAAAAGCCTGATTTCACTCGGCATTTTATATGCGAAACTGTAGACATTTCTCATGTGGATTTTGTTAAATCAAATCAGTTCGAATCTTTAATTGCCTAAAACACAAGGCACATACTTTTAAAATAATAAATAATAAAAATTTAATGTAGAACTAATTTCCTGTTCTTTTTTTTTCTTAAGTGATGAAAACTTTATAAAAATTGGAAGATGTAATCTATACTGACATGTTTAGAGAAGCAAGTGTTTTTATTTACAGACATTTTGGTTACACAGAAATATATTTCTTTTTTTTTAATGTTTGTTTTTTATTTATTTCTAGGAGAGAGAGAGAGAGAGAGAGAGAGAGAGAGACAGCATGAGCAGGGGAGGGTCAGAGAGAGAGGGAGTGACAGAGTCTGAAACAGGCTCCAGGCTCTGAGCTGGCAGTCAGCACAGAGCCCGACGCGGGGCTTGAACCCACGAACTGCGAGATCATGACCTAAGTGAAAGTCAGACGCTTAACCGATTAAGCCACCCAGGCGCCCCACAGAAACATATTTCTTATGGAATTGTTATGAATCAAAGAATAGTCTTTTCAAAAACTAAAAAAGTCTTAAAATGGTATCAATTCTAAAGGTACACAGTGATGTTTCTTTACAATAATAGAATCAGGACCACTTATGGTCTGCCTGTTATGTATCATGCACGTAGCTTACTTGTTAGGCATATGACATTTATTATCTCCATTCCTCATAACCACTGTGCTAGGAAGGAATCATAATCGGCCTTGGAGACAAGATGTCCCTTGACCATGACTACGCAGTGAGTAAGCTAAGATTCAAACTCTGGTTAAGTTTACTCCAAAAGCCTACACACTTTCCATGAGAATTAATGGCAAGAAAATAGTTTTAGTGGCAGTGATGCTTCAAATAACTAAAAAAAATCAACAACAACAACAACAAAAAAAACCCTGATTGGGTTATAGGTGAACTGTAATGGTAACTTCTCTTAATTTGCATATGGACAACATACAGCAAAAAATAAACTGACACAAGTGGATAACAATACATAATGACATCTGCAGCTCTGCAGGTTACAAATACTTCCATATCCACTATTTCTTTTGATTTTTTTTTAATGATTTTTTTTTTTTTTTTCTGAGAGACAGAGAGACAGCGTGAGCAGGGGAGGGTCAGAGAGGGAGACACAGAATCTGAAGCAGGCTCCAGGCTCTGAGCTAGCTGTCAGCACAAAGCCCGACACAGGGCTCGAACCCACGAACTGCGAGATCATAACCTGAGCCGAAGTCGGCCGCTTAACTGACTGAGCCACCCAGGCGCCCCTCTTTCTTGTCATTCTAAAAGATAGGTATTACTGGTTTCATTTTACAGATTGCACTAAAGTTTGAAGAGGTATCGTAACATACCTGCACAAAGCCAACTAGCTAGAAAGTGTCCCAGTTAAAGCATGAACTCTCATTTGAGTCTAAATGTTGACTCACTGACTGAAATTTAACTTAAAAATTTAACTGTTAGGTCATTTCTTTTGCCACATTCTCCCAAATGACTAAGGTTTTACTCTATTCCCAAATTTCCAACTCCTGAAAAATTTCTAGTCTAACCTACCATAGCAAGTCTGTCTGAAAAGTGTTTCAACTTTCTTGAAATGCTTAATTTGCTTGTGATAAATACAGCTTATCTGGCTTTCTTTGACAGATATTTAAATTACAATGTAAGTTTTAGTTGCACTTACTGAAAACAGCATTTACAGGGTTTTGTTTTTTTATCTATGACAGTAATTTCTGAATTTAATTGTTGCATTTTTACTCTATTTACAATTATTATGATTACTGGTATGTCTGGATCTATTTTTCCTATATTATTTAATGCTACTTGCCTCTATATTATTGTGGACTTCTCCACATTTTTGTTTCCTCCTCTATGGTATCTATTGCTTGTTTACACTAGCTTGAAAATTATGTTATATTTTTATTCTTTTGGTTATTACCTTTCAGTGTCAATATGCATACTTGACTTATTATTTCTTCACACTTCCATACTGTTGTCCAGAGCTTTACTTCCATCTTACTTTTATACATTCAAATTAATCATCTTCATGGGCACTGTCACCATCATTATTAACTTTTATATATTCAATATTTTAGCTTTATGGACATGTTTAACAATGTCTTTGCTCACAAGTCCTTCTTGATTTTGATTCTCTTTTTATACGTCCCATTTTCTTTTTACATGAAGTGCTAAGTTTGGTAATAATTGGTCTTTACCTGAAATTATCTTCATCCTCACACTTGGGAAATAGTTTAACTGGAAATAAAACTCTATGTTGATAATTATTTTGTCTCCACACTTTGAAAATATTATCTCTTATCTTCTAAACTATACTTCTGTTTTCAAGTTTGCTACCAGTATAATGTCATTTCTATGTACATTATATCTTTTCTCCCTGGCTACTAAGTTCTTTTCTTTCTCTTTGGTGTTCTTAAGTTTTATTACAATGGACCTATGGCATGACTAAATTTATATTTACTATTTTCTGATAAAGACTTGTGTACTGTTTGAATATGAAGGTTCACATTTTTCTTCAGTTGCAAAAATTCTGTCATTTTCATTGAATTCAGTCAATATGCCCCTGGAACAATGTACCTCCCTCTCCTTTCTACCTCTTCTGGAAGCTCTATTAGATGTATTCATGTTGAACTTCATTCTCCTACAAGTCTTCCAGCCATTCTACCTTCCATATTTTTACCTCAGTGCTTCTTTCAGGTAATCTTTTCAAATTGCTCTTTAAATCTATTTATAATTTCTTTTTTCTTTTTTAAATTTTTGGCTTATGAGATCACTTTCAGTAGGTTTTCATTTGTGAAATAAGAAGAGTCATTTAGGGTTTAAGGCATGTACCACCGGAGTGGCTTTGCATTTGCTTTAAAGACCAGTTTTTGGTTAATTTTTTTGGTTTGGTGTAATTTTAAACTAGAAATTCATGGGAGGGTAGGTTCTTGGTTACAAATCTTCAGAGTCTTCTACTTGAAGCCCAGGTGGAAATGAGATTCTTTATTTTTCTGTGCCTGTAGGTGGAGTTTTGTTTCTAGTCTGCCCTCTTCTGAGGATAGAGCTTTCCAGAGATTCTGGCTTGACAAGATCCTTACTTACCCCCAACTCCCCAGCTTAGCTCCCTACCCACAGGGGCACTCACTAATGTACCTCAGGATGTCCCAGACGGGGACAGTTCTAAACTGGGCACAGGCAAGCGGAGTGCCTAGAATCATTTCTGGTCTTCACCATTTACTTTCCATTTCAGTCTCAACTATACATCTGAAAAAACTGCTTTACATTTTGTTCAGCATGTCCAGGTGTTCTGCAGTTTGAATATTTTCTCATTATTTAGCCTTTTATATTGTCAAGAACACAACTGTTTTCTATCTGAAGTGGATGCTTCCCCTTTCCGTAAGTGCTCCTTACACCAAATGGAGAGCTGAGTAAGACTCTCCCAGAACACCGAACTGAAGGGTAGTTTGGTGATGGGTTGTGTCAGGAGGATGAGGGGGACATGTCTCCTAGGCTTTTGCTATCGGTTCAGATATAGTCTGGCTTCAAATGTAATACCAACAATTTTCTCCCAAAGTCTGCCTGTCTTAAAATCCTGGAAGAGATAAGATAAACTGCAGTGGTCATATAGATCCAGCAGTAAAAAAAATATATATATATAATTATTAATAAAATAAATTTGGACAACCAAAGAGATATAGCACCTTGGAAGGGAACTCGGTCATACCAACCACTTCCTAATTATGATCAGTGTGACTGTTCATTAAAAGCACACTTTTTAAAAATCTCCACCCATTATTATGACTGAAACTTGTCTTTATGGCCTTAAATATTCATAGAGATTATTTCATTTTTGAAATATCAGTAGGATGCTGAGGAAAAAGTCGGTGAGTCACAAAAAGCTGTAATCCAACCTCTTGTGTGTCCAAGAAAACAACAGTTACCCTGTAGCAATATCTATACCAAGGCATTAAACTTCAACAGGCATCTCTTTACATAATTTAAAATGTACAGAAAGAAGGTTGACTCCTTATGATGAATATTTTCCCTATGATACTTGTTCAATAGAAAGCAAAAACAGTAACAAGAAAAAAAGGCGCAAAATAGTTAATTGCAAATACTAATTGCAGATAACAATGAATTTAGTAATGCATAGAGAACAAAGCATTTAAAAAAATGTGGTAGCCACAATATTTCAGAAAGCACACTGAAATCTTTTTACTCTCCAATCCTCAGTAAGCTATGACTTCTATCAAAAACACAGACCATAACCAACATTGCTGACTGCCTTTTAAAAATGTGTTAATAATATTCTTCCTATTTTGTTCACTGCTTTTCTTCACCTTTACAGATGACATTTTTCAAACTATAAAATGCATTCCCCTGGCAAATCTTCTTGCTTCAACAGTTCTCAATTTTATAATAGTAAATCTACATCCTTTGCTACTGAGACATCCACTATCTTTTGGTATGTGACTTTGAATGAGGCAGAGAACAAGCCATACATTTAAAAATCAATATCTAACCTTATCAATATTCATTTTACTTTGTCAATACAAAATACAAAGGTGAAAGAGCAGTAAATAAGCTAAAGCACTGAAATAAATTTGGTGTTCCTGTCACAATTAATAAATGTTCAGCCGATAACACTGTTGGCTAGTCTATAGCCTTATAAAGAGAATGAAATTGTGCTTCAATGCTATTGCTACAAGAGGGTGAGTAAAATTTTCAACACAATAGCAGGTAAAGATGATCTGATTTGGGGTTATTCATTTCATAGGAGGCTTTTAAAAATATATTATTTATTATGTATAAAACATAGAATTGTTTATTTTTAGAGTCTTACATTGTCATATGAACCCTGTTCAGGATTATAAAGTTAAAGTGCCACATTATAGTTTTCTGAAAATGTTTTGGTAAATGTTTTCTGAACCTGCCGGGTGACCAGATAATATTTCACATATAAATCAGAGGGGATCATTAAACAAGATTTGAGTTGTCCGTCTTTTAACTCTTATCCCCTATTTTGAAAGAGAGGCAGTTTATCTTTACTTGCATTTTTCCGGCATAGATTGAATGTGGACTAAAGGCAGAAGAAACTGTGAAAACATACCTCAATTCAATGTGTTATCTGGGAGGTCTGCAGGAGCCTATAAAATGGTGAGAATACTCACTTTAAAATAGTTCTATGTGCTAACTCAACTTTGGAAGCTTACAAATATAATTGACTATTGGGGGACTGAATATACTTCAGAATTTGAAAATTATAATTTTCAAAAAGAGACAAGATGATCTAGGATTCATAACCTCATTATCAAAGTGTATTTATGCAAAAGCATTTCTTACTTGAATTTGGATAATAATCTTCACCTTTGAGTTGATTCATTAGTATTAGAAGATATTCTTTTTAAAACTGAGGACTTTTATTTATTTATTTATTTTTTTACAAATAGTTTATTGTCAAATTAGTTTCCACATAACACCCAGTGCTCATCCCCACAAGTGCCCTCCTCCATGCCCATCCCCTCCCCCCACATCCATCAGTCCTAAAACTGAGGACTTTTAAATAACCTCATTCTCTTCCTCTTTGAGAGGAACAGTTATTCAAGGATTTAAAAAATGCATTGGAAATGAGTAACATAATTCTCTTACTCGACTACTGTGAGTAATTACAAAAATGCATTAAATTGCTATGAATTATATTCTTTAAGCAAAAGAAATCTAGTAATATAATCAAAATCCTGAATCTTAAGAGAATCAGAACAGTTTTGAAATATAACATCTGGAATATGCTGGTATGAGCTTATGAATGTTTTAGGCTAAAGTTTAATGTTTATACCCATACTCCGTATAAATGATTTCCTCTGATGCTATTGAGACGTAACGTCAAAATCACCTTGTAGAAATAATTATATTATCCTCTCCTCAACCATTATGCATTTTCCTTCTCACTTCACATATGTTCAGAGTGTTAGAACCTGACCCTGATATTCTCTCTTCCTGATTGCTGGCACAAAGGTGCTTTAGTCACACTCTTAAGATTGTTCTTGTACTATTTCTGCCACTAATGTCTGAATCATTGAAAGATAAGAGAATTCAGGGACCATTCAACTGGAATGGGGCTATTAGAGAATCCTACACCTGCCTTATGAAAGATTTGAATTGAAGAACTTAAGACATGTATTTGATCTAAAAGCGGCTATATGTTCCTGCATAAAGAGATATATTAGAAGTGTTCTCACAAAGGTTCTATATCTCTACATAGCAATACTGAGATAAGTTTTCCACAAAACTTAAGACATAATCGCAATTTCAAATAAACATATGCAATGGAACAGTCTTTACAAATGTTTTCTTACACAAAGGCCATAGTATGCTGTCACAGAAAGACTAGGGACTTGGAAGTCATGCAGGTAGATGTAGGCTTAAAACCTCCCTTGGCCATTCAATAATTATGTCTTCTCAGGTAACAAAGAAAAAACCTAATACTTCTCTGAATCTTAAATCTTATGGTGTAAAGTGATGATTATGCCACCTAGCTCACAAAGTTATTACAAAGATAACATGAAAAATAAACTTTCTGTTACATACTAGGCACCCAATAAATGGTAAATATTATCCTGCATTATTGCGAACACATTCCACACACAGGTGCTTCTCACTTCCAAATTCTGAAAACTCAATACAGCCACAAGATGGAGATCAATATTATATTTACTCATAACCACATGCCTAATTTCATAATGTCGCCCTTCACATAGATGGAACAATGGCATTATGAGTGCTCCAATTGTAAGGCACGCAATATTTTTAGTACTGAACTATAGGATAAATGCCCTAAATAAAAACTAAATCTTCACATCTTTTATCTCTTTGAAATCACCGTGTCCAGATTCCCCTCCCCACCTTCTCACAGTTTATTCTCCTGGTAGACGTGAATCTTATTTTCATATTCTACAATTCACAATGGAAACAATAACTTCTCCTATACAAGGTTTCCCAAATGAAGTTGAGAGAAAGTTTATAAATCTGAATGGTTAAGGATCCAGGCAATTGGCCAAAGTTATTCTTCTTTGTAACTGACCAAGTAACTACACTGAAAACATTTCTTAGGGCCAGTTTGCTGTATCACAAATCCATGATGGTTAACTGTAGTTTATTCCTTGTGGGGTGTCTACATTTTAATGCCCAGTTGGCTTCTTCTTTCATTGGTTTTCATCTCTGCCTTCCTTACCACTGCTCTTGCATGAGATTTTGTTACACATGCTAATGTTGTTATTCCTATCCTTCACCACCACGCTTGAGTCTTTTAGGAAGGTTTCTCCGGCCTACTGACTTCCCTCTGCTCAGCGCTTGTTTCCCCACATTCCACACTCTTTACAACGGCATGCTATTCGAAGAATGTGATTTTTGAGGTGGAAATGAGAGATTTTTATTCTAGGGCAGGTTTTTTTTTTTTTTTTTTAAGTAAGCTCAATGCCCAATGCGGGGCTTGAACTCATGACCCTGAGATCAAGAGTCTCCTGCCCTATCGACGGAGCCAGCCAGGCATCTCTGTTTAAATAAGGAAAGACAAACCTAGGGTTGCTGTAGAGCTGGGGTGAGAAACCGGACAGACACAATCATGGTTAGCTTTCTATCTTCCATAATATGGGGCCTTGTGATTTGAGGCTGCTCTTTATACTTCTGAATTGCTTCCTATTAATCTCTTCTGGGGTTATTTGCCTTTTCATCTATTAATGCCTTGTCTTCCCAACCAGTCTATAAATTTCTGGAGGCCAAAGACACAGCCTTTGAAGTTTCTGTATCCTTTAATACCTTACACAAAATCTTGCATTTGGGCAGGTGTGTGGCAAATATTTTGTTGACTGACTGCCTGAAAAGTCTGCACAAGGAACACACAGTATATCCTGACACCAAATTGCAAATGATTTAACAGTTGCTTGTAACTGTGCTTTTTCCTCAGTGCGAGTGACTTCGAAGTATCTGCATTTTCTTCCTGACGACTTATGAACTTTGTATTTGTGCTCTGCCCCAACCCCTTCTTGCTTTTACCTGCTGTAGTAGGTCCAGGTTGAGGTGCAGCTTTTCTTCTGCGTTTGATATCTCCAGTGCATAAGGATCCCAAATGCATGCTTGTTTGCCTACAAGTAATTATCAGAAAAAAAACTATTAACAAAGGAGGAAAAAAAATGACACATAAATACACAGCTTGGGTAATCTGAACCTAAATCAAAACATTCTCAACAAAGATGGAACAGCATAGTAAAACCACCAATCTTGTTTATATCGAAACATAATTACGTTTGTTGACAAGCGTTCAGCAGCTAAATGCGCCATCATAAATTGTTACTGGAATGAATAATATAAAAGGAATGCTTTTTAATTTTCAAAACTGGCAATCTTTCTAGCTCAACATAAAATCAGGCACTGTTGCTTCTGACAGGAAAATAGCTAAGATTAATTATCTAAAGAGATCACAATACTGTTGCTAGGTTATCAATTGGTTACTAATGCTTTACTGTCAGAGCAACATTTATTACAGGAAAAGTATGATCAATTTCTTTTAGGATATTATGTGGCAGTGAATTCTCTTAAAACATTTCAAACAGATAGAAGGAAATAATGATGTTCTCTCTTATAATTCATATGATTAGAATTCTTTGGTTAATTGTTTTAGCCAGGTGAGGAAATATAATTTGAATGCATTAATGCTGGTCTGCTGCTACTAAATAGGCTAACGTGATATTGGATTATATTTGTAAACACATGATATATAAGAACTGAGAAGTAGAACATCTGCTATTCTTAAAACTAGTTAGAACTAGATTATTTTGCCTAATCATGGACTCCTAAATTATAAAGTTTTGGAAAAATTAGAAATGACTCAATTAGAAATCAAGACAAAATAATACAAAGTTGGAAAGGATTTAAAAGTCTTCAAACATTTGAAGCTAGAGAGGGTCGCTGTTCATTTCTTGGATCATAATTTCTGATGTGGGGTTGGGATAGTATCTGGGGATCATGAAGCAGAAATAAATGATGCATGTTTATTATAGCACATGTTCTTCTAGTAATTCATAGAGATGTCTGGTAGTATCTTGAAGTTTTATAGCACCTATAGGGACCAAGGGCAGGCATCCCCAAGATGGGGCACTCTGGCATGCAGATAGTTTCGGGATGAAAAACATCAGCCCAAAAGACTGAGGAAGAAACTTTATTCCTCTCTCCCCCACCATAACTGACTAAAAGAATTTAGATAGAGGACTTCCTCTGGGAAGAAAGCTATCACGATTGATAACTACATTATAATATGAACTAACTATGACAGAAAGGGAGGAACCTAACAAGGCCTGTTGTCTCTAAGTCCTCTCTATGTCTCATTGTTTCTGAATGGCGCAGCAAACATTTGTTCTCTTTCATCTTCTTGTGCATTATATTCCTTCTCATTTGTGTCCCAGATTCCTACCCTTCTCCTTAGTTTAGGATGACATATATGCTCCTTTTGCTGGAATGATTTTGGAATCTCATGTCTGTGTGGGTTCCCCATATGTACAAAATTTAAGTTGATTTTCTCCTGTTAATTTGTCTCATGTCAATTTGATTCTTAGTCCAGCTAGAAGAACCTTGAATGACAGAGGAAAATTATTTTCTCCCCTACACACCCAATTTGAAAACACTCAGACTACTAGAGAAAATTTTAAAAGGAAAAATTCATTCAGGTATAAACCAAGATATATATTTATACACATACACTCAGGTGTTTAAATATAATGAAAAATCGGAACTGGGGAGTTTAATTACGTTACATATAGGTTCTAGCCATACTGCACAAAGCAAAGTATAATAATGATCTGACTGATCCACAGTCATATAAATAAACTGTGAAAAGCTATCAATATAGGTAGCTGCAAACAGGTATTTGTCTTGTTTTCTCTGCCTTTTGTATTAAGTGCATATTGTTTTTCTGTTAAATATTTACAATTATTTTTTAAAATGTTTATTTGCTTATTTTGGGGGGGAGGAGTAGAGGGGGTGGAGAGAGAGGGAGAGAAAACAGAAAATCCCAAGGAAGCTCCGAGCCATCAGTGCAGAGCTGAATGCCGGACTTGATCTCATGAACTGTCAGATCATGACCTGAGCTGAAATCAAGAGCTGGATGTTTAATTGACTAAGCAACCAAAGCACCCCTAAATATTAACAATTTTTAAAATATTTCAAGAAATAGTTCACGTAGTGACTAACTTTGCAGAAATACACACGTGCACATACACATATGTCAAAATGTTTATAGACATGCAAAACTGTAGCATTTTTGTTGGACTTTGAGGTGTGGTCATGGCCCCAATGCCAAGAAAAGTGAATTGTTATAATCTTATCTATTACTTTTTTTTAATGTTTATTTATCTTAGAGAGAGAGAGAAAGAGAGAAAGAGAGAGAGAGAGAGAGAGAGAGTGAGCAAGCATGAGAGGGGGAGGGGCAGAGAGAGAGGGAAACACAGAATCCAGAGTAGGCTCTAGGCTCTGAGCTGTCAGCACAGAACCAGACGCGGGGCTCAAACTCATGAGCTGTGAGATCATGACCTGTGCTGATATCAGACTCTTTAACTGGCTGAGCCACCCAGGTGCCCCTGATCATCCCTATCTTTAAAAACTATCAGAAATTTTTAAAAACATAGTAATATCAGAGAAGACACATCCTTTTTTATATAAAGTTAATGAATTCATTTATTCAGCAAGCATTTATTAGTATCTGCTACAGACTTGGTATAAGATCCCAGAGGCGTTGACAGTAAGGAGAGTAGGAAAGAAGAGATAGAAGAGACGAAGGTCATGGTACGTTCACTTCTTATTACTGAAGGAGTTTACAGTCTGAATGGGGAGACTCAGTCATGAGTACATGAAATAAGGACACTGGTGACAGTGGCTGGCACTGCCAATTTTATTAAATACTACTAGAGATTATATTATTTAGTCCTTATAACAATTCTTTTTTTTTTTTTAAGTTTATTTATTTACTTTGGGGGGAGGGCAGAGGGAGAGGAAGAAGGATAATCCCAACCACGCTCCACACTGTCCATGCCAAGCCTGATGCAGGCCTCAATCTCACGAACCATGAGATCACGACCTGAGGCAAAACCCAGAGTCAGACACTTAACCAACTGAGCCACCCAGGTGCCCCAGTCCTTATAACAATTCTAAATATGTTGTGTTGAATATACCTTTCTGCCTTAGTAGGTAAATATTTATGTTTCAGTGGAAACCAATACATAGTCTTCTTGACATGAGATTCTGATTCTACAGGAGCTAGTTTACAATTCTAAGTTATAGACATCTGAAAACAATGGGAAATAATTCTCACCTACAGAAATGCAAAGGGACTGTCCTGACGAAGGACAATCCTCCTTTCTGTGGAAAAGCCAGTTCTGCATCCATTTGCACATTTATGTCCATGTTCCTTACTCTTTATAAATTTGTGCTTCTTTGACTTCCCCCTTGAACCCCTTATAAGATGTTCCTGGTTCCATCATTCACTCATGAGTTAAATAACATCTCAAACACATACTCTTTTCATATTTGTGAAATAGTCATGATTTTACCTTTTTGTCCAAAATTATCCTTTAACGTCTTTGATCCCTCATGGACCCCTCCTGCCCACCTCCCACCCCCACCAGTGAAAGACTGCAGCAACATTGACCTTCTGCAGAGCATACACCAGACAGGCCTAGATATCGGGTATGGCGGAGGAAGAGGGGGAGGTAACGTTCTGAAAATGGGAATAAGGTAAGAATCTGAATTCCGAGGCATGGCCCTTTTGTGGTTGAGCTGTGAAAACCAGCCCGTGGACCATCTACTTCTGATCCTCTTCTTAAATACATAATTATGCTGGGGTGCCTGAGTGGCTTAGTCGGTTAAGTGTCTGACTTTGGCTCAGGTCATGATTCAGTTCATGAGTTCGAGCCCCGCATTGGGCTCTGTGCTGAAAGCTCAGGGCCTGGAGCCTGCTTCAGATTCTGTGCCTCCCCCTCTCTCTGACCCTCCCCTGCTCACACTGTCTCTCTCTCAGAATTAAAAAAAAATAAAAAAAACCCAAAAAAACCCAAAAAACATAATTATGCTAAGTGAATAAGTCAATCAGAGAGAGACAAATAGCATATGATTTCACTCATATGTATAATTTAAGAAACAAGACCAATGAACACATGGGAAGGTGCAGGGGAGAGAACCACAAGAGACTCTTAATGATAGAGAACAAACTGAGGGTTTAGGGGAGGGAGGTGGGTGCAAGAGGGGCTAGATGGGTGATGGGTACTAAGGAGAGCACTTGTGAGGAGCACTGAGAGTTGTATGTAAGTGATGAGTCAGTGAATTCCACTCCTGAAGCCAATATTGCACAGTATTAATTTAAAATTAAAAAAAAAACAACAACCCTCCTCTCCTCCTCCCCCCAACACACACACACACACACACACACACACACACACACACAAATAAATAACCTTACTTTAAGTAATTGCTGGTTACGTTTCCTATACCTGCTGCTGAAAGTATTTTAAATGATAAAGTTTGTTCCAGTCAGAGATTTAGTAGTAGTTCAGGATGTCCGGGGATCAGTGTTTCAAGAAGGGACTATATAATATGAAGGAAGAAGAATGCTGGGGTTAGATCATGGGCCATATAGGCCACATATGCTCCATGAGGTATCTGGATTTTATAGCTGATGTAGAGTCATTAAAGGTCATTTGGCAAGAGAGAAGTTTCTACAGATTAGAATCCCAGGATGCTGGTAGGCAGAGGGGTTGACCGGGGTTGATCAGGGTTTGCAAAATCTAAACACACATTGTCTCTCAGGTCATCCTCACTGTTATGACTGAGAGTAACACGAAGCTGCCACACCATGGAACTTCTTTGTGTTAGTCTATCGCAGAGAGGAGGTGGGCAGGGACGGGCAGGCGGTCAGTGAAAAGTCCTGATTCCAGTATTAAAACAAACAATCAAACAAACACACAAAACAAAAAACAAAACAAAAACACAACGATGCCAGATTGCATTACTTTCATAAAAATAAAAAAAAAAAAAAAAAAAAAAGAGCCCGGAGCGTTCTTCTTAAGAAACACATTTCTAGAAACAATTAGAAGAAATAGTACTGGGGGGGTCTGACACACAGTAGCTGCTCATTGTGACTACTGCCACTGCTGGCTTCCATTTACACTGTTCTTGCACTAATGGCATGTAACTGGAGTCTTCCAGTTGCTTGAAAATCATTCTCTGAAGTCAATATTGCCTTTAAACCGTTAGCATTTTTTACATGAAAAACATACCCCAGGAACAATTCCCTCTTTTAAGTCTTTCTCCTCATTGCTGAACCCCAATTCCCTTTTGGATATCTTTGCAGAAGAAATGGAATAGAAAATTTCCATTCGACTCCCCTCCCCGACCCTCAGCAGAGCTACATACAGGAGAAGAGACAGACAGACAGACAGTCAAGAAGAATAAAGTTAGAGTTAATAAAGTCAGTACATTGAACCCGAAGACCTGAGCCATAAGATAACAAGCTGGTTGTATTTCAGTAACTCTATCAGGAATTGACTATCTGTTACAGCACATTCAGAGATCTGGATTATTGATCAGTAAGATTACCCCATTTAGGCTTGTCCATGCCCCTTTTCCTTCAGACGGGTTCACCGAAGTTGTTACAAATAACACTAAGTAAGGTCTGCTCTGTTATTTAGTTGTCACTCTTAATGTAAAACATAGCAGTTACTTTTTAATTTGAAATCAATGGATGTTTCAGAGGCAACCTTGTTGCTTTGGTCTAAATGAGTCATTTGGTGTTCCAAGAACACTTGGTTTACGACTCAAGGTGATAGCTGGCAATTTTTGTTTTTGTTTTTTGTCTTTTTGCGCTGCTGTTTTGAAGAATGATGATACACTTTCCTATGAAATGAATGATAATACACGTTCCTATGAACAGACCCTAAGTTCTTAAAAATAATGTTAAGATTTTTTAGTACGGCAATGCAAGGAAATTACCAATCAACTATGTCCATATTACTTGTTTCTATTAACAGTATTTGGTTGCAGTGAAGAGAGGGGAGGAATCAAAACCTGATAACTTTCTAACTACTGATACCTTCATAATTAGAGGTAAGCAAATATATCTTTAAGTGGAAGGGACAAAGAAATAATGCTGTTTTGTTTCGGATTACTAATTCCTGTCAGTTATGATCTGAAACACGGTCTCCTACGTACTAATCCTGCAAGTTTTCCTATTACATATTAGGAAAGCAGAGCTCAGAAAGAGGTCTTGGTTTTGTTTTGCTTATGAAACGGACTTCACTTGGTTTATCCCATCATCCTTTTAAATGGTGTGGTGGTAGGAAACTGGGCATTTTATCAGAAGGGGAAAAAAAGTAAAAAACCAGGCAAAAAAGAGCAAAAGCAAAAAAAAAATTCTAGTGAAAACCACCTTCCCTGAAAACTTGGCTTTCGACCCGGGCTGACGTGGACAGAAGCGGGCAGTGTCAAACACAATAATATTAAAGGGAAAAGAGTAAGAACTTGTCTCTTCATTGTATGCATTTACAAACCGAGGCTTTTCAGAGAATTAGACCTAGTTAAAGTTGCCCCTGGATAAAATGTGTTCCCGAGCAGACTCAGACAAGCTACAGAGGAGAGACAAACAGATGTGACTATGGGCCCTGGCATTTGGCAAGAACACTCACTGTCAGTTAGAAAAAGATAAGCCTGGACAGGGCATCAGCTGCACAGAAACGGACCAGGTCTGCGGTGTCACCAGAGGAGTGATCTGGTGGCAGAGAGAAGGACAGGGTTGGAAAAGCCAGCTCTGTGTGAACTTCTTCCGGATCCAAATTAGCCTCTCCTCCCCTTTATCTGAGGTCAATATGTCTCAACATATTAAACCGAAGGAATTAACATCAGGATGTCAGTCTTCTGTACCAAAATGCACAGTAAGTTTCAACTCTCCTGAAGCATAAGTACTTCTCCTAAGATTGGTTTATACCCTTGTTTGTAACGGTGTTTTCTTTCCAAGCCCCTTCTTGTACATGAAGCTTCCCTTTTTTTTTTGGTATTGTCCATCACACTCGTGATTCTGCTGCCTTCTCTCTCCTATGGCTTTGGTCATTTGACTTCACAATGTGCCTCAAGCCCCTTTCCCAATCCTGACTTTAGCAAGGGGTGGTTTATGTTTTAAAACAGTGCACTGGACTTAGTACTTGTGTCCCAGTAACTGGGCCCTTGCTTTCTTCTGGACTTGATCTACTCATCACAAACCTTCTGTATCTTAGTTCTTAATGGACTTAGGCCATGCCTGGATCTCCCCAGATGCTAGTCTGGCCCTCAAATGCAACCTGGTAACTGAGACCATCTCTAATACTGTAGGCAGACCCTTGCCCAAACCTCAGCTGCCCCTGGCCCCCATCTCTGCTCACCGCTTGCTTGCTGGGACAGTTCTTGACCCTGTGTCCATTAACTTCCTATGACGTGTTGTCAAGGCACTACCCTTGAACAGGGATCTGGCCAGCCAGTGTGCATCTCGTATCGACCACTGATAGATCCGCGTGTCAGTGTCTCTTCCACCCTGTCAGTGTTCAAGTCCAGACCTACTTCTTCTCTGTCTGCCTTTTCCTGCTACAGTAGCTGGTGGCTGGTGGTTGCCACCGGAATTAAGGTTACCCTGAGCTTCTGATGCGCTGGGGAGTGTGCTGATGATAAGCATTTCCCTCCTGTAGCTCCCAGTAAGGGCGGAAAGTGTGAGGGAGGGACAGCTGTGTCAGGGGGCTTCTGGGGAGCTCAGGGGCCCACTGCACTGCCCAGCCAGGCAAGGACTTGTTCTGACTCCCACAGCAGTGTTCCAGTGGCTCAGCGGCCATGAGGGAGGAGGGGGTGGGAACCTGCGGGCGGTCCAGGAATCCTCTGAGGCCACCATTTCCCTTCGCCCAGCCAGGTCTCTTGAAGAGCCTACTTGTCGCCATATTTGTGAATGCTGGAGGAGGATTTTACCAATCACTGGCGTGTTACTTAATCCCTCTCTGCCTCATTTTCTTTACCTTCAAGAATTGTGATTAGACTCGTACTTACCTCAAAGGTATATCTGAAGATTTTATTTAAAAATCATTTGTGTACAACATTCGGCTCAGTGCCTGCACAGACTAAGCAATCAGTAACTGTTAGCTGCTACATTTATTATTATTTTCATCCCCATTTTATAGGTATGAAGCCCAGGGCATAGAAAAGTTAAATAATTTACCAAGGATCACACAGTTACGGAAAACTGATGGGGAATTTCGTGGTGTAATACAGCCAGAAGAATGTCTGGTGTAGTGCTCTTCAAAAGACACCAAATAAAGGCATTATAAACTCATGATGTCTAAACACTATCAATATGCTCCAATAAGGATATGCTTACTCATTTCTAAAACACGAGTAGGGGTTTTTTGGTAATTAATAGAAAAGTTAAATTTTTCTTTAGTGCTTGATTCTGTTTGCTTTAAATATGCTACAGCATGTAAGAATTAAGTACTCATTTTTCATTTTAAAACTCAGAAGAGTCTTGCAGATCTGAAGCCCAATGTCTCAGATTTTCTCTTGACTTGGACTTGGTATTTCCTACTTGAAAGAAATCTTACTTCCTCCCTGTGGTGTGTTCTGTGCTTTATCTAAAGCCCGGAGGGTCCGCTATTCTAATGATATTGTTCCTTGTGTGTATTAATAAATACAACTTCCATATCCCGAAAGAGCTCCTTTAAGAGCTTCCTTTTGTACCTCCTTATCATTCTAAACAAAGGGTACCTTTGTTTAAAAGGTGCTGGTGATTGTCTTATGCAACCCAGGCAGATGTTAGAACATTCTGAGTGTATGTAAGTGAGGATATTCTCACATCCAGAGGAAAAGTGAAACTTTTCATAGAGCAAATCACTCAGTCAAGTTTCTAAAAATCTAGTTGGGATAACTGCTGTTACATCTGGCTTTCCACGGTGTTGACATTATGCTTCCCATATTTGTCCAAGTTCTACAGATATTTTTAAGGAACTGCTAGTCACCAAGGCCATACATATGTGCTAACACTAGAGCAATGTATTCTACCCACTTGGAAAAAAATGTCCTTTCCATGTTTCTTAATTCCACCCATTTTTAAGGGTATGATCTTTTTCCTTTCAGAGTTCTCCCAGGGCCCTTAAACCTAGATGTTCTTTCTGGTTTCTAAACTTTCCCTACCTCAGTATCCTTCCAAAAGCTTTTTCTCTATATCTCATAGAAATCTGTGCTTGTCTCTGCTGTTACACTTATCATATGGTTATGGCCTCAAATTGTTTTCAGGTTAGAGGGAGTTGTCAGCTAAATATGCACTGGGACAACTTGAGGCTAAGAAACGTGTAATTCACAGAACCTAGCTTTGCTTCTGTCATATAGGAGAAGCACAATAAATATCTACTGAACTAAAATCAATCAAACTACTGTAAAAACTTTTTTCTTCACACTCCACTTGGCAGTTAATCATGCATTTTTTGTGATGACACTTCCACTGTCTTGAGGTGTTACTTAAATTTACTCAACATTCATTTAACAATGAATGAAACTTGACTATGAATCAGGTATCCTACTAGATGCTAAAAAACCCCCAGCAAGATGGCTTCCACCATCAAGGGGCTCATGCCCTAAGGCAGGCAACGCATGCACAAGAAATGACTATACAATGTATTGGGTCCACAGGGTTATGGTAGCAGACCACCCCTTTGGAGAAAGTGAGGAAAATTCATTTCGCCTGAGTTCAAATTTGGATATTGTCTCTCCAAGCAGAATCTAAGATACTTGAGGCATCTTGGAGTATCTTTTATTCTTCACATCATAGTACCTAGGAAACAGTAGGCACTTAATAAATGGATATTGGTTTAATTTAATCATTTCCTGGCTACAACTATACATTTTTGGAATCTGTTTAACTTTGATATTTAGTGTAGAGTTTCAGCAATAAACTTACTCTAATTTCCTTAAAAAAATGATACAACAAAGCTAGTATTGACTCTTAGGAGGGATTAAAATTTATTCACAATACACATGATTCCCCCCGCCCCTTTTATTTTAAATTAAGTAGACTCCATGTCCAATGTGGAACTTGAACTCACAACTCTGAGATCAAGAGTTGCATGCTCTACTGACTGAGCCAGCCAGGGGTCACCTACACATGATTCTTTTGACTCTCTCCATTAAATGCAAGAAGATATGTGTCTACATGTAAAAAGCTGGGATGTTGACCCGTATAACATCTTGTATCTTATATAAAAGAACTGGCAATTCCGATGGTAGATTCAGATACAGTTCTACATTCTCTCTCTGATTATGACCGTGTACAATGTCTCTTAGGATGTTACGGTTGTCATTTATAATATTCATTAATAAAACTATAGAATATCCTAAAATTCCTAACTTTTTTGAGTGAAGCCCATGCATTACTCATTTTCGTATCCACTACATCCAGTGCAGTATGTAACACATGAATGTTTGTTGAATTGACTTCTTAATATATTCTCTTATTTACTATTTCTGACTCTAAACCAAGCTTTAAGTTCAGTTCTGAGGAATATTCTGGACCAGATGTGCTGAATTTCTTTCTTTCACCAGCTTGAAGGAATGACAGAGTTAAAAGGGCAGGCCAGAGAATGTATTCTATTATTTTTTTAATATTCTGAATACGTGTTGTTTTCCTAAGTCTTAGAATTTACTACTGAATTACCAGGAACATCCGAACTCACTGAGTGCCAACTACATATAAGGTGTTATGCTAAATATTTTCACATACTTTATCTTCCTTAATCCTCACAAAAACCCATACAGGTCTGAGGAACCTGAGGTCCTGAGAAACCGTTACTTGCCAAGGATCACATAAACAGAAAATGAAGTTACTGTATTTGAACCAAGGAACGCATGCTTCAAAAGAATCATTTTTTCCCCTACGCCATACTACTTCATTCAACTTAGTTTATTATACTCCATTTAATAAAGGTCTACTGAAAATGTAATGCATGCCATGCCCTATGCCATAAAACAGGATTGAGAAATAAAAAAGATATGGCTTTCATTTTCTAGGGGTTAAAGTCTACTGATCATGTGGGAAAATGATTTCAACTCAATATTCAGAGAATTCCAAAGCTAAGCCTAGGCCCCTCAGTGAGAGAAGGCATCTGAAGAGCACAGGGGCCCTGAAGTTCACACACCTTCCGCCATCTTTGGGCTCTGTAAGCAACTCAATCAGATGGGGAGCTAGGACACATGGACATGTGGGAGGAGAGGACACCTCCTTGCACGCAACAAATTCGAATAGTATCAGTGAATCTGTCCATTCACAGTGATTTTAAATTCTTTAGAAAAGGAAGAAGGGGCCTGTTTGACTGAATTAATCAGTTTATTATCTAACACGATAGTTGAACTCAGTGGAAAAACGCCTGTCCGTAATTCTCTGTACACCTAGCTTTGGGCTGTGTTGCAACCACAGCCCGAACGTTACTGCTCTGATGCACAGATGGAGTCACACGTAGATCCATTTCCAAGGTGGCTTTTGAAGTTGGGGGGCTTTGCTCCTTCTGCAGAGTTTACAATTTACTTGCACAGTTGAGTTGGCAGATATGGGCTTAAGACCGAGCTCCGCTTTGATGTTCTGGAAAGTGTGCCATGACTACGTGTTGAGAGGGGGCTGACAGGAATGTCATGATTCCAGGTGCTGTAAAGGACATTGAGGACTAGGACCACTAAGGATCAAAGGAAGATGTGGTTTCTACTTTTACCTCCATATTGAGGAGGTAAGAAAGACTGGGTGTTTTAATAATAGGCCAGAAGGTTTGAAGCTTCTGAAAGCTATATGGAGCTTTTACTACTTTGGAAAATGTCAGAGAGCATTACCATTTAATACAAACTTACTTGAATTTAGGTTACGTTATTGTTTATTTGTGGAATTCAGTTGGGAATCTTGACTCAGCTGAAATGGCACCTCCTTTATGTAGCCTTATCTGACTGCATTGCCAGAATGATCTCTCACTCCTTGGAGAAAGTAATGTTTTTTTATTTTAAGCTACAGCTATATATCTATATGAACCAGTATATAGACTTTACTTAGACTGGAGGTTCCTTGAATGCAGTGGGACCCACATATGATTTATATTTTTAAGTAAATTTCCCTTAGCGCTTACAGGTCTTGCCAACATCAGGCCCTTATTAAATCATTATTGAATAAAATTTAACAAGGCATGCCAGAGTTTTGATAGTAACTTGTTTTTATGATAATCGATATTTTTATTGCAGTTCCAATTTCTATAATAAATAAATGCTTACTTATGGGAATAGAAAACCACAAAACTTATTCAGTCCCTATCTTGGGCTTCGGGATATAAGTATCTGCAAAATCAAGCTTGTACATGTAAGTCAGCTTTTAAAGTATAGGCAGCCACCTTGATATAAAAGTGTTTCTGTTTTACATAACTGTGCATTTTGCTTAAGTTGTTAAGTGTAACTTTATGAAAAGGATGCTTTGGGTTCCTTCTCTTCCATGATAGTTTTTGGCAGATGAATGAACAATGTGTACATAAAAGTTTTACACACTTGTTAGCAAACGTTTACTAGACTGTGAAATATCCTGTAATAGCTAGGTAAGGTAGCAGGAGGCTTGTGCTGACTACATGTACAAGAATGTTCAATAATCAAGAGAAAGGGTACTTCAGGATTCACCTAATTCAATTCAGTTCAATTTAATTTAATTTAATTTAATTTAATTCAATTCAATTCAAATACTGTACTTGCAAAGTTGGGAGTGCATTAACTTATATTCAGGATGAGTTATGCCATCACGACCTTTGACCTTTCTCATGCTGGTAATTCTCATTTGGTAATTCATGTCTACTACTCTTTACATTTGGGAGGTCTACATCTTTAAATGTTAACAGAGACATATACTAACAAAAATAAACTTCACATAAATGATGTCTTCATAAAAATGATCTTTCCTTTTCTCATATATAATGCATATATATATGCACATGTATATATATGTGTGTCTTTTTCTTTAGAAAAACATGCAGTCCTCTTTATTTTTTAAATTTCAGAAACTGAATGCTAAATGATTAAACAGCAATTGTATAGTTGAAACTGTTGCCAGTTTCTTTGCTAAATAATATACAAATAACCTAAAATGTTTAAAATTGCTATTTGACAAGAGTCAACAGTTTTGCTTAAAAAAAGATAGTAGATTTTAGAAAACTGTCAAGTTCATTTTTACATTCTTTAGGAATAAGACTTGGGAGAAAAGAGAGTACTGTGTCAGTTACCTGGCATTTGACCTTTGAAAAGTTAGTTGACCCCTCTGTTTCCTCACATGTAAAATAGGAATAACAGCAATATCTACTTCACAGGGTAATTTTGGAAATTAAGTGAGTAAAAATAAATTCACTGTTAACACTCAGGGAATCTTAGCTATTCTGATATTTAACTGTAAAAGTGATGGGCAATTTTTTCCCTCAGTTTTAGGTAGTATACTTTAAATTCGCTCTGTTTGGTCCTTCTTAACTACATTAGCCACTTATCATGAGGGGCAATATAGCACAGTGGTTAAGAGTGGGGATTTTGGAGCCAAAAGAGTTGAAGTGCAATTGCTGTTTCCCCATCTAACAACCTGCGTGAAGCTGGTTGAGCTACATGACTTTTATGTCTCCCCTTTCCCATTTGAAAAAAAGACGGTAATAATAGAACCAATCTCAAAGAGTTGATGTGAGGGCCAAATGAATGTGTGGCTCACAGTATGTTCTAAGTTAGGTTTTAACAATAATTTCCCTCAGACAAAAGGAACTTGTATATGGCAAACTGAACATTGTGTTAATTCTGGCACTCTTCTCCCCGTAATCATATGCCTAAAGAAATAGAAAACTCCGTGGACCAGACCATATTTTGTTATGGCACAAATGGGTAAATATAAGAGATTTATCATTAGCTAATAAGGTCTAAATATATTCTATAAACAAACATACAAATGTGTCATTTATGCAAATATAACAACACAGAAAACCAAATCATAGGTTGTCAAGCTGATTTCCCACAGTACTTTGTATCCTTTTTATGAGTCTTAAATTCTGTAGAGAGGCCATAGTTTATTTGAGGAACTAAAACAAGTACATTGCAGCTGGTATATATAGCGTTCAAGGTAGGGAGTACTCGGAGATGAGGCTAGAATAGTAGACGGGCAGACCAAGGAAAGCCTTGCGAGCCACATTTAGGACTTGATCCTAAAGGCAATGGGAAGCCATTAGGAAACTGTGTGTGTGTGTGTTTCCATCTATTTGTATGTGTATGTGTGCGTGTGTGTGCGTCTTTACAGTTTTGAGAAATAATTGACATACACAATTATATTAGTTTAAGGTATACATCATGATGGTTTGATTTACACAGTCTGAAGTGATTACAGTAGGTTCAGCTAACATCCATCTTTTCATAGTTACAATAAAAAGAAAACAAAGAAAAAAAGAAAGAACTTTTCTCTTTGTGATGAGAATTCTTAGGCTTTACTCTCTTAACAACTTTCCTATATGTCATACATCTGTGTTAGCTGTGGTCACCCTGTGGTATATCCCATCTCTAGTACTTATTTATCTAATAATTGGAAGTCTGTTATCTTTTGATCACCTTCCCCAATTCCCCCTTCCCCCACCATCTGCCTTTGATAACTATAAGTCTGATCTTTTTCTCTATGACTTATTTTTAAATTTCACATTTAAGTGAGACCATTCAATTTTCTTTCTGACTTATTTCAATTAGCATAATGGCTTTAAGGTCCATCCATGTTGGCAGGATTTGCTCTTTTCTTTCCCGCTATGGTTACATAATCCATTGTGCATATATAGGCACATTTTTTTTTTTAATCCATTCATCCATTGATGGGCATTTAGTTTGTTTCCATGTCTTGGCTACTGCAAGTAATCCTTCTACAAACATGGGAGGGAGTGCAGATATCTTTTTGAGTTAGAGTTTTTGTTTCTTTTGGATATATTCCCAGAAGTGAAATTGTGGGATTATATGGTAATTCTGTTTTTAATTCTTGAAGACCTTCCACACTGTTTTCCTTAATTGCTGCACCAATTTAAAAACCTATGAACAGTGCACAAGGATTCATTAAAATTTTTTAAATACACACAAGTAATTTGGGTTTTCCAAATGTCTTTCTGGCTACTGAAGGGGACAAGAGTGAGAGACTACAATAATGAACGGTGGTGTCCAGGTTTCCTGACTAGGAGATAAGATCCTGGAATGCAGAGATTGAACACAATACATGGGTTCCAAACACATCACTTAGAACAGTGCCATTTATACATTTGGTATAAAACTCCTTAAAGGTGTGTGGAAGCAGTGTGTGAAATATCATTTTTTAAAGAAACACAGACAGTGCTACACTGAAAGACTAGACAATCGGGGTCCACTAAATATATCAGAGAAATGCAGCCCTGACCACTTATCCCTCCAATCACTTCTTTCCCACTTAGAAATAAGCATGTTATGAAGAAGTCCTGGAAACCTGTAATTATAAGAAAAAAAGTCATAATCAGGATACTCTGGGAATAGGGTGTCAGTGACACTATGCTTTTGAAACTATATAATAACATGTAGTATAACCATAACCCCCTGACAACAACTAGAGAAGACAGCTTCCAGAAAACAATTAGAAATCATTTCATAAATGAAACTCAACTAGAACACGAGAGTGAGTAAATAGGATGGAAGAGGACAGGAGAGAGTAATGAGAATTGGAAAATACAAAGTACAAAAACATTAAAAATAAGACAAGAGAAAAAAAGTTATCACTTATTTTAGACAAGTGATAACTACAGAAGACAGGCAAAGAAGATCCAATATATGTGTAAGAGAAACTTCTGAAGCAAAGCCAAAGCAATGAAACAAAATAAATATGAAAAAATTATAATTGGAGGAAATCTTAAAATCAATTTCAACAATAACAACAACTACTTATGGAAAGAGCATACTTCATCCTTGGGGAAAAAAAAACATCCAGAATGATCAATATTGGGCTTTAAAGGAAAGGAAAATATCATTGAGCATCCTACCTGTGAAAGAAAACCAGACTCTATTAAGGCATTGAAAACTATGTTTTATATAGACAATGGGGTAACTTATTTATTAAGGAAAGAAGATTTGAACCATGGATTATAAATCTGACCAAAGTGACCTTTACAATACAGGTCATGGACAACTCCTTAATAATATGCAAGAATTCAAAGAATATTGTTCCCATGAACTCTTCAAGAATAAAACAAAAAGAATAGAGAAATGGTCTCTAACTTCACATCTGATGAGTATCATCATCACACTCTGATGAGTAACATTACATTTATTTGTAGAATTAATACTAAATGAACTGAACTAGAACTAAAACTAAAATTGAAACTAAGGAGACAGCACAGGATCCAATGGTTTCAGGTAATGTACACAGAGGACACCCACTGAAAAATGGAGAGAAATGAAGAGTATGTAGGACAATTAGAATGAATTTGCTGACTGACTGACTATTGGTATCAGAGTATCATTAACTTCAAATCCAGTGCTTGGGAGAAGAATGAGAAGGGAAAAAGAGGTTACTAGCCAACCTTAATAAAGGTCATAGTAGAGAACAAACAGCAGATGGTCTCCTCTGTCCAACATATTAACATAAATGTAATTATTAGGAAAAAAAAAAAAAGCCTTCTTAAGTGTCAAATGGTTTACCAGAGTGCAAGTAAGAGCAAGGAAAAGGAAAAATAGAGAGAAGGAGAAAGGTATACCTGCTTACCCTAAAAGTGGAAAAAAACAAAGAGCCAATAGATGGATAAACCATAAATAGAACAAAACAGAACAATAGCTACGCACCCCTGTTGAGGTGACAGGGTAGAGGCTAGAATTTTTTGAAAATAATTTTTTTGTGTGTGGAGATTTGATTATGAACCTATAACCATTTTTATGCCATTATAAAACAAAGTTAAATAAATTTTTTAAAAAATGTTTTATTTACTTTTGAGAGAGAGATAGAGACAGCGTGAGCAGGGGAGGGTCAGAGAGAGAGGGAGACACAGAATCTGAAACAGGCTCCAGGCTCTCAGCTGTCAGCACAGAGCCCGACACGGGGCTCGAACCCATGAACATGAGATCATGACCTGAGCCGAAGTCGGACGCTCAACCGACTGAGCCACCCAGGTGCCCCCAAAGTTAAATAAATTTTTAATAAGGAATCTCTGAATATTAAAATGGAACAAAAGAACCTAATGATACATTGGTATACCTATACTTACAAAATATTTCACCTGGCTGTAAAACACAGAATTGACTACATATTCCTTAGTGAAATATATACTACGTACAAAAGAAACAGAAAAAAGAAAAAATTTAAACTCTTTTTACAAAGTATTTTATTTGGTGGTCACGAAGATATAGTGATTTTGAGACTGCCATATGTGTACGATGAGATAGATAAAATGAAGACAGCCGACCCTTGTATAACATGGGTTTGAACTGCACGGGTTCACTCATACAGGGCTTTTCCCAAAAATACAGTACAATATTATAAACGTATTGAAGAGCCTGAAATTAAGTCCTCCTTATAGAGCAACCTCGAGCTGCACGTAGCCAAGTTCCAGGAAAAGCTTCAGCTGAAGCCACCCTCGGACCACCCTCGGATCAGCCAATCAAAAGAAATGTGTAACATTCCTGTGGTCTGAGTCGGGGCTGGGAACTGCAGGTAGTTACTCTGTACAAACTAGCCAATCACTCACCACTTGCCTACACCCCAGGTAGGCCCTTTGAGCTCACCTTATAATTGGTCATTTTCAAAGGATTCTCAAAGGTCATGATTGGGTCCCGCCAAAAGTAACGGACGCCTCACAGACACTGAATAGTCAAAACTGTTACCATGGGTGCTGTACAATTATGACTGGTGCTTATGTGATGATGCAATACGTACAGTGTGTGCACTGTAACACCCCCCGTCCCTTACCCCATAAAAACCCTGCTCGCCATTGTTTGGGGCTTCACCCTGCTGCCGCTGCGCCGGTTGACGGGTGAGTCCCTGCTCGAGCTTGTAATAAAGACCCTTATGTACTTGCATCGGTGTCGGCTCCTTGGAGGTCTCAGGGGACTCGCGATTCAGGCACAACGGTATTTTTCTCTGCCTTATGATTTTCTTAAAAACATTTTCTTTTCTTTGGCTTATGTTATCAGAATATAGTATATATAATACATATAGCATACAAAGAATGCATTAAGCAACGGTTTCTGTCCTCAGAAAGGCTTCTGGCCAACAGTAGGCTATTAGTCGTTAAGTTTTTGGGGAGTCAAAACTTACTAAAGAATTTTTGACTGCACGGGGTGTTGGCACTCCTAACCTCCTCACATTGTTCAGGGATCGACTGTAATTATTATGGTGTCATTGAGAGGTAATATTTTCAATGCTGAAAACCAAGATTAAAATCAGTGATGGAAAATACAAAAATACTGAAGTCTTGACTTTGAACCAAGACTATCAGTATGAGGCAATATGGATCTTTTTCTTTTTAAATCCTAACTCATTCCAATGAAAAAGTTTAGAAATAATAATACCTCTAACATCAAGATTGCAGTTTCTGAATCCATTTCTGTCCTTAAAGAAATGGCTGAATTCTTGGTGTAGGCCAGAAAAGGACCAAGGTAGCCTTGAAAATGTAAACCTACCAGACGGCAAAGAAGAACGAAGACTGGTAGAAAGGAAACAGACTCAGAAACCAAGATATAGAATCTTTCATTGCCTAAAGATGGGCCCATTTTAACGTCAATTAGGATAATAACTAATGAATTGAACCACATCAGATGTGGTTAAATAAATGAGTTAAAAACGAAACAAGAGAGTTTCACTGGTCACTTTTAGAAAATATAAGGAACCAATTAATTTGGAAAACTAATAACTAAAGGAAAGAGATCAAGTATTTATCTAGCATTTCCTGCATGATATTTGCCTCAAAGTGATCAAGTAGCTGAAGGGGGTGGTGGTGCTACTTTTAACAGAAGTAATCCCAGCAATAAGCAAAAGTAAAAATGGCAGAATTAACATCTCCCCATTCTGTCACCCCTAATGAATGACTCTGGGATGGCTCAGCAATCACAAAAGAGACATGGAGAGAAGTTCTGAAGCAGCCTTATCCCAAACAAAACAAAACAAACAAAACAATCTGAATAGAATCAATTCTCTAGATTTAAATACCAATTACAGGAAACACAACGGACGAGAATATGTGCAATGACACAATGTGGATGAAATCAACAATATTCCTCAGAGGTGACAAACTTTTTAGAACAAACAACCTGATTTCTGCCACGAAAAACTTTCAAGGAAAAAACAAAGGCCGAGGGAGGGGATATTTATAAATCAAAGGGAACTTCAGAGGTGTGTACAACCAATTACAAGAGATAGACCTCATTTTGATCCAAATTCACACAATGTATAGGATAAACGATTATAAATAATTGGGGAAATGTGAATATCAATTGTATATCTTCCTATATCTTAAGAAATCATTGCTTCTTAAATAGATGTGATATTGGTACTGTGGCTTCTTTGTCTTTAACAGAGGCTGTTATTTTTAGAGAAACATACTGATACACTTCAGTTGAAATAATATGATAGATGGGCTTTGGGACTGGAGGGAGTGGGTAGGGATATAGATGAAACAAGGCTGGCCATACACTGATAATTATCTAAGCCAGTTGAGAGAGAGACACATTGAGTTTCTCTTTTTCTCTGTATTTCTGCATATGATAGACTTTCCACAATAAAATAGTGTTAAAAACTGCTTTTACCATCCTGACATTGCAAGCAAAAGGCATCTTTTCAACTCTTAAAACTGCCAGTATGAAGTTATTCTAGTTTTTCAAATCTTAGTGATACTCTCCATAATTTTTAAGTGATCAAACTTGAAATTTAATTAAGTTATCCATGAAGTCTATGTCGTCTAGTTTGAGTACACCTCTGGACGGTAACTTGATGTAAAAAGATTACAGAAATCCCTATCTGAGGTTTATTGTCCTTAGAAAGGATAATGCATAGTTTTTATTCCATCTTTCTAATTAGTAATTTAAGCATATGTTCAGCATTTAACTCTAAATGTTTGCCTTTTCCCCAAGCTCAAAGACAGCTGTCCAAGATTTGAATGCCAGAAAACATTTAAATATCAACATCTGCTGAATTATGTTAATTTAGTGTAATATAATTGGGCATGAGTTGGAATTGATCAGAAGTATATGAAATAAACAAAGGTAAATTCCCAACAATATCTTGGTATACAAACAAATCACTACAGAGTGATGAAAAAATATTTCTGAAGAGAAAGGGCATGGAAAAATACTGATTATAAAGTAGATTCTTTTAAAAACATAGTTCTAACTCTATGAGACATTGTTTTGTGATTTTTATATTTATTTTTAAATTGCCTCATAATTGAAAGGTAATTAAGATCAGCTAAAACAAGGGATAGTTAAATGTTTAATATTTGAATGCTCTTATAAAATATTAAATAAAACATTCCAATTACTTATACGTGCATTGACTTTTTTAGATTGCAGGATCATCCCTGTTATGTTATAAGCAGTTACAAATGTCACAATTCAAGAGTTGATATAATTTCTGTTCTACAGACATAAAATATCATTGAAAAACTTTTTTAATGTTATTCATTTTTTGAGAGACAGATGGAGACAGAGCGTGAGTGGAGGAGAGACACATGGAATCCGAAGCAGGCTCCAGGCTCTGAGCTGTCAGCTGAGTCCGACGAGGGGCATGAACCCATGAACTGGGAGATCATGACCTCAGCCAAAGTCGGACCCTTAACCGACTGAGCCACCCAGGTGCCCCTAAAATAGCATTTTTAAATCTACAGTGTTTCCAATGTGGCAGATGAATCTACTAGATTCATTCTGGAGACTTGTAAGGTACAAATTATGAAGGAGTAGTGGTTGTTTATGGTATCGATGATTTAAAATATTAACTTCTACAGCAATTCTTTTACTGATCAAAATTAGGAACACTTGTTTTGAGTTGTATTCTGGCACATAGACACACTGGATGAGGAGATCCTCAAATGTACTTGTAATGAGGTTATAAGCAATACACTAATAGAGACACAAACTGTTGTGATACATGTGCCTTTGTCATTTCCTAGGGGAACCATCTTTGGGAGTTAAAGGTTAGTTTTGTGTCCATGCCCATTTAATCACAGGACCAATTTGCAGAGCGCCAACTATGAAACAGACTCTTGTCTGAAGGAAACGGGACTCCACAAAACAAATTTATTTCAGCTACAGGTCACTGGAAGGGCTTTCGCATGCTATTTTCCATTATTAGTGACCATGGCCAAACTCAACTATTGTTCTAGAGGTGAGAGGCTGTGTATACTTTTAGTCATTTGAAACTATCCAATTGATCTATCAGATTTCAAAAAGAGGGGCCACTGTCATGTATGTTTCACCAGGAAGTACTTGATTGCTTTTTTATTTACCATACACTGGACACATTACATATTTCTAAATGGCAAATCCATTTTTTGTCAGTGTGGATTACTCATATTACGTTGAAAAGCAATCTCTCAAAATTCTAATTGGCTGATAAGTAATTTTATTTAGTATAATCACAATTTAAAATAACTCACCATAATCATTAGTGTAAAATTTTGGCAAGGAAGGTCAATATTTCCAGATGCCAAAAAGACAGGAGCATGAGAACTGGCAATTTGAGAATAGTGCCTTTTTTAGTACAGTACAATAATTTGGTCATACAGTGTAAAACAGATTAAATTCTTTAAAAAACATTTTATGTTGTATATGTGGTTTATTTCCAATTTATAATATGTATACTTAGAAGCTATTGAAAATTTAAATTAGAACACATATGCAATTAAATATATTCCAATTAAACAAATTTGGAATGTATACATTCTTATTAAAGGGAATATATAAAAATACTCTATGTGTTTGTTCATGCATACATATGAATGAATTGACAATTTTCTGAAAGACACTTTTCTATCTAGAGGATTGGGTATACCTTCTTAAAACAATGAAATTTAATGCTAATTGTAGGTTTGTAAAGAAAAAATCGTAACATAATAGACATTTTACTTTTAAAATTAGTTTCTAAAGGCAGTGTCAAGCCATTATTCTGGACATATAAAAAATAAGGTACATCACATGAAATGCTGAGTGATATAACTTGCTTTAAAATATGGTGTCAAATCATTAGTTTAATAACAACAAAGGAGAATTTGTTTTAAAATCCTACATTTGTTAACATAGGATAGGTAACTTCTCATCTTAAAAATTAAAATAAAGCATCATTTACTTTTGTTAATACATTTACTTTTGTTGATACCTTTCTGTGAAAAGTGATACCATGTCATTAACTAGTACCCTCATGAACAGTTATACTGTTCCAATTTATTAACAGCTGCTCAAAAATATAGGAATTAATAGTTTCATTTATTTTTGGCAAACCTACAAAATGACAAATAGGTTTATATCTGTTGCAAATTAGATCTCCTTCTCCAATAACAGATGACATGATGGGGAACACTGAGCAAATCCAATCCTTGAACATCTTTGGATCTTCAGAAGATCAAATAAAGAAGAGCTATAATTCTATTTGTTACAGCTGCAACACAGTACAGTGATCTGTATCATCATGTAAAAATGAATATGCTCGGTATTAAACTAAACAGGAAGGTTCTTCTAACTTAACGGAAGACAGTTGTGTGTGTGTGTGTGTGTGTGTGTGTGTGTGTGTGTGAATGTGCTGGGATTTGCTGTTTCTCTGATAAAAATCTATTGTCATTTTTTTCATGTTAGGAGACTCTTTACTACTAATCAGGCAAAATGACAGCAAAGGGAAAAAAAAGGTTGATTTCTTCCTCTTCACAATCAGTTACTACCATAAGAAATAGAACACACAGTATCCAGGGATTATCGAATTATTTGACACTAAGTAAATGAAAAATGTAATGCTACCTACCAAGAACTAAGTAAAAGTGAATTAACAACTGCTTTTAGAAGGCACTTCAAGATATTAAGTAGAATTTAATAATATCAACAATAAGAATGTTTTTACTTAATTTTAAATTATATATCAGAGAGTTGGATGATTTAGCCTCTGTGCCTCAGAAGAGTAAATGACAAAAATCATGTAAGTATGAGATTAAAGAAAAAAAGATACCAGATCTAAAAGGAAAGGCCCTGACATGATCAAAACAATTCAATAAAATTGCTGTCAATTTTTGTCAATCTTTGTGTATGGATTCTTAGAATAATAAAGACTGATCACAAACATAAAGAAGTGTTTAAAAAAGCAAGGTATTTTCTGGGGCGTCTGGGTGGCTCAGTCGGTTGAGTGTCCAGCTTCGGCTCAGGTCATGATCTCGCAGTTGGTGGGTTCGAGCCCCGCGTCGGGCTCTGTGCTGACAGCTAGCTCAGAGCCTGGAGCCTGTTTCGGATTCTGTGTCTCCCTCTCCCTCTGACCCTCCCCTGCTTGCGCTGTCTCTCTCTCTCACTCAGAAATAAATAAAACATAAAAAAAATTTTAAAAAGCAAGGTATTTTCAAGAATGGCACATCACTTAGTATCAGGCATCACTTAATGTAGGTTTTACTGACTTTCGATTTGGGAAGCTATAGAAGCAATATGAAACTACTTAATTAGAGTTTAAAATGAGGTGAAAGCAGAGGAAAAGAACTTTCTAACTTTCAGAAGTATAAAATTATATTTGACTACTGAAAAAAAAATGGAAGGCTTGGATATCAAGTCTGGAATTTAAAAGAAAGATAAGGGTTGAAGCAATAAATCTAGATGTCATGAGTGTTTCTATAAAACACTTAGATTCACTGCCCCCAAGGTTGAGCTTAGTGTGTGAGTGTGTGTGTGTGTGTGTGTGTGTGTGTGTCTCATTTTGGAATGCAATGACCATTCAAAAACTATGCCTGTTAATTATTAAATATTGACAGAGATAGGTAATAAGCAGTGGTTTTACAAAATCACAGTTGTGTCTGTTTTCATGTATTTATTTTTTGAAAGAATTTTGTTTCCCTAAGTTTTAATTTTCAAAGGTTTTAGGGTATGTAAAAATGAGAACACAAAGAACAAACTCTGAGACACTTATTCAATATTAGATGAGAAATAATATACAATAAATTTAAGATGAATTGCCATAGTAAGAAAATGGATGGAGAGCTTTTTAAAAGTTTATTTATTTACTTATTTTGAGAGAGAGACTGAGTAGAGGAGGGACAGAGAGAGAGGGAGAAAGAGTATCTCAAGCACGCTCCTTGCTGTCAGCACTGAGCCCAATGTAGGGCTCAACCTCACGAACCGTGAGATCATGACCTGAGCTGAAACCAAGAGCCAGACATTTAATTGACAGAGCCACTCAGGTGCCCCATGAAAATGGACAGAGAACTCTTCATAAATGGAAGGACTCCTGGAAAATGAAACCTCACAGAGTAATCAAACAGAAGTGTCAGATGGGAATAATCAAAAAAATATAAGCAACATGGATGAATGCAAGATAGGAAACCAATAACCTCAAGCACAGCAACTCAAAATCTTGGTTGATCACGGCGAACGAATATAAGAGGATAATGTTAGGATGAAAATCTTTCACACCACTCAGTGTCTGATACATCTGCTGCAGGATAAGGATTCCCCCCAGGGAATAAAAGTGAAGCAGCAAACTAAAAGGAAGATGTGTAAGATGAATATCGCTTGAATCAAAGAGATTATATTATACCTCTGTTTATGATTTGGGTTTGTTTAAATTAGTTTACATTATATCTATGTTAGGAATGAGTCCAAAGTTTGATTACAGGACCCACTGAGTATCATGACTGAGAAGAAGGGAATGCTAATTATGTTTATAATAAACACGGGAGCAAATAAAACACATTTGTACTTCATTAATAACTCTGTGGGTATGATGGGATGGCATGTTATGCCGAGCAGTGCTGATGGTAGCTGAAGCTTGGGAGCAATGGGTGAACAGTGAGAAGCCAGTTAGGAAACCCAGAGACGCTGCCCTTTTAGGAGGAGGAGGAGGCGCAGGATACCGTGATGACCAGAGCCTGTTGCTGATGAGGTAGAGCTTCCTGAGAGAACTGACTGGAATTATTCAAGTACGTTTGCCGTTTAAAGGAGACTTTTCATAGGTTGTCACCTCTTTGCTACTGTTGGCCATAAAACGGTCTCAGAGTTGGAAAAGACACAATCCCCCTGTACCCAGCACTGACCGGAAGAGCCCAGATGCACAGTAAAGTGGATGTGGCAAAAAAGGAGAGATGGCATAAACTGGATACCTGGAGAACTGCCAAACTGCATTATAGTTAGTGGCCTCCGTAAATATGACCCTGAAACCCTTCTATGGAGGTCTCGAAAACTCTCTGGCGGAGCTGAGGGCGAGAGGTACTATGCTCCACAGGCTAAAGCCATAACCGCACAGCCCTTGACTCATTCAGAGCTTCAGCAAGGACTGCCTACCTGAAGAGCCTGCTCTAGGCACGCACTCGGAATCTCAGCTCTGAGTCATTAACAGCGGACCACTTGTGCATTTACCTTTTCTTACCTGCCTGCTATGTTTTGGGAGTAAATGATCCTAAAATTTATTGATTTAATGCATTACAGTTCTGTCTTCCAACCTTTAGATTTTCCACAAGTTGAGAAAGGGAAGTGCAGTCACTCAACCAAAAGGGGTAAGAGAAGTCAAGACGATATTAAAAATACTAGAAAGAAAATGGCTTTCAAGAAAGAAACGTAGAAAAACATATATAAATAAGGAAGGCGGAGAACTTTTGCCTTGTGCTTAATAAAACTTGTAGCAAAAATTAAACTTGAGTGAGTCTTTCTCTCCTTGGGCTTATTTCACCTTTACAAACTGCCCTGTGTTGAACACAAATATTACTCTTAGAGACACAGGAAAATATACTGCATCCACAAAACAAGACACGGAAGATCTATGAAATGAATGTTCAAAGAAATAAGGTGAGCTCTTGGAAATGAAAAGTGTAAGAGAATTTTTTTTAATCAATAAAAGGTTTGGGACATAACATTGATAAAATTGCCCAGAAATCTTTGAAGACAACAATTTTATAAAAGAGAAGTTAAGAAAAATCGGAGGATCATGGGAGAGCACTCCAACATCCAAATCACAAGAGCGCAGAGAAAATGGAAACCATTGAGAACTACAGGCACTGGAGTAATGCCGTCAAAATCCTGAAAAAATGGTTCTTAAACCAGAATTCAATGACAAGCTGGACCAATCAGTGTAAAACTAGAATAAACAGATTTCCAGGTATGCAAAGTCCCACAAATTTAACCATTTCTCTTTCTCAGAAAGCTTGGGAGAAATAATGGCGTGGGGTCCAGGGAACAGGGAATCCCGTTCGGAGAGACTAGAATACCCCAGGGACGATAACGCAGAGAGATCACAGGATATCAGCTGTGCAGCAGGTCCAGACAGCAAACAGTTCAGAACTGATCTGAGAAATGGAGAGCTGCAAGAGGGATGTCACCAGGAAAAAGAACTGAGAGAAACCACACTTCCTTCTAGAGGTGGTTGATGGACTGGGGTGAGGCCCACGGAAAACAAAGCAATGAGAAACAAGACAGCTATCTCCATGGCAACAGGAAAGTTATACATCTATGAATAATATTTACATACATAATGACATTAATGCAAACAACGAATATTGATTTGGTCTGACGATTATGATAGTTGCAAGAGAGAAAGAAATGCAGATCCTGTGTGTGTGTGTGTGTGTGTGTGTGTGTGTGTGTGTGTGTAAGTAATATAGCAGGAAGTCAGTAGGTAATACCAGACTAAGAACTTCAAGAAATAGTAATATAAGCATGTGATTTCGGTTGATACTAGAAGAAATGGCTAGAAGGGTTGAACATGTTTTCTTTTGCAGGGGGAAATCGGAGAATGGGGAAGGACAGGCCTCCGGCCTGCTGGACTTATTGTTATAAGTCTTACAGAATGATCTGCCATTCTAAACTGGGTACAAGAAAAATATAATAAAAACATAAAATTCAACGAGTACTTAGGAAACACACAGGTGGAAGTAACAATACCATCCTTGGAAAGAAAATGGCTTTCAAGAAAGAAACATAGAAAAATACATATAAATAAGCTAACACTTGAGCTCTTCCATTTTAAATGCTTTATAGGCATTAACTCATCTATTTCTTCCAACAGTGTTATGGAGCAGGTGCTACCATTTTCTCTGTTTCACAGATAAGTAAACTGAGGGACAGGGAGGCTAAGGATTTGGTCAGATCACCGGCTGGTAAGTGGAGAAGTGGGGATGAGAAGTCACGCAGTCTAACTGTAGAACCCTCCACCCCCAAACCCCCGCCACGGACTCAGTCAGAGCACTTTACTGGTGCAGATTCAATTTTAAATTCATTCTACAAATATTTTATGTAACGAATATTTATTGTCCATGCATCAGGCATTGGTTTTGGTACTGGGGACACCCCAGTGTGTAAAGCAATGGCCTGCTCTCATGAAGCTTAAAGAGAAGGGTAACAGGGACAATGAGGAGACAGAGTCTAATGGTTCTGGTGGACAGTGAGCTTTTTTCACACTGAGCAGAGAGACCTGACAGAAATGGGGAGCAAGCCATAAAGACAGCTGCAGGGAGGGGATAGCACGTGCTAGGGCCCTGAGGCACGAGTGGGGTCCGTGTGCTGGGGGCACAGGAAGCTGGGGAAACAGGATGCAGGCCACTGTGCAGGAATAGAAGAGTTAGACTGAGTGGGAGAAGATGACAGTCAGGAAGCAAAGAAGGGCGGGGCCTGATCACAGATGGCCTTGAAGGCTGACATAAAGACTTTGAAATGATATGGAAAGCCAAGGGAGCTTGTATTTAAAAATTTCTTAAGGGGTGCCTGGGTGGCTCAGTCGGTTAAGTGTCCGACTTCGGCTCAGGTCACGATCTCACGGTTCGTGGGTTCGAGCCCCACATCAGGCTCTGTGCTGACTGCTCAGAGCCTGGAGCCTGCTTTGGATTCTGTGTCTCCCTCTCTCTCTCTCTGCCCCTCCCCCATTCATGCTCTGTCTCTCTCTGTCTCAAAAATAAATAAAGTATAAAAAAAATAAAAAAAAATTTCTTAGAGATGTTTATTGAGGTGTAGTTGACATACACAAAATGTACAGTTAGAGTGTACAACTGGATAAGCTTTGACATAGGTATACACATAGGAAACCATCATCACAGTCAAGATAATGAAGATAATCATCACCCCAGTAATTTCTTTATGCCCTCTGGTAACCTTCCCTCCAGGGCCTCCCTGGCCCTCGCCCCGTGCCCAGGCAAAGACTCATCGGCTTCCCGCCCGTTGAACATTCTCTTGCTGCCCGCTGTTTTAGATTGTCTTTTGAAAAGTCCCATGAGTCACACATCATTATTATTTTCACTCTATATAAACAACGGTGGTTTAAATTTACCTAAACCTTCATCAGTTTCTCGTCTCTGTATTCATTCTTGCATCTCAGATTTGCCTTGGGAGATCACTGTTTGGAAACACATCTTTCAAAAATTCTTCAAGCCAAAGTCTGTTGGTAGTCAATGTCCTTAGTTTTTGAAAATCTGAAAATGTGTTTATTTCAATTTGCACACAGGAAAGATGTTCTTCTAGGCTGTTAATCTATGTTCACTTAGGACACTGAACATGAGTCCATTGTGTTCTGGTGTCATTGTTGCTACTGAGAAGTCTGATGTATAGATAACGTGCCTTAGTAGACAATTTGTCCTTTCTGGATTCTTTTAGGATCTTCTCTTATATTTTGATATATATACTCTACAGTATATATGACTAGGTGTGGATTTCTTTTTATTTATTCTAGTTAGTATTCATGGTGCTTTCTGTATGTGTCTCTGTGGATTTATAACATCAGTTTGGTAAATTCTTAGCCAATATCTCTTTAAATATCATGTTGAGTTTTTGTTTTTAGTATTTCTATCTTCTTTATCAAAAACTATGATTAAATATATCTTAAACTTTTTTGTGTGTCTCTTAACCACTCTTTCATTTTTCTATTTCCTTGTATTTTTATGCTATATTCTGGTCTATTTCATGGGCATATCTGCATTTCACTGATTATCTCTTTAATCATCATATTTCTCATTTCTGAAAATTATATGCTTTTCATTCAGTCTTACCTACTAATGCCAATAGTGATCTGTTGCCTGCTCATTTGATTTCTATAAATATTTTACCCATAGTTATTTATAATTGATCTGTATACATTTTATACTGATTATGGTTATGATTTTAGGATCTCACATTCTTAGGGGTAAATATATTGGTTTTATGTTGACTATCACTGATGCTCAACTTACATGTTTGACAGTTTTTGATTGTCTAATTTAGGCAAGCTAGTGGGTTCTCAGTTGAGGTTAATTTGTACAACACTGTACTTTAAGGCTATATTACACTGTTTGCTTGGGAATGTTAAATACAGTGACTAGCACACTAGCAATGGGAAGCCATGAGATGCAATGGTCTGAGGTCAGTTATCTTGTTAAAATTTGAGTAAGTGTAAATCTCAGGGTGGTAGTTCTGATCAATATTCCGATGGCCATTTTCATCTAAATAAAAATTAAGTCTTCAGAAACACCACAAGCAAAATTTGAAAATATATGTCTAAAACAATCAACTGAGAATAATAATAATTCCTTCTGTTAAAGGGAAAAAATTAACATTGACTTAGCAATATAAAATGAACAAGAATCCAGAAGCACTTCTTAAAAAGAGTATATTTTCTATATATTCATTTATATCTTATTAGTATAAATATACATGTTGCTCTCTGGGAAGGTAAGTACCATGTAAGTTTGGAAGAAAAAGACTAATTCTATTTTTTTAAATTAAAAAAGAAAATGATTATTCTAAATCCCAATCTAATATTCATTAGTAACGGGAAACAGAAATTCTCTTTTCTTTCTAAAATTCATTCTTCATTTTTCACCAGCTTTAAAGAAGTAGAGATAAAATGGCATTTCTCCGTTCATTACTGGAAATCTTGAAATATATTCTAATAAACAATGCATAAAATATTTGAAACTGGCTCTTTGGAACCAAAGTCAACTCAACTATAACTCATCCCATTCATACTGGTATGGGAAAAAAAAAGAGACACGTGATCAGAAATAGAAGTGATTTTGAATTGCTTACCTGCTGGCTGTTTTCACAGAAGAGTTCTTCTTGTGCCCTCTTTCCGCTCGGTTATCTCTCAGAAGCTGATGCTATACAAAGTGTTAAGACAAAGTTGTAGAAACAAAAATATTTTCATTATATTATTTTTTAAGTAGAAAGTGTTCTCATTCAAAGGGACACTATTTGTTCACTTGCATCACTGTTTTCTTCCCCCCACCCCCCAACTGGTTTCTCTCAAAACAAAGACCACGACCTCAGCAAGGGACACCATTGCTGCTCTTGTAAAACCGTTAGTAAGAGTTGGCAATCCGGTGCTTTCCCGCGAGCAAAACCACTCTTACAGCCAGTTCGTTTCCAGTCCAGAACCAGCGGTTCTAGAGCTCAGCTCTGATGCTGGTTCTCTGGAGCTATGTTGGTGAAAGTAACGCAACCCCTCTCACCAACGGCCTCTGCCACTGCGTTCCGCTGTGAGTTTTCTGAGACTTTGTCATTTATACTGACATGAAAGATCTAATACTATTTTCTCTGTATCTACTGGCCTAACATGGTAAAGAAACACACTTAAAGCATTCTTTTTCAAAGAAATTATTGGCTTGGAAATATATAATTAGAAAGTATGTATATGTATTTGGTCGCCTCCTCAAAATGCTTCACCATCCACTTCCTTTCACACTTGCTTTACCCTAACTAATTGGAAAGGAAAAAAAAAACCAGAATAGTCAATACTCTTTACTATGTGTTCACTCAAACTGTAGCTTATCTTATTTATGCAGAAATATAATTATACACAAGACTGGGCCAAAAAGAAGCTGCATAGCATATTAGAAAGGAACCCTAACATAAAATAGACATCTTGAAAGTAATAATAAAGGATAGATCTAGGTTCTAATCCCAGCTGTGCCAGTAACTAACAAGTTAACGGGTTTTAACAACAGATTTGCCATTTACAAAGTGTGTAATCTCAGGCAAAGTACTCAACCTCCATGTTGATCCGTAAAATGGAGATAATAATGGTATCTACCTGTAGGGCCACTGTGAATGTTAAACAAGATAAACCATGTGAAATGCTTAGCACCATGACCAAAACATAAGTGCTGAGAAAATGGTTCAAATGCTACCATTATGATTATAATTAATGAGCCTGGGTGTCAGTGGGTATTGTCTGACCAGGATCAATACCTTTTGATAAAACACTGCTTTGAACTATTGAATGACATTATTTAGAATCAATTATTAGTGACATATAGCCATCTTTGAGAAGGAATGTAACTTAATTAGATCATCAAGAATGGGAATGCCTTAACTAAGTGGAGCTTAAATATCTACTTCTTTCCTTCCCCACTACCACTATCCTCGTCCAGACTATCATTTTCTCTTACTTGCAATGGCCTCCTTGACTCCGGGCTCACTCCTATCCAATTCATTCTCCATACTGCAGCCAGTAATTCTAAAATTAGATCTGGTTACACTGCTCTCTGCAGATAAACTCTGAGTCTTGTACAAGGCTTCCATGGCCATTCATAATTTGATTACATTTTTAAACTTAATTTATTATGCTTCCTCCTACTTCTGACCTAACCTTCTTACTGCTTCTTTTTAAAAACTTTAATTCCAGTTAACACGCAGGTTAAATATTAGCATCGGGTGTACAATATAGTGACTTGAAAAGTCTATGTGCTCATCGCGCTAAGTGTACTCTTAATCCCCTAAGTCTATTTCACCCATCCTTCTACCCACCGCTCCTCTGGTAATGGTCACTAACCCTCTTTCTAATCCCTGCCATATTGAGCCTTTTCGACTGGGGCGTGTACCACATTCTTGTTCACCTGTGGCCCTCTGCTTCCGTTATAAAATCTGTTTGCATTTCCAAAGTCCAGCACAATGTCTGAAACATTTTTAGTGCTTAATAAATATTTGTTGAATGAATGAATGATTGAATAAGTGAGATAAAGAAACAGGGAGTGAGATCTAGTATCTGATAGGTAGTGAAGCTACATCTCATTACTACTACTTATAGAAAATGGCAACCATTTATCTGAAGTCCATTAATCTGAAAGTGTTTCAATTTAGAAACACTTCGTACCATGAAAACTAAATTGTTTCTGAAAATAAAAATAATTAATTACTTTGGCATTTCTAAGTCTGGTGGCTTTAAAAAAATATATACACAAACCAACATTTGTGACACAGATAGCTACAGGTGAGACGATAAAATCTCTACCTCCACCTGAAATGAATAGTAGTAGTTAACTAACTTTTCTAATTTTAAGATAAAAGATATGTGAACACTGTTCCTGAAGTTTGTGTTAAAGCAGTTAAAACAATGAATTCAAAATCCCAAACATAACAGTCGGAAATAAGAAAAGAATGCTATAGTTTAGTTTTGAAAATGCAATAGTAATGACCAAAATAAATGTTAGGCTGTCCGTGGTAGGCGTGGATAGTTCTCAGACAGGCCACCTCCTGATCAATTTAAATGAGACAGCACCTTTGTGAACCCTGATGTTAGAGCTCTTTCTAGGAGATTCATATGAGAATTTCTTTTTTTCCTCAAATTTATAGTTCGATGGGCTTTGTATATAAAAAGAAAAATATTGGAATTATTTAATACAATGCTCCTGTATTAAAAAGCCATCACAAATTTTCTCGCTTTATCAATAAAACTCTAAGTCTGGGTGTACCTTTTGCAACTTTAAAATAAAATGCAGATAGGGGTGCCTGGGTGGCTCAGTCAGGTTAAACTTCGGCTCAGGTCACCATCTCGCGGTTTGTGGGTTTGAGCCCCGCATCGGGCTCTGTGTTGACAGCTGGGAGCCTGGAGCCTGCTTTAGATTCTTTGTGTCCCTCTCTCTCTCTCTGCCCTCCTCTGCTCAAGCTCTGTCTATCAAAAATAAACATGAAAAAAATTTTTAAATCAAACTCAGATAAAAATTATAAACTCAGATTTATGGGTCATGCATCTAATAAGTGAATACGGGAGTCTAGATCTTTTAAGGGGCAAAGATGAAAAACTTAATCCATAATGTTATTAGAATAGAAAGCATGTATTTGTATTTCAGAGCTTCTCAACACATTGCTGCTATGCCCCAAAGAACAAGAGAAAGGACGGCAGGGTGGGGTGTGGTAGGGGGAGGGGTCAGGTCATGAATTCAAGATAAAAGACACAAGGGTCCTTAAGCTCTAATAAGTAAGAATAGCTCCTCAGGTTTTTGTGAAATTCCTCACTCTTCTCACTGATAATTCTTCTGCTTCCCTGGACTACTATCAGTGTCACAAGTGAGGTCAATTTTCAGGATTCTGACTCGACAACGTCAACTCTGATTAATAACAGGACTTCTGAATATGGTGCGAAGTGCTTCTTACCTTCCAACTTTCAGATTGCTGGACTTAGGCCAGACGGAGACACAATTCCCTGATTAGTGACCTGCAGATGTATATTAAAGAATGACTCACATAAGAATTACGTTAAAATTCATAAACACAAAACCTACTACAACGTGAGGTTTACAAAAGGTTCACAATTTGTAAAACTGCTGAATTAAACCAGGAAGGGAGGTGTTCCTCATGGATGATGGTTCTTATTATGAGAAAGGGAGCAGGGAACTGCTGTGGCTGTTCATAGTATATATATTTTTTAAAGTTTTTAATGTTTTTTATTTATTTCTGAGAGAGAGAGAGAGAGACAGCATGAGCAGAGGAGGGTCAGAGAGAGAGGGAGACACAGAATCTGAAACAGGCTCCAGGCTCTGAGCTAGCTGTCAGCACAGAGCCCGATGCGGGGCTCGAACCCATGAACTGTGAGATCATGACCTGAGCCGAAGTCGGACGCCTAACTGACTGAGCCACACAGGCGTCCCTGTTCATAATATTTTTACAGGATTATTACAAACTTCAAATCCCTAGCACAAGAGAAGAATTCGCCTTCCACAGCAAGCCTCTCTTTACCACCTGATACTCAGAGGCACTCAAGGGCATGTGTGTTTCTTGTTAGCAGCCACTTCTCAGTAATTTCTCAAATGTCTGTAGAAGAACTTCAAGTCTCCTCACACATGGGCTCTCAGTGCCCTCACCTTAAAAGCAGAACTAATACCCAAATGGTGATCGGTGATTCCTTAAGATACTTGCCAATTAAGTCACAATGTCAAATCATTAGATGTTCAGAGAGGAAAAATCAGGATTAAATAAGATGAAGCAAAATGAAAAAAATGATGCTTCATATAGCTGTCTCTCTCGCTTTCCTTCCATTTCTGAACTGACTTTCATATTTCTCTTGAGCCCTTTACAACTGCTCTCTCTATGGTTTTCTCAAACATTTTACAGTGTACTGCCCCAGGTTAGAACCACCACAGGAGAAAAGCTATGTTGTTTTTCTAAACACCTTCTTTTGTCAGGATAGAGAGTATCTCTGATGGATAATGGTTGATTGGTAATAGTCATTTAGTGAAGGTGTAATAAAAGAATGAGAAGTACGCATAGTGTTATGGGATTTAGCTCTAAAGAACAGAAAGAGAATTGTAAGACAGGGGAAGTAGAAATGGGTGGGATTTTTAAAAAGGCGGGGTTAATGTTATCATTTACTTTGAGAAGTTGGTATGTGAAAAATAAAAGATGATCATGCATATTAACAGTCATTCATTCAACAGGGTGAAGGACTTTACATTTCTTCATGGTCTTGCATTTCATCACTCGCATCTAAGGTTAGCAAAGTTTCCTGTGCTAGAGTTAGATTTGAGTTAAATTAAGAATTCTTATCGCTCAAAATGTAAGTAGTCTGTATGTGTATTTGTATATTACACACAGGTACAGTCATTCCTCATTATTCATGGATTCCGGATTTATGAATTTTCCTATTTGCTAAAATTTATGTCCTTTACAAACATGTACAGGGTGGTAAGAATTTGGGTCCCCTGTCACACACATTCTCCACTGAAGTCTGACAAAGTGATGCACTGTCTTCTTGTTTCGGCTCTCAGAGTGTAAACAAGTGTCTTTTTTGCAGTCTATTTAGTGCTACGTTTTGGGGTTTTTTTTTTTTTTTTTTTTTTTGCATTTTTCTGTTCCGGTTTTTTATTTTATCGTTTAAAATGGTCCTCAGGTATAGCACTGAAGTGCTGTCAAGTGTTCCTAAGTGCAAGGCTGTGAGGGAACTTACAGAGGAAATACATGCATTAAAGGGGCTTTCATCACGTATTAAGAATCAATGATATATATTAAAAATGGGACTGTTAAACACAGAACACACATGAAACAAGAATATGTATTGATCAGTAAATGAAAATGTTGTGACCTCTCAAGAACCTAACCTTGTATTTTGCCTTGGAGGAGTGTTTTGGTATTTGCTACTTGAGTGTTCACATCGGCTTTATAGAACAAACTACTGAAGGTAACAAGAATCTACTGTATTCATTAATTAATAACTTACATTCAAGATAAAAATGTGAAATGATGTATCAAAGTTTAAGCAAAAGAGAGAAGGAGAGAGAGAGAATCCCAAGCAGGCTCCACACTGTCAGTGCAAAACCCGACGTAGGGCTTGAACTCACAAACTATGAGATCATGCCCTGAGCTGACGTCAGACACATAATTGCTTGAGCCACCCAGGTGCCCTCAGCATCTTTCTTTTATGGGTAAAATGTTGTGTATATACAACCAACTGTGGACCTACTGCCCAGCTTAAGAAATAAAATGTCACAAATATATTAATGTTGCCAATTATCATTACCAAGTGCAACTCTGTTTTTATCTAAGTACCTACTGCCCCTCACAGAAAATGATCCCTTGGATGTGAAGTTTTTCATTCTCATGCAGTTAAAGAGTTATTTTACATATCATATTTTTGACCCACTTAGAAATAACTTTTATAATTCAGAATGAAAAAATAAAAACCTTAACAAGGATACAAAGTCTAAAATGCATGTGCTTTAAAACTTATCCAAATCTTAAGCCTTAATTTGCCATAGCGCACTGCAGACAGAAAACGAATACAAGGGAAAATGAAAGTTGTCCTTATTATATATGTAAAGTTACCTGAAATGAATGCCAAGTTTTTGTTAAGGTGACTAATTGCCGTGCTGCTGTATATACTAGTAAGCAATAAAAAAAAATTTCACTTAAAAATATAACATAAACTTGTAAGAAACTATCACAACCTTCTAAACTTCAAAAGTAAAAATGGTCTCTCGTCTGCTGACCTTATGTTGAATACAAACCAACTTTTTAAGCATATCTTCTATTGCATTGACTTTGTGAAAAACAAATATAAATGGTAGAGTCCTACGACCAAGCGAACCCCAGCCCTTTCCATGGGGGGCACATATGTGACAGAGGAACGCGGTGGTAAGCACTCTGATGGTTACTGAGGATCATTCATTTGGTCCGTGTATTAAGCATGGGAACAATTAACTCCTTTTTAAATAAGCTGGGATTTATATCTTTTCTTATAGAGCTCATCCACTGCCTTGAAGAGAGATATTTAAATATCTGAAAGAGACTAAGTAATTTCCTTTTGGATTAGAATGGTCCTTACCTGGCCATGCTCTGTCCCAGTGCCAGGGCTAAACCAATGGCTGCAGAGGAAATAGAAAAGGAGTTAGCACGAACCTAACTAAAAGCACAGGCTCTCACATGATCAATCTGCATGTGCATTAAGAAACGTATTTGCCACCAGCAACAGAACCTTAAATATGCTTTATTTTAATGGATATTTCATGTAATTCTAGACTTACACCAATTTTGACAGAATTGTAAGAGTGCTCATAACCCAGTAATTTTCAATTTAATAAGCAAACTCAGTTAGAGTTTGCTCTAACTGAGCTCATTTCCATTTAATTATGTTAACATAAACTGCTGGGACTGTATTCATTTTATGAATCAATTCTGGTTATAAAATCTTCAAATGCTATCATTTACCACAACTTAATTATAGCATCGTTACAACAAATTATGACCTCTGGATTGCTGGAGTTTTAAAAAACATTAAAAATACAAGAATATTATATCCTCTGGCTATACCCCCAGCAACAATCACACAAAGCCCTTGAATCATGTGAATTCTGGAGCATCAGCTGAAGGTGCCTTGAACCTTTTCCTTCCATTGTGATAACAACTTGGGTTCTGGCTGAGGACAAGTTCAACGACAACATTCAAAATGTAGGAGTCTCTGCACAGTTGAGTCTTCCCTTCTCCTGCTGTCCTTGCCTTGCATGACCCACATATATTGTTTCAGCTGGTCCGTGGATACTTAATACTGACCCATCTGCTGATACCTTTTCAGTGGGAGGGGATATTAGCTATGTGCCCAGTCCTTTGGCAGTATTCAGCATCAAAACTACTTGTTAAACGTCAAGGAATAGGAAATCAAGAGAAACACTTGGCAAATAAACCACTAAAAGCCCACAGGTACTGATACCACTATTATTACTAACGCTATTTGTTTTTTCAAGAACAATAATCTTGGGTACTTTTATGTGCCATGTACTCTTTAGACACATGACATGTATTATTTTCTGTCCTCGTAAAAACCTCACAAGGTCAATCTCATGTTCCAGGTGCAGAAATGAGACATTAGGCTACTTGGCCACAGTGTGCGTTCACAATGCCATATTGCAGCAGGACAAGACGCTTCTATTAAAAGGGCACATTTCCTAAGATTTCTATGTAATCTCTAGCTTCTGCACTACTAAGGCCTGGGAATAAACAGTCTCTACATTCATAAGATTTATCTATGTTCTTACTGGAATACTTCTCAAGTTCAAAGACAGTCATGCTCTTTGGACGGTCCCGTTCTACCTTGAGGTGGAAATGGACACTCATTGGTATCTGCAAATGACATCTGGATTAATTACCAACTAGAAGAAAATTACTTGCTGCAGTTACCTAGACAACTTGACTAATACATTTCCCTTCTGTTATGGATTATGCCTTTATATGGCCAATTTAGTACCATTTACTAAATCATGATGTATAAGTGATCCATTCAGAGTTCAAGGCAGACCAACAGATTTAGCATAACAGAGCAAAAACAGTTCATTGATATGTTTTTAGATTATACATTATAATTAACTTTTGAGAAACAACCACTGTTTGTGTTTTAGTATAGTATCAAAGAATATCCACAATGATCTCAAATGAAAAGGCTATTAAAATACTCCTTCCTATTCCAACTACTTATCTGTGAGGCTGGATTTTCTTCATGTTCTTCCACCAAAACAATAGATTACCACAGGCTGAAAGTGGAAGCAGCAACGAATCTAAACTGTCATCTATGAAGCCAAACATTACAGTGACTTGGGCAAACAATGGCACGTTCTCACTAATTTTTTTGGTGGGGGAAGGGGGAAGATCATTAATTTTCATAAAAACATGCTATTTGTACTAACATGTAATGGGCTTCCTATATATTTATTTAAATGTTTATTCATTTTTATGAAAGAATGTCAGCAGGGGAGGGTCAGAGAGAGGGGGGACAGAGGATCTGAAGTGGGCTCTGAGCTGACAGCAGCAAGGCCCACGTGGGACTTGATCTCACGAACTGTGAGATCATGACCTGAGCTGAAGTTGGATGCTTAACTGACTGAGCCACCCAGGCGCCCCTAAAATTCTTTTTTAAAAAGTTCTCTTTTAGAATACTTAGCTCACTTAGCTCTCTGTAATTAGATTATTATATATCACTTATATAATGATGCATTTGTGTGTCAGTGTACAGGTACACATTTATGTGTGCGCTTCCTGATTAGTGTCTATTACCTCTATTAAGTAGAGCCATGTGAATGGTGATGATGACTATCTTGCTCATTTTTGTATACCTAGCATTTAGCAGATGGTAGGCCCTTTACAGATATTTTCTGACTGAATAGATAAATGAATGACTCAAGACACAGGGCAGAGTTTTAACAGCTAGAAGTACCACGTTATTCTATGAAACGAGAAGAATAACAGCACTGGCCTATGTGGTCTTTAAGCTTCTTTCGGGTTCTCATGTTTTGTGGACCAGATGACTGGGAAGTAAAGATATTCCTTATTCATTTATTTTTCTATGAAACAAACAGTCAATTCTAAAACAATGCTCAAGAAAGCCTTCTAGAACTCCATTCTTTTATTAACTACAAATGTAAATCCAGCCTGGTATGGTTGCTAAATCATGGGTTTTAGAATCAGAAAGATCAAAGTTTGAATACAGGCTCTGGCACCTACTAGCTGGGTGAACTCTGACAAATTACTTTTATTTTTTGAGTCTTGGAGCAATATATGATTTATAAGAAAAAATATGCATTTGGTTATTCAGTAGATCAAAATGTATTTCTTGTATATATTTGGTCTTCTTCCATGGTTCCTGGCTCACAGCTCCCTAAATCCTTGGAATTTCCAGAGCATTGAGATGGACAAATTGTTATATTAACGAGGTGGCTTTTGGACCGTACCTAAGGATGGGGGCTAATTGTCAAGGGAACCAGTCACGTGATTAAGAGGCTGGATCTTTCAGCCCCAGTTCCTAACCTCTGGGGCAGGGAGAAGGCTGGAGGTTGAATCAATCCCCAAGGCCAATGATTCAATCAATCACACCTATGTAATAAAGCCTCCACAAAATTCCCAAAAGGCAAGGTTTGGAGACCTTCCAGATAGGGGAAGAGGGGAAGATATGAGGAGAGTGGCATTCCTGGAGAGGGCACGGGAGCTCCACACCCCTACTCCAGACTTGGCCCTGTGTACCTCTTCCATCTGGCTGTTCCTGACATATATTCTTTTATAATGAACTGGCAATCTAGTAAGTCATTTCTCTGAAGTCTGTGAGCAAATTAAATAAACCCAAGAAGGGTGTTGTAGGGGCCTCTGATTTACAGCCAGTCAGAAGCACAGGTAACCACCTGGACTTGAAACTGGTGTCCTCAGTTGGAGGCGGTTGTTGGAACCTCCAATTTGTATCTGGTAGATCAGAAGCATAGCTAACAGCCTGGGCTTGCGAGTGGCATCTGGAGTGGAGGTTAGGGGGCAAGGCAGTCTCGCAGGACTAAACCCTTAGCTTGCAGAATCTGATGCTATCTCCAAGTGCCTAGTGTCAAACGGAGTTGAAGCAGGACAGCCAGCTGATTTCCTGGAGACTTGCTTGCTGTTGTGAGGAAAAGCCGCCAAACACTTGGTGACTAGAAGTGTCACAGATGAAGTATTCTGTATGAGTGTTAAAGAAGACTCAAGAGAAGAAGAGATAGGAAGGAAAAATATGAGTTTCTCCATTACATTTGTCTTCCTCATCTATGCAAGAAAAGGAATCCCACCTCTTTTTACAGTATTGGGATGCTTAAACAAAGCTAAGAACCTGGCATAGACTGTGTGTTTAAATTAGATATTAATTTTCTTCTCCTGTGGCACACAGTGGAATATAGTAATACGTGAACTTTTATTCTCTGAAATTTTGTAGTAACTACCTATTTATTCCTAAATGTCAGTAGAGACACACATGTTCATACGTAATATTTACATGCTCTCCCAACATAGTAGATGCTGAACACGTTGGTTTTTTTTAACTGACTTTTGGTTGGGTAGAATATAGTGTGTGACCCTCCAGAAGTCAAATTATCTATTAAATGGGGGTGTCATCACTGCTTCAGAGAGGCAGTAAAAACACTGGCAAGACTGGTGCATATGAAAATACTCGGAAAAATAAAATATACTATCCTGATAAAGCATTACTACCATCATCATCGTCATCATCATCATCCTAAAGTGTTTTATACCTGGTTTAACAATTTGTCTGTATTTTACATAAGTAGCTTGTAATAATACCTTACATAAGAAGGGCTGTTCTGATCCTTATTCCACAACCAAAAATTATGACACATGTAAGCTAGAATGACTTCCCAAGGGAATCACAGTAAATTAGAGGAGGAATTGATCGGGTATATTTTATTTATCTCAATCTGAAGTTAAAGCCACTTTTACTATAAAGCAATAGGTGTTAAATTTCAAAGTATGAAAGTATTCCCAATGAACTAACCTTTAATCCAGGCAAATCTTGCTTTAAGCACACTCGATATTTATACAAAAGATAAAATAAAGTGTAAATATTTGCTTTATAAAGGAATCATCATAGGATTATAGGTAGTTACTCACTTGCATTTAAAGTAAGTTTTGATTTACATATAATGCCTCAGGTAAATGTCCTATACTTTAAAATGAAATAAAAGCAAATATAAATAGCATTTAAAAGTCAACTAATGTTTCATATTTACTCTATTTATTAAAAATTTTTTAATGTTTATTTTCTTTTTTGAGAGAAAGAGAGAGAGAGAGAAACAGAGCGCCAATGGGGAAGGAGCAGAGAGAGGGAGACACAGAATCTGAAGCAGGCTCCAGGCTCTGAGCTGTCAGCACAGAGCCTGATGTGGGGCTCAAACTCACAAATCATTGAGATCATGACCTGAATGCAAGTCGGATGCTTAACCTACGGAGCTACCCAGGAGCCCTTTCATATTTACTCAGTTAAAAAACAGGTATCTCATAAGTGAATGTAAAAAAGAAAAAAATTCTGGAATCATTTAGGGTTAGTACCAAAAGGAAGCTAGAGTGAATAAAAAGTAATCCCACATGAAGTCTTAAATATTATTAAAGAGTATGTAGTCTTATGTTATTTTTTTCTGCATTTTAATGTTTGTGTTTTCAGAAAGTCAACAGAGTAATTAACTGTGAATTTCAAAACTTAACATATTATTTTTTCTCAGAAACTAGATACAGATTTCTGAGTCAGCTGGATTCAGGTTCTTGTTGCTTTTGGTGTACCTTTCTACAGTTATTTTAATGGATGTTTCATTTGTCTGGGTTAAATATTTTCTATTAAAAGAGACCTAAAATATACTAATAACTGGACTATAAATATACAATGCATGTACAATTATAAATGATTATGCAACATATAAATACGTGACTCGTACCACGTTAAGTAGTACTTTATTAAAATGATCAGATTTTCCTAATTCTGCAAGGCTTTTCAATACCCACACAGAGCACATGTCAGTTTACCTTTAAAACGTGAGATTCCACCTTGAGGTGTGCCGCAGAGTTGGCTGTTCACCAAATTTCTATAAGTAATTCTTTCTTATAATTGAAATTACTGCTGACTTTAATTTTTATAGAAGCTACCCAAACTTTTATTGACCAAGCTCCACTACTTTCATAAACCAAGCTCAAAACTTTGAGCGAGGTGTGCTTTTGCATGCTGAGCCCCATGCTGGGCGTTCCTTCTATTAACTTTAAAAACATCCTTCTTCACTTCCCAGCTCAGGAGCCCTGTTTTCTTTTCATTGGTCATTTCTGGGCTGCTGCTCACTACCCTCTGTTGACCACATGACCCTATAACCACATAGTTTCAAAATGGAAGTTCCTAAGCATTATTGTGTTAGAGCCTCTAAAATAGTTTTTCCTTTACTCATTAGAATCTGTTTTTAAGTCTGAAATTCTGTGAAGTAAAATTATTTTAAGGTTTCCTACTCCAGACTCTTTGGAGGCTTGAAAGCAAAACACATATTGACTTAGAAGAATCACGGTTAACTGTGATTACTACTAATTCAACAAGTAGTACTTGTTGCTTACTTCCCATTAGGAGTTCCTGAATATTTAGTAATTTAGTGACTATTTCTAGCCATTCTTCCAGGCTAGTTATTACAGCTTTGAGGTAAACGGTTGTAGGGATCACACAAAACACCGGTTAATCTGTGCTTTCCCCATACTTTTGTGCCAGTGTCAGGAAGGAGGTGTGTCTTCCCATTACTAGCCAGTAGTGGAACTGGGTAACCTTGACCCCAGAGCCTGTGCTTTGATGTGTAAGGCATTGTGCTGTGTACTAGAAGACTCATAGAGAAAAACAAGACGAAGTCTCCAACTCATGGCCCACTAAGGGTGAATGAAGCATGTGTACAGCAACTATATTCTAGAGAGTAATGTGATAAATACTATAATCAAGTAGAAATAAAAACCTAAAAGGAGAATATAGAAGGTATAGAGAATTGCTGGTGGCAATTTTGTGGAAAATCCCAAGGATTCCTTAAAGGACATTGTGGCCAATGCAGTATTGCCTCCTCAACGCCCTGGGACCGCCGACTCCTCCAGGCTTCTGGTAATGTTGGTAAACTAAACTGCAGTTTGTGTAAACCATTATTTGTAGAACATTCCATTACTTTTCCCTGAAAGCCTATGCACACTGGTCTTCAACCATTTCTGAGTACATGTTGTCTGATGCAGTCATGAAAATATCCACACTTATTTTAAGTAGGGACATCTAAAATTTTTCACCATAAAATTAAATATTTGCAAAAATCAGTTTCTATCAATTATATATGTTAACGTTGTAAAATAAAACCATTATGCAACTCTTTTAAGTATACACATTGGAATCCAAATATCACTGTGATTTGATATCCACCATCAATGCATTTAAAAACAAAACAAAACAAAACAAAACAAAACTAAACTAAACTAAACTAAACACCATGAAAAGCACTTCTTTAAAAGTTGAAAATTTTTACATGGCTTATTTTTCTTCTTGAACTCCTTGAACTTTCCAATTTCTCACAAAAGCTTATCCTAATATAATATATTTTTATGTTTCAAAGCCCTATATTAGTAACCCTGCCATGCAACAATGATATATTTCTCATCTATCTATCTATCTATCTATCTATCATCTATCTAATTTTCTTAAATTTCTGTGACTATAAAACTAGAGTTTTTAAATTATTTTGATGAATTTATCAGTCAAAACTGATTAAGATTAGTTGATAACAGATATTTAAGATATGAAAAAGTTGTCATTGGTGTTTAATTAATAAAACTAACATATTTTAATAGTTCTGAACATAAAATAATAAAATTTTATTAATAGCATAATAAATAAACTTTCTTCCCAAAATAATTTGTGTAGCTATTGATGAATATTACCTTAGCATCAATTCTATTCATATTTTTTATTTTTATCAATTTGAATGCTCAGAAACCTTCACATAAATTAGTAAGTGGAACTAAAAAGAATCTGATTAGTCATTTGATTATTGAACTCCGTTAGAGATTTAAGGCAAAAATCACACAATGATTTTTTGGATTAAGGAGTATTTTTAACAATCTACCAGCTGCTAAAAACGAAGAATTAGAAACATTCTACCTAATTTGCAAAAGGCTTTGTAATTTGGTCGTTAGATTCAATCTGTCCGCTTCAATATGAGCATAGTATCTGGAATGTCCCTCTGTTTTGGACCCAAAAGGATTTTATGGTGTGAAGCAAGGTGCCAAAGAGTAGGATTTGGGGGAGAGTGGTGCCTTTTTTTTCCCAAAGTGGAAGAAAGGCAATTGTGAAAAACAGGAATCAGCAAAATTACCAGGGTTAATGATTTCAGAAAAGAAGGTGTATATATAAGCATAGGAATCTGGAAATGGACTCCCTTAAAACTCTTGGTGACCAGGATTCCTTTGGAAATCATTTGCATATCTTGAGGGTATAAATTATAAATACCTTGTTTTTCTTACTATGGGACACTGAATGTGGCACCGAGAGTCAGTTTTCTGTATCTGATTCTATCATATGGAGCAGTTTGAATGAAAGTAAGGACTTAATTATCTGGGCAAGAAAGTTGGCGAAGCCAAACTACGTCTGGCCATACCCTGAACACTAACCATACACCTTCTCTTGTTAAAGGAAATGGTAGGAAAATTTCCCCTGTTGGGTTTCCTTCCCAGGATAATGAAACAGACAAACTAAAGCAAAATGTGGTCAGTTTTTAGACTGACTAGAGAAAGAGACTAAGTTCCTAGAATGGTACTAATAGGTAATTCAACTGGGACTGTGTGTGTATATGTGTAGTACAAAGTGTGTCTGTCACCTTATTACTTGTGTAAAATAAAATATTCATGATGCTGTGTTCTATGGTGTCACCTCAAAAGAAACTTGTAAAATGAAGCCTACAAGGCACCTGTTCATTTGCCCTACATAGTAAAGGGCAAGCTTGAAGAAAGGGATAAAATATAGGTTTATTGAAAGAGGTGCCTTCAGCATACAGATTACAATTCAATTTTGGTGAGAGACTCACAATTAGGGAGCTGCAGGTGGGAACACCAAGTTTGGAGTTTCTGTGTGGAAGCAGGTAGTGGAATGGAAGGCAGATTTCACGGGGCCTTGACTACCATGACTCAGGCTCTGGTCTAGATCCTCCTCAGTGTGCCTCTCTGACAAAGAGGGTGAGCACGCTGACTAGAGGTTTCTTAAAGACTGGTACCTACCCTCTGGAGGTCAATGTTTCACACGGTGTCAAGGCAAAAGCCTTTAAGCTAAAAGCTAAGTAAGGATACTGGAGAACATCAAGGCCAGTAGCATTTTCAGGCAAGGAATTACAACTACCAACACAACAGAACCTACTACATTTTTGAAGGAACCCTAATGCCGAAACAAACAACTTGGCCACCTTGACTTTAGTCTGTGACTTAAATTCCTGCTGATGTTCACTAACTAGAAAGGGGCTGCTAGGAACCAAGATGGTGACAGAGAAGGCTACTGAACTCCCTTCTTCCATGAACACACCGTTTTATAGCTATACATGGAACAATTTTCTTGTGAGAAATCCAGAAACTAGTTGAGTGACTCCTATACATCAGACAGATGAGAAAATACCCACATGGAAGTGGGTAAGAAAGGCTGAACATACTCATCATAAATCCCACCCCAGCACAAAGCCACACACTCAGGAGGGACACTCCAATTCCCAACTTCTCCCTGAGGAGCAAAGGGTTTGGAACACATATCTAGTGTCCCAACTTTGAAGATTCTCACCTTGGGACAGGGCCCCAAAACATCTAGCTCTGAAAGCTAATGGGGGGGGGGGGGGCTTGTGTCCATGACACCTATAAGACTACAGTAAACAAAGAAGCCATTCTTAATGGGCACATGAGCACTTACCACAGCAAAAGCAGTTCTAAGAGAGAAGTTTATAGTGATAAAAGCCTATATGAGGGAAAAATATCTCAAATAAACACTTTAACTTTACAATTCCATGAACTGTAATTAGAAGAAGAAACAAAACTGAAAGTTAGCAGAAAGAAGTAAATACCAAAGATTAGAGTGGACATAAATAAAATAGAAAAGACAATAGAAAAGATGAATGAAACTAAAATCTAGATTTTGTAAAGATAAAACTGAAAAGTTTTAGCTACACTAGAAAAGACTCAAATAAAATCAGAAATGAAGAGGAGACATTACAAGTGATAACAGAAATACTAAAAACTGATAATACAGTAGTGAGAAACTACTGTAAACAATTACATGCCAATAGTTTAGATATTATAGAAATGGATAAATTCCTAGGAATATACAGTCCACCAATTTCAAATAATAATTAGAAAATCTGAACTGACCAAGTACTATTAAGGTGATTCAGGAAGTTATGGAAAAAAACCCCAAAAAGTCTAGGGCCATATGACTTCACTGGTGAATCCTGCCAAACATTTAAAGAAGAATTTAGACAGTCACTGCAGTTTATTGAGCTCCACAAAGTCAATGCTGGGGCAAGTGAGAGCCAGAGAGGCACTGGGTGACTCTGTGCCTCAATGAAGAAAAGTAAGTCAACACAGGCAGAGATGATCCCAAGAAGCTGTGTGGCAAAATTTCATCCTATCATTCCTTGTGCAAATTTGCCAGGAGAAGTACAAGAAGCACCCAGATGCTTCAGTTAACTTCTCAGAGTTCATTCATTCATTTATTCGCTCATTCGTTCCTTCTCTCTTTCCCTTACTTCCTTCCTTCCTTCCTTCCTTCCTTTTATTTCTTCTTTCTCCCTTCTTTTTTTTTCTTTTTTACTGCTTATTTATTTTTGAGAGCAAACACAAGCAGGGAAAGGGCACAGAGAGAGGGAGAAGGAGGATCCAAAGTAGGCTCCATGCTGACAGCAGTGAGCCCAATGCAGAGCTCAAACTCACAAACCATGAGATCATGACCTGAGCTGAAGTTAGATGATCAACCAACTGAGCCACCCAGGTGCCCTAACTTCTCAGTTTCTAAGAAGCATTCAGAGAAGTGGAAGACCATGTCTCTTAAAGAGAAAAAAAAAGTTTTTGATAACATGGCAAAGGTGGACAAGACCCTTTCGGAAAGAAAACTGAAACCTTCCTTCCCTCCTACGGGAGAAGCCAAAAACAAGTTCAAAGATCCCAATCAGTCCACCCAAGAGGACTCTCTTGACCTTTTTCTTGTTTTGTTCTGAGTATGGTCCCCAAATCAAAGAAGAGCATATCCATTGGTGATGTTGCAAAGAAAAGGGGAGAGAAATGGAATAATTCTGCAGCAGATGACAAGCAGCTTTATGAAGAAAGGCTGCTGAGCTGAAGAAAATACAGAAAGGAGGTTGCTGCATAATGAGCTACAGGAGAGCCTGATAAGGCAAAAAAGGGAGTCATCAAGGCTGAAAAAAAGAAAAAGAAATGAGAAAAAGACCAAAGAGGAGGAAGATGAGGAATAAGAGGAAGAGGATGATGAAGATGATGATGAATAAGTTGGTTCTAGCACAGGTTCGTTTTTCCTGGTCTGTAAAGCACTAAACTTCGCTATACACAACTCATTCCTTTTAAAGAAAAAATACTGAACTGTAATGGTGCATAAGTTATGGTTGCAAACTGTAGTGTCTTTTTTTGTATGGTTAACATACTACCAAATGTGTCTTTAGATAGCCTTGTCCCGGCAGTATTTTCATCAGCCACTAACCTTGTCTGGTACAGTGGGGGGGTGGGGGGGTGGGAGTCGGGGGGGTTGTACACTGGCATGGAAATTTAAAGCAGGTTATTGGTTCACGGCACATATTAGTTATAAATGGGCCCGGGACTCTTCTCATCTTCCCTCGTCTCTGAGGCAACTAATACAAAAACTTGTTCTGTTAAGTAAAAGCCACTCTGTAATAGCAACAACAACAACAACAACAAAAGCCAAAACTCCCCACAAATAAACAAACAAGAAACAAAACCCTGTAGCTGTTCTGTTGACATTCTAATGCTTCCAAGGTAATACAATTTTTGATGTTGAAAATAAACAAAAAAGAATACCAATCCTTCTCAAACTCTTCCAAAAAATAAAAGTGGAGGGATCACTTCTATACAACAGCACTGGGAGACCAGCATTATATTCTTATATCAAAGCCAGATAAGGAAACTACAAGAAAATTATAGGCCAATATGTCTCATGAATATAGATGCAAAAATCTTCAACAAAATATTAGCAAGCCAAATTCAACATTACATTAAAAGGATCACAAATAATGATCAAGTGGAATTTAACCCAGGGATGCAAGGATGGTTTAACATCTGCAATTCAATAAATGTGACATTCTACATTAACAAAAGGAAAGACAAAAATTATGTGATCATCTCAATGGCTGCAGAAAAAAACATCTGACAAAATTCAACATTCTTTCATGATAAAAACTTTCAACAAACTAGACACAGAAGGAATGTACCTCAGCATAGCATAGGCCATATATATGATAAGCCTACAGCTAACATCATACTAAATGGTAAAAGACTGAAAGCTTTCCTCTAAGATCAGGAACAAGACAAGAGTGTCCACTCTTGCTACTCTATTTCAACTCAGTATTGGAAATTCTGTGCTGATCAATTAGGGAAGAAAAAAAAAAAAGCATCCAAATCTGAAAGGAAAAAGAAAACCTAGACTCTACCAAAAATCTGTTAGAACTAATAAACAAAATCAGTAAAATTTACAAAATCAAGAGACATTAATCAGTTGTTTCTACAACAAGCTATTAGAAAGAGGGATTATGAAAACAATACCATATAATAGCATCAAAAATAATAAAACAGAAATAAATGAGATGAATGAAGTAAAACATCTGTACACTGAAAGGTATAAAATATTAATGAATGAAATGGAAGAAGACATGAATAAATGGATAGATATTTTATGTTCATGGACTGGAAAAGTCAATACTGTTAAAATTTCCATACTGTCCAAATCAATCCACAGGATCAATATAATCATTACAAAAATTGCAATGGCAGTTTCCATATTAAATAAAAAAAAAATTCCAAAATTTGTATGGAGCCACAAAAGACTCCAAATAAATAAGCAAACCAGTCTTGATAAGGAATAAAGTTAGAGGCATAACGCTTCCTAATTTCAAGCTATATTACAAAGCCATAGTTATCAACTCAGTATGCTGGCTGCTAAAAACAGACACAAAAAATCAATGGCACAAAATAGGGAGCCCAGAAATAAACCCATGCATATGTGATCAATTAATTTTGACAAAAGAGTCAAGAATATACACTGGGGTAGGATATTCTGATCAAGAAATGATCTTGAGAAAACTGAACAGCCACTTGCAAAAGAAGGAAACTGGATCCCTATCATATACCATACACAAATATCAATTTAAAATGGATTAAGGACTTGCACACAAGATCTGAAATCTTAAGAGTCCTACAAGAAAACATTGGAAATAATCTCCTTGACACTGAATCTCACAGTGATTTTTTTGGATTGACACCAAAGCAAAGGCAACAAAAGCAAAAATAAACAAGTGGTGCTACATCTAACTGAAAAGTTTCTGCACAGCCAAGGAAGCCACCAATACGATAAAAAAGCAACCTATGGAATGGAAGAAAATATTTGCAAACCACATATCTAATAAGGGGTTAATATCCAAAACATACAGGGTACATGTACAACTCAATAGCAAAATTCCAACAATCCAATTAAAAAATGGGCAAATGATCCAAATAGATATTTTTACAAAAAAGGCAAACAAACAGCCAACAGGTATATAAAATGGTGTACAACATCATTAATCAGAAGGGAAAGGCAAATAAAATCACCATGAGATTATCAATTCATACTTTTTAGAATGTTTAATATCAACAAGACAAGAGAGAAAAACCTGTGAGTAGTGGAGAAGACGGCCTCGTTGGTACTGCTGGTGAGAATGTAACCTGGTGCAGCCACCATGTAAAACAGTATGGAGCTTCCTCAAAAAATTATAAAAAGAACTACCATATATTATCCAGTAATTCTGCTTCTGGATATATATCCAAAGGAAACAAAATCACTATCTTGAAGAGTTATCTGTACTTCCACATTCACTGTGTTTTATTCACAATGGCCAAGATATGGTAACGACCAAAGTGTCCCTCAATGAATGAACGGATAAAGAAGTTGTGATACACACACACACACACACACACACACACACACACACACACACACATATACTGGAGTATTATTTAGCGTTAAATAGAAGAAAATCCTGCCAATTGCAACAACATGGATGGATCTCCATGCTAAGGAAGGCATTATGCTAAGTGAAATAAGCCAGACAAAGATAGTACGGTGTGGTATCAAAGAAACAGAGTAGAATGGTGGTATTGTGGGGGGTGGAGGACATAGGGGGAGGTAAGTAAAAGGGTACAAAATTTCAGTTATAAAATGAATAAGATCTGAGGATCTAATGTATAGCATGACAATTATAATGGACAATACTGAATTGTATGCTTGAGAGTTAAGAAAGTAGACCTTCAGTGTTTTCTCAAAAAAAAAAAAAAAAGGTAAAAAGATAAATATGTGAGGTAAGGGATGTGTGAAGTCAACAGTGGGAATTCTTTTACAATGTATATGTGTATCAAATCATCATGTAGTACACTTTAAATATATTACAATTTGGGATGCTTGGGTGGCTCAGTCGGTTAAGCATCTGACTTCAGCTCAGGTCATGAACTCAAGGTTCGTGGGTTTGAGTCCCGCAGTGGGCTCTGTGCTGACAGCTTGGAACCTGGAGCCTGTTTTGGATTCTGTGTCGGCCTCTCTCTCTGCCCTTCCCTGCTTCTGCTTTCTCTCTCTCTTTCTCAAAAATAAACATTTAAATAAGTAAATAAATAAATTACAATTTTATTTGTCAATTACATCTCAATTAAGCTGAGGAAGAAAAAAAAGAAGCAAGCAAGCAATGGGCTGCTAAAAGTGTGCACTAGCCTCGAAGGGTACCTGCTGTGGTGAACACATCAGTCTTGATCATAGAGTATAAATAATAAGGAAGGGCTTTCAAGAAAGGAGAATCACCTGCCAAACTGGATACGTGCATTTTAGCAGGCTGAGTGTTAAGTGCCTCACTTCCTGAACAGGAGCTTCTGCTGAAATAGTCCGCCTTGTCCACAATTCTGTATTGTTTCCGCAGGTACTTTATATTTATGAGCCACTTGTACTATAAGGAGCCATAGCCAGGTGTGATTAAAACTCCATGTCGCTCAGAGGTCTTGGAGATTTTGAGACAGTGAAGTAAGTGGATGAGATTCTAAGGCAGTGTCCTTTGAAAAGACAGGCAAGATATTCTAAACATATGTATGAATGGAGAGAAGGGTTGTGTGTGCATGTTGTGAAGTCAGTAATGTGAATATGACAAGTTCTGTTAGGAGCAACTATGTGCCAGACCCAAGTAATCAATCATGACTGATCTCAAACTTTGCCAGAAACTAGTTTCCTAAACTCCCTTGCAACTACGGGTGACCAAATTGGCCCAGTTCTGGCCAATGAGAACTAAGGAAAAGTTGGTGAGTGGTTTTGAAGGGAATTTTGTTTCTTGAGGAGAGTTACTCGCACTGGTCCTTTCCTCTTCTTCTTGCCTTGAAAGCAGATATGACCTGTCAGGGGCACCTGGGTGGCTCCGTCAGCTGAGTGTCTGACTCTTGGTTTTGGCTCAGGTCATGAGCTCACGATTCATGAGTTCGAGCCCTACATTGGGCTCTGTGCTGACAGCATGGAGCCTGCTTGGGATTCTCTCTCTCTCTCTGGCCCTCACCCACTTGTACTCTTTCTCCCTCTCTCTCTCAAAATAAAAATAAATAAACTTGAAAAACAAAAAAGATTAAAAAAGAAAACGAAAGCAGACATGACCTGTGAAATTATAGGCATGAAGCCATAACTATGAAGGGAAAAGAAAAAATGGTAAAGATGGTATTATGCATTGAATTGCGTCACCCAGAAAGATATCCTGGAGTCCTAACCCCCAGTAGCTCAGAATATGACCTTATTTTTGAGCTAGACCTTTACAGAGGTAACCAAGTTCAAATGAGGTCATTAGGTAGATCCTAGTCTGACCATATAAAATGTCCTCATTTTTCTGTCCCTGTGTCCTTATAAAAAGAAGAACTTTGGACACGGAGGCAGATACACGCACATGGAAAAGGCCATATGAAGATGAAGGCGAGGATTAGGGTGATCAGTAGGAGCTAATGACCAGCAAAGACCGGCAGTAAATCACAGGGGTCGATAAAGGCCTGGAACAGCTTCTTCCTCCAGCCTCAGAAGGAACCAGCCCTGCTGACACCTGACCTTGGACTTCTAACCTTCAGAACTGCCAGACAATACATTTCTGTTGTTTAAACCACCCAGTTTGTGGTGCTTTGTTATAGGAGCTCTAGGAAACGAATATGATGACAGAGCAGAAAAAGAGAAAGTCTGGCCCTTGATAGTAATTTTAAGTCACTAAAAAGCCTTAGAGCCACCTTCCTCCTGACTTATGTGAGAAACAAAATAAAATCTTTTGGCTTAAGCTTTTGTTCATTTCATCTTGTATTCTGTACTAGTATCTCGTGCGTTCTGATAAAATGGTGGTTTTTAATCAGTCAAGACTGAATAAAGACAAATGGGATTTTTGAAAGATATGGGTAGGAGAGAATGCAAGAGAAAAATCCTAGGCTAAGAGGGCAGTGATATAGGGGCCACATTTAGGGAAGACAGGCAGACCAGGGAAGATAGCTGGACCATTACCTAGGAAGGAGAAATAAGGGATCAAGCAGAAAGGTACTGGAGTCAGATCCTGGAGCGCGTTTAATAATATGCTAATGAGGTTACTCCACTGTCAAGAGGCAATACTGGGGAGTTTATAAGTAGGGGAATAAAAGTGTCAGAACTGAGATTTAGCATAATGAAGTAGTATATACTCAAAGAGTGAGAAAACAGAGACAGAAAGATTCACTAGGATCCTGTAATATAAAAGATAACAGGGCTTATTAAAAAATGGAGCAGAAAGTGGAAAAGATGGAATCAGCATGGGATACTGAAGAGACTGGACGGGACGGGTGGCATGTAGGGTGAGAGGCAGTAAGATGACTCCATGTTAGTCCTGAATGTTGACAGAATGCTAATCAAGCCCATTGGGGTAACCTAGGAAACTCTGAAAATAGTGACATATGAGTTCCGATCCCAGAGAATCTTATTTAATTGATTAATAGTCACTAGAGAGACTGGTGTGGAATGGATGTCAGGGGCACACAATGAGGGTCAAATCTGCTAACTATAGAAGCAATACTCAGTTGACATTATCCAATTTGCCCTATTTTAAATTCATACTTTCATATCTTCATTCACTCAATTACTATTTACTGCCTCCTCGGCACTGTTGGCACAGGACTCCAACAGTGATAGAGATTTGTCTGCCCTCAGAGCGTTTACAATCATTACCAAATTCAATTTTTGGCTGAAACATGGCTCTACATCTACTTGCTAATGTTTCTGATTCATATCAGAACAGAAAATTAAGAAGAAAATATGCAAGTCTTTTGGCTGTCCAATAAAAAGCTTTATTCTTTTTTCTTGATGTTTGAGAAACAATAGAGAAAAGATCTTACAGGATAATAAAGATGAATGAAATAAACTATTTAAAGGGAAGATTATGATGTTGTAATCTATAAAATAAATACTGTATAAAATAATAATCTGTATAAATAATAGTTTATATCATACAGATTATACTCCTATTAATAATCTCTATAAAATATACTATAGATGAACAATAATTTGTTTTACATTGGTTAAGGAAGGGATTTAAAAGACAGGATCTAATGGATCCTAATATCATTGCTTGCCAGAAAAAATTCATTCATCATTAATTTATGTCTTTCTATATCTTATGGCCTGTGTCAAGTTCAACCAGTTTCCCAGGAGACATGGTACTGGCCGAAAATATATACGTATTTAAGCTCTTCCAATGAAGACGTGCTTAGAACTAGCACATAGAAATTCAGCCAATAATTTACCAAAGTTAAAGCTCAATGATTAATTTTTGGAATTACTTAGTAAATTAGACTCTCCCTTTTCTTTGTTGCAAATTGAAAATACATTCTAGTCCCTCACGTCTCATGCTGAGCAGAAGCAGAGAGCAGAGCAGTAAATAGTTCAGTAGTCATTTACTCTGCGTTTTAGTGCGTTAGGAGTGGGGAGGAAGGGAGCAAGGATGGAAGAGTAGAAGGGGAGCCTGACGCTACTTAATGTAATGAAAACTTAGAATTTCAAATTCTATTGCAAAGAAAAGAAAGACCGTATTCAAAAACCTTTATTTACATTTCTGCCACAGGTGGAAATTGTTCCTGCATAACTGTCAATGTCAGTGGTATAAGATATTTACTCTTTCTTAAGAGAGGTGCATGTGAAACCACCTTCACGAGCAATAGCTACCGATTTTCCAAAAGAAAGACGTAGAATACGTCAAGGAGGTTATACAAGTCAGTGCGTACTCACTCATGGTGATGAGAATCTGGGGAAAAGTGAATCATCCTCTTGTTACTGACAGGGCCTGGGGTGCCCACCTGAAAGGAGAGTCAAAACAAAAAATAAGTTACAGATGAGTTTCTTTTTTTTTTTAATTTTTTAAAAATTATTTTGCAAATGGTTTATTGTCAAGTTGGTTTCCATATAACATCCAGTGCTCATCCCCACAAGTGCCCTCCTCCATGCCCATCTCCCCCCTCCCCCCCCACACCCATCAGTCATCAGTTTGTTCTCAGCATTCAAGAGTCTCTCATATTTTGCCTCCCTCCCTCCCCCCAACTATTTCCCCCCTTCTTCTCCCCCATGGTCCTCAGTTAAGTTCCTCCTAATCCTCCTATATGTGCAAACACATGGTATTTGTCCTTCTCTGCCTGACTTATTTTGCTCAGCATAACACCCTCAAGGTCCATCGATGTTGTTACACATGGCCAGATTTCATTCTTTCTCATTGCCATGTAGTATTCCATGGTATAGATAAACCACATCTTCTTGATCCATTCGTCCGTTGATGGACACTTAGGCTCTTTCCATGTTTTGGCTATTGTTGAGAGTGTTGCTATGAACATTGGGGTACATGTGCCCCTATGCATCAGCACTCCTGTATCCCTTGGGTAAATTCCTAGCCAAGGATACAAGAGATCTGTATGATGAAAACTATAGAAAAGTTATGAAGGAAATTGAAGAAGACACAAAGAAATGGAAAAACATTCCATGCTCATGGATCGGAAGAATAAATATAGTTAAAATGTCGTTACAGATGAGTTTCTTAAAAAAACAAAACAAAACAAAAACCAAAAACAATCCTGTTAATAATAATAGGGACATATCCATTTGAGGACTTCCACACTACAATAGAGAATAAAGTATTAATCCTCAAAAGCTAAACCACATTGCATGGGTTTCATTCCTGGTAAGAATGGCCTCGTGTTTGATTTAGTGCTAGATTCTCTGCTAGAATTTTAAGACTATTTTAAAAGTACTTTCATAATTAAAAAAAAAAAAAGTTAAGAACTAGACCACTGACTCTTATTTCCAAATACTGCTCAACTGTGTATATATTTCATCATACTCCGAAAAAAAAAAAGTTCATTTAATTAGTGTTGAGCAGGTGATATTTCCCAAAACCAGTGGATTTGCAGCTAATTCCTAAATATAATGCACACCTTTAAATGCATATAAAACTTGAGTCAAGGAAGGAGTCACCAGTCTTTTTCATAGTTTTCCCAGAAAATTAGGGATAATCTACATATTTATGCAGAACAAACTGTAATTTCACCTAAAAGAACATTTTATTCCTCTATTTCCAAATAAAATTAAAAATCTGATCAAGAGTCAAAGGTTCAAAAATTTTTCATAACGTAAGCTACTCTCATTAAAAAAAATCACACCTTTGATTTTATAGAGGGTTCTCAAAGGCGAACGTAAGCAGCGCCATGCAAGAATGAATCCACACCACAGTCAAAAAGATCTTATAACGAAAGGTCATGTTATGCTGTCATAATAAAAAACCCACCATAATTATAAAAGTGCCACTTAAAGTGTACCTCCAAAGAAAGCACCAGGAGGCAAGAAAAATGCCTATAAAAAAAGCCTAACATTTCCAAAAATGTGTTTGTGCCTTTATCACTCAGTTACCAAGGATGCCAGCAGACACTCTGAAATTCCAAGAAATGCAAATACTGCAAATGTGCACAGATGATGACATTAATAACCCTACGGTCTGGGCACCACAGGTAAACATGTGGCTCAGCTCCAGGGCTACATCCTGCACTCATCTCACAATGAGGTTTTCATGCGATTCCAGTGGGTATCCCAGGAATACAGTAATCCATTTTCTACACTGTGGCTCTGAGAAGAGCCGACTGGGCCTATGTCATGCTTTGTTAGAGGTTCATGATCACATTATCTCATGGTGGACCTGACACTTTTATTCAGTTTACAGTATGTTCTATGTACAGGCAACTTATTTCCTTTGCCAGGGCTGCTGACAACCTTTTCCACACTATATTAATCTTGTTTACTGACTTTATCTTGGTACAAATATCAGAAAACTGAACTTTTTATCTCAGAGAAAGAATAAACAACGTGTTGACAGAAGCAGAAGCTATTTTCAGGGCTAAAATTGCTTGTTTACCTGAAGCTATACTTATGGAAAAATGTTTAAGTCTTGCTCTGGCTTGAAATACATAATCTGAAATTTAATAAATGAAGAAATTTCACATACCCCCATGTGATAAATTGCCTGATGAAAACAATGCAACTGAATACAATAAAACTGAATTTATAACTAATTTACCCTACAATACAAATGTAAGCTTTCAATCTAGTCAGAAATAATCACAGTGTGTATTTCTCAGAAATCACAGATGTATAAACTATACACTCAATTCAATTGCTGCAAATAACTCACAAAAGATTTACAGCACCAAATGTAGATATTTAAATGACTTTTCATATTTACATAGTACATGGCCCATTTTTAAAGAAATAAATAGAGGTGAATGGCCTTTCCTGTTATTTCAAGTCATTTTTTGTTTTACTTTTGAAGATATGCCAAAAGCCATAATTTGGAATTTTTTTTAAATGAAATTATACCACACTGAGGTCCACACATGATGATTTTCTCAGGGTTAGTACCACTAGTCTGTGTCAGGAGTAAAATGTTTTTACTATGAAAACCTTTGGTGACTTTGGGACTAGACATCCCTCCTGAAAATCAGAATAAGATCTTAATACAAAACTTACCCCATGGAAAGCAGTGCTATATTAAAGTCTCCATGTATTTTAAACTTGGAAGCATGTGTTTAATAAGACTGATTATTGGTAGATACTTCAACGTTATAAAATATCAAGAAACATTCTTACAAAATTCTTTCTAAAACTGTAGAATTTAGGGTTAGATAATAATCTTCATAAAAATAAATGAAGCAATTTTAAACGTCACATCAAAGTAATAATTTCTACTAAACAAGTATAGTAATTATATTGTTTTATTTTCCAAAAAATATGGCTTCCAAGTACTCCAGAAATGTCTTGGAAAGAAATAACAAATTAAAAAAAACTTTAAATATCAATAAAATATTCACATAATAAAGTGCTTTTTGTTAGAAAAAGTAGATTGTGTTCCACAAGATTAGATAGGGCGCAGGTAATCTGTTCTTCATGAGAAATGGTATTTCCACAGTCCAGTTCTTTGTTAAGACTCTGGAGATAGTTATGTAATTAGGCAATAATTACTGATGGCAATCGTAGACATCACACTATATGTCCAGAATTCTTGAGATTCATTTTTAAATATTGTTGTATCAATAGTGACTACAGTTCTAAATGAGGTAGGCATATTTCTTCACATTGCCTGTGTTCATTACTGAAATTATTAAAATTAAAAAAAAAAGACAACTCAAAGCTGGAAAGGAATGGATGGTCTCTAGACAACAAAGCAGTTGTCAACTTCTGCCCTTTGGATTGTGGAATAAACACTAATGCTAAAAGACCACCTTGGTCTTCGCTTTTGCTACTTGTTATTTACTGTTATCAACCTCAGAAAATAGGAATGTAATAATGACAGGTGAAACTGAACAACAGCTGGACAAGAAAGTACCACTGTCAAAATTCATAAGGTCAGTGAGTAAGAATATACGGGAGATTTAGCTAATGACAAAAGTGACAGAACATCTTCTCCCTTTCGTTAGACACATTAAGACAGTTTCTTATTCTATCCTTGATTTCTTAATGCCAATTTCATGACTCTCCTCAAAAGATAAAACACAACACTCATTTTTCCATCTCATTTTCATTTTGTCGTGAACAACTCCCCCTGCATCCCATCTCATTCTCCTACAATTGGATAACTGAACCAATCCCTTCCCAAAGCAGGTAAACTATCTGAGACACAATGGTCTTATAGGATTAATGAGAAGTCTGTTCAATATGGATGATGCCCCAACTCATATTTTCAAGGATTAAGATTCCTTCTGTCAATGAAGTGTTATGTCCCCACTAAGTACAAGAGGCCATCATTCTTTCTTCTCTCCCTCTAATATAGTCATTCTCCTTCAACTTTGCTCTTAGTTACAATTACATTTGCTTTCCAAATGCTATTCTGCTTCAGTGCCCACACTGACAAATACATATGGTGGCAGGCTGCCATTCGAAAGAAGGCCTTTCAATTTTGTGAGGACTGGTCAATCAAATCGGCCGGGCCTTCAGGCCACAGGGAGATCTTGCCTGAGCCTGCCTGCCATGCGTCAAGTCCCAGAAGTTTCCTGCTTCTCTAAGGACCAGTATTAATTTGACTCAACTTCTCGGAAGAGAGAAACAAGCCCCGAAAATTTAGCAGGCTCGGCATGAGGGGCCCCTGCTACGTTCAACAAATGTGTCAGTCAAATAACAAATAATAAGGTGACAGATAATAAGGACAACAACTCGGCAAAACCAGACCCAACAATAAGGCTTTAAACCCCAAGGGTAGGAAGTAAGGAGAGGAGAGCAAAGAGATGGAAGGAAATTTATTATGGTTGCTAGTCTACACATTTATCTTCATCCAAAAACAATCATAAGAAATAACACCCTAAATGTTTTGCAGTAACTGGTTTTGATTAAGTAGCTGTTAAAATGAATGTACAAAATGTACATCTTTTAATCCCATACAGCAAAGGAAACAAAAGGGTTCTCCCAAAGTATTTCAAATGAGTTTTATATCGGTGTTCTGAAAAGTTCTGTTACAAGATAGGAGGAGAATGAATAAAATATTTCACTGTGTCCTCTATTCTCATATATAATATTACAGACTGCTCGCAATTCACGAAGGCACAATCTACTTGGGGATAGAAAACATTCAGGAAAATAATACTAGAATTACTTCGAAAACAACATAAAAAAATAAAAATTACTTTAGAATTACTTGTAAAGCAATACAAAAAGGACAATGCAGGTAGTACAAATGGATATCATTTATAAGATTAAAGGGAAACAAAGTAGTTATCTGATTTAACAGGAAGATGGGGAAAAAAATCACCTGTGAGAAGGGAGTTGTATACAATTATCTCTCCCTGCTCCAATCCATCTTACCAACTTGCCAAATTCAACTTTCTAAATTGCTGCTTTTTACATGTCAGTTTTCTCATTCCAGAGCCATCCATAGCTCTATGCTGAAAGTAAAATTAAAACTAATGAGAAATGCATTCAGAGCCCTCTCTAATCTGATCCTTATTTTTCAGCGTGATCCTTCCTTATGTAGTAACTGACTTCTCCCCTTGTCAACACCCAAAACTGCTCTACTTGATACAATTCAACAAATGTTTACTAGTTAACTACTATGACTATACAATTATGCTTATATTAACTATATGGCAAGTGGTATATGGTTTCCATTCCATTGGGTGATTTTAGTTCTCTGTCACACTGAATAATCTTTTTGATGTCATGATAAAGTCCTGAGTTTAAGGGTCCCTTTTGATTCCAGAGTGGTTTTTTTCTTTTTAAGAATAAAAAAATCAGCCAATAATTCATAAGCTGCTTCACATTTTACCTTCCTTTGCCTAGATACCCATTAAAGTAAAATGTGTATTTATACAGTAGACTAGCAAAAATCCTCTTTACTAGCTATAAGACAGGAAAAAACAGTAGGTACGTGCAGAACAGCTCATGTGTGCTTGCTGATGTGTTGGATACGAGGAAGAGGTCACTATAAGTCTTCACCTATCCGGGAGTTTTAACTATAGTCAACGTGCTCCTATAGGGAGCACTCAGGAAGGAGGATGATCCATTTGGAAGGACAACTGAATTAGCTGAGATTTTGAAAATGGTTGGACTAAATTACTAACTTTACACACTATAACTTGATTTTCCAATGAAGAAAATGCCTTTAGAATTTTGTAAAATGTAATAACATTACAGAAATATGTACTAGGTTTTCATTTTAAAATTTACCAATATTCACACTCAATCTTGCTCTTATCGGCGGATCTCACACTGGAAGACTCTTATTAGGGTCTATGTGTCATCCTCTCTTCACAGCTTCACGTCACCTGAATTATATTGTAGGGTGTATAACAGTGATTTTACCTGGTCATCAAGGTACTGCTCCGTAATATTATTAACAATTTTTAATCTGTTTTGGAAGGATGCAAAGGTGAACAAAGAAAGTGTGCTAATGACCACCATGACACATCAAGAATGAACAGAACTGGGAGAAATATTATTATTCTTAGTAATGATAACGACACTTAAGCATTACAGCTCTTGCCTGCTTATAAGGTGTTTTCACAGGAAAGGGGGATGAGTAAATAAGCATTATTCTCAAATACCAGTTGAGGGCACGGGCCCCAGATCAAAAAGATGAAACAGAGCTAGATCTGACCCTCAACTGTCCTATTCACAACCTATTACTTTGTCCCCTATGGGACTACACAAAGGAGACAATAGACCACAACAAGTGTTTTCTGTATTTGGGGATTTGCTGCAGAAGATGCTTGGCTGAATCTAGAATATACTCTTGGAAAATCTTCAGCCAAGAATTATACATCCAAGGATGATACTCCGGTCCTCACTTGTAACTTCAGAGTAACCTAAGTGGCTATTTTAAATACAGGCAAGAAATGAGCACGGTGGGCCAAACAGGGTTGTTAGCACATGTTATGGATACACTAACGGAAATGAGAAATAGTTCTACTACCAGTTATTACACCCAAAGTAGCAAAAAATTTAAGAACTGTATTGGAGAGGGGTAAGCACTCTATGAGAATATGATTAGGAACCCGGAAAATTAGAGAACATGGAGTACTTTTTCCCCCTTCAAAGCAGGTATCAATGTGAATGTGAGATTATACCTTAAAACCAAAAAGGTTTTATTTATTTTTTATTTTTTTTAATGTTTTATTTATTTCTAGGAGAGAGAGAGAGAGACAGAGCGAGCAGGGGAGGGTCAGAGAGAGAGGGAGTCACAGACCAAAACAGGCTCCAGGCTCTGAGCTGGCAGTCAGCACAGAGCCCGATGTGGGGCTCGAACCCACGAACCGCGAGATCATGACCTAAGCGAAAGTCGGACGCTTAACCGACTAAGCCACGCAGGCGCCCCAAAACCAAAAAGGTTTTAGAAAGAATCAAAAACTCACAGGAAATAAAGCTCAGAGAAGTGCAAGGCTTTCCTTTCAATTGCGGATTAGACTTCCTACCAGGAATCCTGTGTCAAAGAGAGAATGCTAACCTTTCAGCTGCCAGCGTCACATGAAGTAGCGAATGAAGACAGACTTCAGATAATCTGGGAGTAATCTCAGCACATGTTCAAGTAATAGGAGCACATACATTTCTCTAAAAGAATTGTCAAAATGTGAATTATACCAAATTGATGAAGGTTTTAAAATATACACACATGCGTACATGTACATATATGACGTTCGCAATTGTTATGTCTTAATCTAAAACTAAACGTTGTAATTATTTGAAATTCTTACTTTAAAGCTTTTTTTTCCCTCATTAAAATTAGTCAGCATCAATAATTAAGAATTTAGAAGGATTGGCCTATTAGAATAATAATACTTCTAATTATTAAGTGCATAAATTCTCGTTTCTGGTAAACACTAATAATGAATGATCTAAATGCTTTAATAGAAAAAGATTAATCACTACTTAATTAAAAAACAAATACAGCAACCACTTTTTTTTTTTTAATACTGCTTCATGGTAATATTTTTTTTTGACGAAGAAACTAAAAATTAACCAGCTGAGAATGATGGCGAGTAGTGATTAAAGAAGGAGTTTTACTTTGCCGTCCACTTTAGTAGCAAGCTGTGAGTGGCCTCTGCTGGCTGACCAAAGGCTTCCTAAATCACTCATTTATGATGCCTGCACAGTTATGGGCTTCAGAAGAATACGGACCTGCCCACATACACTTATATGAAATCCACTGTGCGTAAAGACCTGCCTTTTGTAAAAGTAAATGCTAAATAATAAACAAAATGTGCATAAATGATGTAAGAAAACTTTATAATTTTATCCCAATTCAATTAGATTGCACTTAAAATCTATACATCTTCTAAAATTTTAATTTATATACCGTGACAGTATGTGACTTATCTTATTCAATTTATATCACACAATCATACCCACATTTAAAAATACAGATTTTCTTCAGGTTCATTACACACACCCATATCCTACCCAAACTTTTTCTCAAAATTAAGTGTCTTCTCTACTGATTTTGCAGGGAAATATAACGAGAGACGGAATTAAAAATCCCTTAAAGAATTAGATTTAAAAAAGGGCATTAACACATTTTATATAATGTTTATACAGATACTGTTCTGGAAATGAAGTAAAGCAAAGCAATTTGAAAGATTTCTATATTATGGCACCTATGTTTGGGTAGAAGTAATTTTATATTCTAACCTTAAAATTGCAATCAAGAAGTTGAAACCTTACTACTATCTTACTTACTACTTATTATGCTTATGATTAATTTCATAATCATAAGAGAAGAAAAAAATGTTTCCAATTCTGCTCAGTAGCTTTCTAGTAATCAAAATTTTCTGTGCACGACAGAATTTATGATTTTTTTATTTATCTATTTAAACATACAATTATATGATTTGCTTCATCCTCTACCCAATCCACTTAAAATATACCCCATTAAGCATTATTATCAAATATGCCCTTGATGTCAAAAGGTGACTACATTTATTTTTAAAAAGTTGCTGTTCTCACATGTGACACTACTTCAGTATATTTCAACTCTCATTTCAGAATTCCGTCCCATTATCTTGCCTGCTCAAAACTGTTCACAGGGTTAGCTAGCTGACATGTAAGATAACCCTCCATCTCACCAGACACCGCTGGGATACGACACACTGACCTACAGTAAGCCCTTATTATTAGCCTGAAATATATAGTGCGTGATGTAGTTCCTGACAGGGAATTTGTTTATAAAAATCCTTTTATTTCTCTGGGCACCCAAAATGCTTTTAAAAGTAATGTTCAACTGTTTAAAGGAATTTCAGACAATAAAGAAAAATTCTAATCAGTGCTTTGAAGTCTCCTCTCCTGTCCCCCACTATTCTGCAGAAGTGAAAAAAAAAAAAGGAGTCATATATACAGAAAATAGAAGGCAGAAAGTGTTTTCTCTTTGGAGCTTAGCATACGTAGAGTTTATTATATGAAGGCTAGAACCTACCAAAGAAAAAGATACTCAATAGTTCTCATTCTTAATGAGAACTACAACATACTGAAAAGCTGGGTACAAGTGAGGGGTTTTTTTGTTTTGTTTTTTTTTTTTTTTTGTAGTTAGAGAAGGTCAGGAGGTAACAGCAGTAAAGATAATTATGACATTCAGCCAACCTACATGATTGATAACATAAAAAAATATTAAGATGGCTTTTTGGATGAAAAATTCTATCACGTGCATTAAAAAACATACTTTAGGAATACAGGCAGGTTAGGAAAAATTTTAAGCGCTTAGCTTTAAGTTACTTAAACTATACTTAAAACACATGAGTGACATTTCTGTTAGAACTAAAATTATTCTCCTTCTGTATTAATTATCTGACAATTTATCCCAACATTATTAGTTGTACATATCTTTCTGAATTGCATATTCTTCTTACTTTTCACAATGTTTTTATAAACTAGTCAATTTCTTTCCAACTTAAATTGACAGTGATGTATGGAATCTTAATCTACATTAAGAGAAAAAACTTTGCAGCTGTTTTTGATGTTTAAAAGATTGTTTCTAGGAATTTCAAGAATACATTAACAGTAATTTAAAAGAAAAATGCTGATAGTCTCCACATTTTAAAACTGATTATCTCAACCTGGTTTATATTTAGCAAACAAAAGACTTAAGAAAATCCTATAAGCTGTTCTCTAGGAGCAAGCATGCCTGCAACCATTCAGTCTCCTGTAATGTATTTCAAAACCTGATTATTATACTGTAAAGTGCACTAAAAGTTTTCCCTACCTTAAAATAAAAGGAATAGTGTTTTAGAGGGGAGGGAAAGAGACAGCAAGTAGAAGCTTATGGAAACTATTCCTTAAGGTATAAAGGAGTGAATAAGTTAATCATAAAGAAATCAAATATTAGTTAATAGGTAATTGTATAATCTTAGTATATTGGTGACTGGCAACACAAATCCCAAATAATTACTTGTAACTTATAATATCCTTTGACCAACATATATTTGAAAAAAAAAAATCACCCAGTAAAAATAATCTCCATATCAGTAGATTCTTATCAGTAGAATTTGCTTGAAAAAGAAGGAACTCCCTATCTAGCATAACTTTGTAACTTCGGTAGCATGATAAAATCAATCAGAAGGTGAGCAGTGACTGTGTGAAGTAATTTATAGCCAATAAGAAGTATGTGCAGTCACCTGTGGAGCTTCTACGCAAAGTTCATCTAATGGGATTTACTTCTCTGGCATGAGCCTAGTGCCCTTCTTTGTACTTTAGGTTGTCTGGGATATAGACAATGACACCCATTTTTTTTGAGTAGGAGCGAACAAGAATCCAAGGTTTCCATCCTAGGTAATGGAGCCATCAAATGTCTTCCCATAACATGAGGGAAAAAACAAAGAAACCCTTCTTGATCAAGCTACCATTATTTGGGTGTCTTGTTACATGCGCCAAACTCAATCCCTAATTAATAATAATGATGACGATAATGCTATTATAGCAACTGGAAGCATACTCAAACTATTCCTTAAGGTGTAAATGAGTGAGTAAGTTAATAAATTCTACCTTTACTCTTAAAAAAAGAAACCAAAAACATGCCATGGTACTATAGAAGATTCTAAAGAACTGCATAATATGATTCCTGCTAGCTAATACGTTGCAAACTTAAAAAATATGAAAACTAATGCCGATGAAATAACTACTAAACTGTGTGTGTTGGGTTCATAACTGCAACACTTAGCAAACTTAGCAAAAGCAATTTTTGGAGGTGACGGGGCTGATGCTGAGTGTGAGAGACTGGTAGGATTTAAGGCGATGGAAGGAGGGGAATTATATACTGAACACAGACACAAGGTATGGATCAAAAGGGTATATAGATTGGAAATGAAGAAATAAGCCTGACTAGACTAGAAGTCTGTCAGAAAAAAGTTGAGTGGGTAATATGGTTTCAGATATCTAGGAATATGGTTCTTCCTGTAAAATAATCTATGTGTAAGGCTTCCACAATTTTGCTAGATAAACCACCTAGTTAATACTGTCCGACTCCAGTAGGAAAAGACAGACCCAAATCCAAATGAATAAAAACAAACAAAAAAGGAGGCAATATTTTCATATTTTAAATCTCTGTACTTTCACCTTCACTAAATCCCTATCCCTTGCAGCTTTTGGGGTTCTGTACCAAGAGCCTGGGAGATGGAAATACAGTTTCCTCTAAGGACATACAGCGTTAAGAGGCAACCCCTCTGTCTGTGGTGGTCAAGCCGAGGTGCTTCCTGCCCCTTTCATTCCTGTGGAGAATGAAAGAAGAGTGGAGGCTGAAGTAGGGGAAGTACTTTAGAAATCAACATTCTAACTGACCCCCCCCCCAGCCCCGGGGCAAAGCAAGGTGCAAGATCAGTGTGGAGATGTGAGGAATGTCGGCTTCCTCAGCACAGCTGATGAGGAGGCCAGCCTCTAGGAGAGGCCACATCTGAGTTTGTATCCTGCCCAAACTGGCATAGGAGAAAAAAAAAATGTCACATCTGTGGAAGGAGGGGGCTAGAGAGATAGCTGGAGAATGTTACTAGTCCCTCTGCCTCAGTGTGCTAGACAGGTGACCCAGGAACTTCCGTAACCCAGTGGGGGAAGGGGACTCAAAGGAGCACAGGGACTTGGAGATATGCGGTAAATGACTGGAATCCATGGCGTTCAGTAATGGGTACCAGCATGATACTGCATGAATCACTCAGATTCATGTGAGTGAATGAGGCCCAGGAGTTCATTCTAGAACCAAAATATAGTGAACAGATACTAAGATGGTGCATGACTCTAAGGTCATCTCCACTGTTACCTCCAGGGCACCTAAGCTCCCACTGCCATCTTGGAGAGAAGTGGATGGGAAGTGGAGATGAACTGCAAGACAAGCATTTGTTAGAAAAAAGGTAAGCTGCCCAAGGAAATACTTTATATATACCGAGGTACAGTAATTGGCAAATCCGTATCACTTCCCCTGACCCCTGCTCCCCCACCCATGCACTCTGTCCCCTCCCTGTCCCTTCACCTAGCAGTAATAAGTGGAACTTCATGAGAAATGTCAAGTGTACTAAATAAAAAAGGTACGTTTTCTTTTGTCCAGGTATTACATTTTTGCCCCATTACACTTATAAATGGATATTGGCCCTTTAAATATATTCACGAATAGAAGAAGTGTCCATACATTAGCATGATGAAAATCTTTCTGTGTGATCCACACATAAGCAGCAAAGCATAAGTACTTGACTAGATTAAGCTTTTTCACTGTTTATAGCAAAATTCCACAAAATGTGTATCATATTTTCAAGCTGCAGGTTACAAAATCAATTGTGACAACACTATACTTTTTATTTTTTTTAAATTTTAAAAAATGTTTATTTATTTTGAGAGAGAGAGAGAGAGAGAGCAAGGAAGGGGCGAGAGAGAGAGAGAGACAGAGAATCCCAGGCAGCCTCTGCTTGATCAGCATGGAGCCCAATGTGAGGCTCAAACGTGTGAATCCTGAGATCATGACCTGAGCTGAAATCAAGAGTTGAACGCTTACCTGACTGAGCCATGCAGGCGCCCCAACAAAAATATACTTTTATGACAAGATTAGAAAACAAAGCAATAAGAACTCTTAACAGTAATTTTTGCTGCCCAAGTCATGATCACAATGGGATACACAATCCACCTGGTTTAGCAATATAACCTAGATATTATGGACTTCATCCACTACTTCTTTTTCTCCAGCATAAAGTGGTTTTTAGGAGGAAAAGAGTACAATGATGAAAATTGTGGGCTATGAGTCCAGATTGTCTGCATCCAAATCTTGATTCTTCCACATTTCAACTCTAAGACTCTCAACTCCCTCAGCTATAAAATGGGGACGTATATAGTATCTATTTTGTAGAGTTATTATGAGAATTAAATGAGATAATCTGAAAAGCACATATTCAGTGTCTGACTATAACTATTTGCTTTAATTGTCTCCAAGCCTAATGGAAGATACAACTGCAATAATAAGCTGACACAAATAAGTATTACAGTAGATGTAAGCATTGACTAAGGGGCTTTTACGGGGTTGGAGGGAGTCAGGAATGAGGAGGGTGTGCAGAACAATGGTGCAATTGGAGATGGTTAGCATTGGGCTGTCATCACTCTTTGCAGTGAATTACTTGAAACAGTCCCGTTGATAAAAACAGTCCGGTTGATAAAAATCAGATGAGCAACTGTTTCTCATGAACATGTTAGAAATGCAGATACAAATTTAATATATAAAACATACCACATTCTCAAGAAGAGTTACTTTACAAATTAATTTACAACTATATCGTGGCCCGGCTACATCACAAAACTTAATTCAGCAATTTCCGCAAAGACATTGTTAGTGACTACATAGGCTGGTGCTTTTCTGATGCTTTTCAATTAGTGGAAAGGTCATGAGTTTAAATAAAATAGAGTTAAGTATCTTATCTATAATAATGGTCTCTAAATGGAATGTTTTACAGCTGATTTGCTGTTCTTGGCCAATTCTAAGGGCCTGAAAGAAACCTGCACAGGCAGACCACTGTAATACATGCCATTGAAGTAATAAAAGCAATGCGTTTCCTTCCATATTCAACTTCAAACACACACACAAACACACACACACACATTCTTTAATATTACACACAAAAAAAACCCATTGAAAAAACCTTGAAGACTTCTCTGACCACACACAACAGAAGTAATTTCTCCCCCCATGTTGAATTTGTGTATTTCCTTGTATCTTATGTCACATAACAGCTGTCTCATGATACAACTGCAAATTCCTGTATCCTCTATAAGCACATACATTTCTCAAAAGCAGTGGCTTTTGTCTAATTTACTGTTGTATTGCCGACAGAGTGTGGTATACTGACCTACACAGAACCATGTGATGAAGTCATCCAAAGCACAAATATTATTCACTATAGCTGGTTAGCATTTTCTGATAGGCATAACACAACTCAGTAAACATTCTGAATAACTCACAGGCAGGTTAAATACTTCAGTCTTTCAAAAATCTGGACATGTTGTCTTAGAAGCCATGCTGCTCTAAGATGACCCATTCTAACGCCAGTTTCATAAAATTAAATATTACAAAAGAAAAAACCTAGTAGGAAGTATGTAGAGAATAAATGGAATAAATGAATATAATTTACAAAGTGCTTTGCATAAGGAACAGTTCATAATTTTTAAAATACAGAAATTGAAAGAGATGCAATTACTCTTTAATGAACTCCTCGAACAATTTCACTTAAGTTGGTCAAATGTAATAAGGAAAAAAGACTATAAGAGAAAAGAAAAAAAATGCTGAATTTCCTTTCCAGAGTAGCACACTATTAAGAGAATTCATTGACAGAAAGAAGGCTGTCACATACTAGCATACGCTGAAAAAATGGCAGAATATTACATGTTCTTAAAATCCATTCCAGAAGAAGCTATCTATAAAGCAGTGGTAGCATCTTAAGCATTATAGTAACTAAGAGACTAGATAATCACCAATTATTCTCGAATTGTCCCAGAGGTATCAGCTGTGAGTTCCATGGACATCAAGCCACACCATGGAATCAGAAACAATGAGATCTTCTAGCACGGTCAGTTTGTGAGACACCGACATGATGTCACTACAACCCACCTCTGTGAGACTGGGTGTACACACAGAATGCCAAGTAGCACAGTCCACTGGACCATGAACAACTCCGAGTGCAGAGATAACTGTTTTATTCTTTCCCTTTGTCCCCTGGGATGAGCCCAGTATGTACTAAGTAAGTAGTATCCATTATTATTGATTTTAACAAACACTGATTGAGCACTTTCTGGGTGGCACAGACTCTCAGAAGCTGCACGCGTTTACAGTATTACCACTGCTCACACCTCTGCAAGATTGTAATTCTTCTCTCCATCTCACAAATGAGGTTCCAAGAGATTAAAACAACCCACCTGAGACCACCTACTTAACAAGTAGTAGAGCCAGTATTTTAGTCCAGAAATGTCTGGTTCATGTACTCAACAAGAAAATATTGAGCCTTACTATGTGTCCTAAGAAAGGAAGAAGACACACACTGACCAGGACCCTGCATTTATAGGATCTGCGTGTTGGTCTGAATTAACAAAAAAACAACAAGCATATTATAGATTGTGGTAAATTCTGGGAAGGAAATAAAGCAAGAGGTGGTGGGGAAGTGGAATCCCGTCTGGCCTGAGTCTTAAAGAATGAGATGGAACAGTCCTAGTTAAAGGAAAAAGCATAAGTAGGCATGGAAGTGGAAGGGTATATACATGCCTCAGGAGTGGCATGGAGGTCGGGGTGGGCACGGGAAGACTGGGGTGCTGTAAGGTCAGAGAGCATAAAGGAACCTCAACACTCAGGGTGACCTTAGTTCTAAAGAAGTTGTGCTCTTTTCTTTATACCAGCAGATCTCAAACTTTATACTCTTAAAAATATTTGAGGGGGCATCTGGGTGGCTTAGTTGGTTAAACGTCCGACTTCAGTTCAGGTCATGATCTCACGGTGTTCGCGAGTTAAAGCCCCGCATCAGGCTCTGTGCTGACAGCTCGGAGCGTGGAGTCTGCTTTAGATTCTGTGTCATCCCCTCTCTCCCCCTTGCCTGCTCACATTCTGTCTCTCCTCTCTTAAAAAAAAAAAAAAAAAGAAAAGAAACATTAAAAAAATTTTTAAAAAATAAAAAAATTGAGCACTCCAGAGAGTTTTGTTCACATGGTTTATACGTACTGACATCTGCTGTATTGGAAATTAAAACTGTTAATTTTGAAACCCAAGAATATCCAATACTTTTCTTGGAGACTCTGGAAAAGACCACCATATTCTCATGAAAAACTGAGGTAAAAAAGGCAAATATCTTAGTACTATTATGAGAATAGTTTTGCCTTTGTGGACCCCCTGAAAGAGTCCTCGGATTCTCTGGGGTCCCCAAACCACACTTTGAGAGCCACTGCCGTATCCCACAGCTGTTCAGGTGTGGTCCCCAGGCCAGCACTACCAGCATCAGCCGGGAACATGTTAGAAATGCAAATGCTCAGGCCTCATCCCAAACCTATGGAAGTAGAATCTCTGGAAATGAATCCTCTCCATCTGTGTTCTAAGAAGCCCTCCATGTGATTCTTTCTGATCCTCTCGAGAGTCTGAGAACCCCACTGTTCTAGACTTTACTGAAGAAGGCAGGACCAAGTGGGAAAACACCAGCAAGGGGGTCATAAGAAATGGTTTTAAAATATGCAAAAACTGGCTGCCGCAGCATAAATACAAAAGCTGGACACCAAACGCAGGGTTAAAAAAAAAAAAAATTAAAAACCTTGCAGCAAGAAGGAGAATCAATAGAAGGGTGACTTCTTTTTGAACAAAGGTTTCAGACCGAATGGAAATTGAAGAGCCAAAACTGCAAACACTGACAGATTCTGCAAACGTGTATGGTGGCAAACCAGGATGTCCATCGTCATGGGTGAATAAAACCAAAAGGCCGGTGTTAAAGTGTCCATCGTATGCATATGGAGACCCAGAGACAATAAACGATATCAAAGGTGTTAACCAAGATAATATATTTATGAAGGGGGAAAAAAAAACCCTAATTTTGATTGAATCATATCTCAGTTCTCACAAATAATTCTTTCAAAGGGAATACTCCACATAACTTGTCAAGCCTTGTTTAGCAGTACAAAGGAACAAACAAATGAGTTTGTTTGGTGATGCATGTTAATAACTTAATCAACTCATATAAAACCTGTCACTGTATACACCAAATAATATTTTGGTTCCTTTCACTGAATCTTACCTAAGTCCTATAATATTACTATGTCCTTGTATCCATAATAACATAACAATTATCCTTTGGGCTCCTAGCAACCTCTATCTATCCAAATCATTGTACTTAAATATGATTTAGTAGTACACTGTATTTTAATTTGTGTTGACTTCTCTAACTCTCTCATAGACTATAAGCATCTAAAACTAGGTACCATGTGTTATTCAACTTTTGTTTCTCTCATACATTGCAGTGTCTGGCACATGGTAGATGTGAAAGAGAAATAATATTTACTTATTGATTTAAATTATTTACACATTTTTTTTTTTTTTTAAGTAGGCTCCATGACCAGCACAGAGATCAATGTGTGGCTTACACTCAGGACCCTGAGATCAAGGCCTGAGCTGAGATCAAGAGTTTGATGTTTAACAGACTGACACATCTAGGTGACCCTAAGTATTTATGTTCTTATCTTAATAAGACATCTTATCTTGACATCTACATTGAAATCTCAACAAAGGCCATGACTCATAATTTGATTGCTTTGAAACACAAATAACAGAATCCTAGGTATATCTGTTTTCAGAAAGCCCTTGTTTACTGAAGATAGATACAGACATAATATCTCTTGTAAATGACAATGGGAAAAACAAATCTAATTAGTGGGAAAACTCAACATGGTCCCTTAATTATATGGAGAAACATTTTAATGAATACAAAATAAGATCTATCAAAAAGATTCTTACATATCTTACAGTTAATTGCCTTCACTCCATATCTTAAAAAAATTCTATACCACTAACATTTTGAAGATATAAAAGCAACCATAAAAGTAGTCCAGCAATTATTATTTAATTCTCAATCAGAAACCTTAGACTGCAATTTACAATTATTATTATCTGGGTAAAGTATTAGCTTGATAACCAAAAAGTGCCCATCTTCTTATTAGTGATTCAGGGCCTCGGTGATCCAATATGAAAAAAGGCCATACTTCATAGTCAGAATGAAATTCTGCTTTCAGCTGTTTCTCCTGCTTATTAAACTACTACTAGCCTGTGCAAAAATATTCAGGATGTCTAAAGATAATAAGAGCTTATGAGTGGTACCCTATGGACCCACGACCACCTGGACTAAACAACAATCAATTATCCTCTTTAAATCTGGGCCCTTTCGGTTCTCTCCCAAATTTCTAGGGTGACCACATGCCAACCATACAGTTGGCTAGGGTACAGTATTTACTGTAACATATGCTGTAACGTACTATCTGCATTCAGCTTAGGATATTACAGACACGTGGCTCAGCTACTTAGTTCAACCTCGCATTAAATAATTGGAGCTTAGTGTGGATTTTAAACTCATATTGTCTTGTTCATATTTATGCTCTGCCACTTTCTACCTGTACAAGTTATTTTACTTCTTTTTACTTCTTTTGCCTTATGTGTAAAGGGCAATGAGCAATAATATTAATGCCTACCTCATAGGTCTCCTATGGGAATTACAATAGTTAGTATACATCAAATCCTTGGAAAAATGCCTAGCACATAGGAAGGCCTCAATAATGCTAGCTATTATTAGTAGTAGTGCATTTGGACATCATAGCCCAAGTCGGCTTTACCAACAAGCTTGACATCTCACCTCAGACCTTGTTGGTAGGACTATTCATTCCTTCATTGATAGTTTTTGGCTCCAATCATTTGACTTCATCAAACCGAATGAAAAAAAAATCACTTCCTCTGTATTAGATTGTTAACTCAAGGTCACACACCTACCTATTCAATTTGAGTGGGTGAGTTCTTGACATTGAGGTAACAGTCTCATAAGGAGGAAGTTACTATTTGCTTTTTGAGGTTAATGCATAAAATTAGTTCAAAGCCAAAACAAACGCGCCTTATTGCGTCTAAATATGACGTACAGTATTTGCTGAATGAGCGAAAGGACAGCTGACTCAGGCTTTAGGGAGGTGGCCAACGCTTGGAATCCGAACTAAAAACCAACAAGGAAGGGATAGCAGCTCCAGCAGTAGATTCACCACATCGCCTCTACTGATTTCAGGTTTCAAACATGTTTTGAAATTTTTTATTCCTTATCACTCTATCCTCCCGTTTTTCTCCCCTAATCACTTACATGTTACTTTTTAATTCTCTGTTTGCATGGCTTAATGAGAACCCTGCAGGACTTCCTATTCGCATGGTTTATCACTATGAATCCTTACACAATTAGCAAAACTTCAAACTCACATGCGTATCATCGATGCATGAGAAACTTTCTGGACTACGGAGGAAAGTAAACATAATTAAAGTCTACATAAAAGTTAGCAGTTCATAACCATGATGCATTAGCATAAAACAAACAAAACCAAAGAAAACCCCACCAAACTGATGACAAAGCCATTGTATCTACCACACTTATTTATCTCTTCTAATTGAATTAAGCTCTTCCAGTTTTTCAGAGTGATATCCTTTGCCTTTTTTCCTTTCTCTACATACTTGCTTTTTGGGGAAGTGCATTAACTCTACCTTCAACCATCACCTTCTTTTTCTTTTTTTTTTTTTTTTTTTTTTAATTTTTAATGTTTATTTTTGAGAGAGAGAGACAGCGTGAGCAGGGGAGGATCAGAGAGAGAGGGAGACACAGAATCCAAAACAGGCTCCAGGCTCTGAGCTGTCAGCACAGGGCCCGACGTGGGGCTCGAACCCACGGACCGCGAGATCATGACCTGAGCCGAAGTCGGACACTTAACCAACTGAGCCACCCAGGTGCCCAAACCATCACCTTCTTTAAAAAAAATTTCTTTTAATGTTTCATTTATTTTTGAGAGAGAGAGACAGAGCATGAGTGCGGGAGGGGCAGAGAAAGAGAGAGAGAAACACACAGAATCGGAAGCAGGCTCCAGGCTCCAGGCTGTTAGCACAGAGTCCAATGCCTGGCTCAAACTCATGAACCGCGAGATCACGACCTGAGCCAAAGTCAGATGCTTAACCGACTGAGCCACCCTCAAGCATCACCTTATTGACTGATCACATGTATATAGTCTTTTCTCATCTGAAAATCCACACTTCCAACAACCAGACCCATACTTCCAAGAACCCTTTTGGATATCTCTTTCTGGTAATGGTAATAATCATCTCAAACTGATGATATCCACAAAAATTCATTAAATTTCCTCTCAAATTAACTTCCCATCATGAAGTTGAATTCTCAATTTTTTTTAAGTTTATGATTTTAAGAGAGAGAGTCTGTGCGGGAGAGGGGTAGAGAGAGGTGGGGAGAGAGCCTGACGTGGGGCCAGAACTCACAAACCGTGAGATCATGACCTGAGCTGAAACCAAGAGCTAGCTGTCTGGGCACTTAACCGACTAAGCTACACAGGCACCCCTCAATTCTTAATTTTTTTAAAAAAAATTAATGCTTATATGTATGTATGTACATATGTAGGCATTTCTGGTTCTTGGTCAAAGGCAGCATTTTTCTAGCCTCCCAAATGAGAAAACCTGGGAGTCACCTAACTTGGAAAAATTTGGTTGTTATCCTCCATCATGGCATAGAAGAACGAGAGAGTACTTCACAGTTAGAAGAAGTAATCTCAGCTCTGTCACACATTCATTATATAACCTAGCCACGTGAACTAATTTCTCTTTGCCTCGATTAGTCTCATCTGTAATTGGGCTTATTGGTGATGTCAAAGACTTTGTGTAAGAATTAAAAACAGAGAACATACAGGGAAAAAAGGCAGCACATCACTCTGGCACACAGCAGGCTAACATATACACTGAATATTTTATTAAGGCTTTTTGGTTGGGAATTGTCACTCTCATAATTCAAATCATTTCAGCTTCTTACTTCACTTTTCTTTTATTTGCACTGTATCTCTTATACCCTCCGTCTGTCCAGACCTTACCTACAGAAGGCCTAATTTGCTGACATCGTCTCCTGTGTACTCTGTCTTTCGTTGAACCTACATTTTCTTCTTCTATGAAAATTATATTGCAATTATGGAGAAAACTGTACAATTTTGAACTTAACTGCTTGGTCTCTAGTCATTAGGGAGATGTTGCCTAAATGGTAACCTCTATGAGAGTACTAAATCCTTAATCAATGACAATGTGAAAAAAACCAAAAACCAAAAAACACCCAGATGTAGGAGCTTTGATAAGTCACTTCATGTCCCTGGATCTTGATTTTCTAATCTGTTAAAGAAAATCCAATATTTTCTCTAAAATCCTTTACATCAAAAGCATTCTGTGACTCGAAGTTGAATGCTTAGATCATTTTCATAAAGATTAGAAATCAAAGAAAAGGGTCTTTTTTGGCTTTTTCCTTCTCTCTGAATTTCCTTAGCCCTTTGTTCATTCCATTAATAAAGCACTTACCCTCCCACATTATACTAAGTTCATGTCTATGCTACTAGATATCAAATTCCTTGACAGTAGAGCCCGTTTCAATTAATCTTTGTACCTAGGGTTACTTAAGATAGCATCTGGCACATAGTAGGCATTTAATATATTATTTGTTAAATTGAAATTAATTAGCTTAAGAGGTTTGAGATGGGCAAAGAACATATAAAGTTGTTGCTTTGTACTCAACACAAGCAGTCTCTATAAAACCTTATTCATAGTCTCCTACCCTCAACTTCTATATCTTGACACTATTCAAAACATTAACATATGAGAAGTGAAAGACTCATCACTGCAATATGTAAAACCACTTCAAACTTTATATACTAAAGATGGTGGAAGAGAAGAATCAAACTCATCAAAGTATAATCAAACCATTTAGGACTTCAATGCGCATTTAAACTAAGTAAGAAAAAAAGGAAATGCTAAATTAAAAAAAAAATTTTTAATGTTTTATTTATTTATTTATTTCTGAGAGAGAGAGAGAGAGAGAGAGAGAGAGCAAGCGAGCGAGCAGGGGCAGGGGGTGGTCAGAGAGAGAGGGAGACACAGAATCCGAAACAGGCTCTAGCCTCTGAGCTGTCAGCATAGAGCCTGACGCGGGGCTCGAACCTACGAACCATGAGATCATGACCTGAGTGGATGTCGGACGTTTAACTGACTGAGCCATTCAGGCACCCCAGAAATGCTTAACTTAATTTGGAAAATACAACTTTCCAATTAATTCAATAATTTGGAATTTAAAACTGACAATGATATTCATAATTTCATACTTCAAGAATTTGATACTGCAATTTAAAAATATTTTAGGTTTTGGGGCGCCTGGGTGGCTCAGTCAGTTAAGCGTCCAACATCGATCAGCTCAGGGCATGATCTCACAAACCCCGCATAAGGCTCTGTGCTTACAGCTCAGAGCCTGGAGCCTGCTTCAGATTCTGTGTCTCCTTCTCTGTCTGCCCCTCCCCTGCACACACTCTGTCTCTGTCTCTCTCTCAAAAATAAACATTAAAAACATTAAAAAAAATTTAGATTTCAAAAAATAAAAAAAATCAAGAAACTAAAAAAACCCAATAATCAGATTATATTATCCAAATGCTTTATATATATTTTTTTCAGTCATAAAGCACTTAATTTTAACTACAAAGACTTTCCGTATCTCTTACCAGGACGCTTTATGTTTAGACTGTATAAAGAAAAATAAGTATAAAACTATTATTGTAGCTCTATGTTTTATAACAAAACATGGATTTTTTTTAAACAGGTGAATTCTGCCTTAGTGGATTCGTGTAGGTATCAATAACTGGGAAATCTATATCCTTAAAAAAAAAAAGAACTAGAGAAATTTCACAAGAGAATTTTATTTTATATTGTTAATTGTTTGTTTGTTTGTTTTTTAGTAATCTCTATCCCAAAGTGGGGTTCAAACTCACAACCCTCAGATGAAGAGTTGCATGCATCCCCTCACAAGAGAATTTATTCAGGAGCCCCAAAAGGCACCTGATATAGTATTTAGGATCTTGTGGCAGTCCCAATGTGAACGCATGCATGGAACAAATTCATTACAAGAAAGCTGAGCCCTCAGATACTCGGTGCTGTCCCTGAAGTCATTACTCCAGTACTGTTCACGATTTGCAAATGCTGTAAATTTGGGGTTAATGTTACTCAAATAATGTTATGTGGTATGGAGTTTATTTTGGGGTCAGAATTTACTTTAATAGCTTTATAAATACTTTGGTCTTGTGCTGATAGAATCATTAATGGCCTGAAGGGTCACTTAATTTTCTTAGTTTTACTTTACTGGACTTTATGGGGAAAATAACATGCTATGTTACATTTTCCTATTTGTAGTACGTGAATGTCTCAGGACAAATCTCTTGCAAATGTCAAGGGTCTCCTGTAATTGTTTCTTCACAAATGGGTAGTACCCTGGCCTCTCCATTCTGACAGTGACTTGGGTTGGAGGGTTAATAACCATGAAGAGCAGAGGAGCTGAACCTGAAGTGTTAAGATGGGCATAAATCCTAACCTACAACGTATGCTTTTTTACCAGTAGGCTTTTCAGGGTATGATGGGCCAAGTTATGTCCGTCATCACTACACTTAACATTGTTGGACCCTATTTTTCACATTGTTATGACTGGCACGCTACAAAAAGCACGGATATTTAGGGAAAGACCCATGCTGATTACTTCTGTGGACTGTCATCACCTCTTTCTTTACCACATCACTTTCTTTTTTTCTTTTTTAGCAGTAAAACATGTTTTAATTGGATTTTGCTTGCTACTTTTTAAAAAAAATTTTTCTTACAAATAGTTTATTGTCAAGTTTGTTTCCATAAAACACCCAGTGCTCATCCCCACAAGTGCCCTCCTCCATGCCCATCTCCCCCCTCCCCCCCACATCCATCAGTCCTCAGTTTGTTACTCAACATTCAAGAGTCTCTCATGGTTTGCCTCCCTCCCTCTCCCCCACCGTTTGCCCCCTTCTTCTTCCCCATGGTCCTCAGTTAAGTTCCTCCTAATCCTCCTATACGTGCAAACATATGGTATCTGTCCTTCTCTGCCTGACTTATTTCGCTCAGCATAACACCCTCAAGGTCCATCGATGTTGTTACACATGGCCAGATTTCATTCTTTCTCATTGCCATGTAGTATTCCATGGTATAGATAAACCACATCTTCTTGATCCATTCGTCCGTTGATGGACACTTAGGCTCTTTCCATGTTTTGGCTATTGTGGAGAGTGCTGCTACGAACATTGGGGTCCATGTGCCCCTATGCATCAACATTTCTGTGTCCCTTGGGTAAATTCCTAGCAGTGCTATTGCTGGGTCATAGGGGAGTTCTATTGTTATTTTCCTGAGGAACCTCCACACTGTTTTCCAGAGGGGCTGCACCAGTTTGCATTCCCACCAACAGTGTAGGAGGGTGGCTGTTTCTCCACATCCTCACCAGCATCGAGAGTTCTCTGATTTGCTTATTTTAGCCACTCTGAGTGGTGTGAGGTGGTATCTCAGTGTGGTTTTGATTTGTATTTCCCTGATACCACATCACTCTCTAGAACACTCTGCCCATCTGAAGACAGATGAGAAGGTCTGCCAATGTGGATGAGATATGCAATTTTGGGGGGTGGGGGGTGGAAATCCGTATGGTGCATGGGGGCTCATTTATAGAATTTTTTTGTGGTGAAAACAGAATAGTTCAATAGTTGAAAGTTAATTAATTCTGTACTTCCACATAGGAAGACATTACAACCAATATGCTTTTCTTAGGAATTCAGAAAACAAAACAAAATGACAAACGTGAGTTCAAGTATACCATAAAGGCTAATTGCAGAATGAGAAGCATCTCAATATTCCTCCAAAATATACTTCCATGTTGAAGAAACGGTTATTTTCTCAGTACAGGAAGGATCATTAATTTTAATTGAAAGCATGATTTATATTTTAAAAACAGTATATATTTGCTCACTTTAATATCTGGCGATTCCATCAACAAGATTGAAACAGACTGACTACTTGAAATCTGAAAAGGGCAATGTCCACATTGTTCCCCTGGTACTATACAATGGCAGGTCAAACTTTTGTTCCTCTTGTCCTACAAACAATTTTCAAGCCCACGCTCAATAAATAAATTTGGTCTCAGCACTCCCAATCAGGGCTGCACAATCCCCTCAGTAGCAGACCTATGATAAATGGACTTATTTTCCCAAATCAAACACTTGAATTTAAATTCAGATGAGTTAATGCAAAGGTCAACACTGTAATCAGTTCTTTTGATCTTTATAGAATTTCTGGAGTAATACATAATAAATCTGAAACAAGGCAATTTGAAGCTCTGTATGTGTGGCTGGCAATAAAAATCTTAACGATCAGAGCCTTTATGTACTTAGGGAACGTTTTATAGTAATGGCTATGGTGAGGGCTTCAATGCATAGGAAACAATGGCAATAGATAACCCTGAAAGACCTGGTTTCCTGATTGTTTCTACCATTTATTTATATATATGTATTTATATAGAAACTTAATGCATACCCATCTAGTTGCTACTTTGGTAACAATCACCTTGTTTCACCATGATATGTTAAACATAAAATTGCTTAGGATAAAAATTAACGTATCAGATTCAAACTCAAATATTTCAGTAACTAAATTACAATTACATGTCTTGGAAATGGATTTTTTTTTCATTAAAAAGTATTAGGAGGTTAAGCTATTTAATTACATTGTATACTTCAATTTCACAACTGATAAGGAGGGAACAATTGATTATGGTACAATCACAAAGGGGTTGAATGCTCTTTAAATTGAGATTTAAGGAATGAAAGAAAGAAGGAAAGAAAGGAGGAAGAAAGGATGGGAGGAGGGAAAGAGGAAAAGGAGGACAGAAGGAAAAGCAGAAGGAAGAATAGACAGATGAACAGACAGTAAGCAGACTGACTTTACCCTATAGGGCCTCTCTGCAACTAGCTGCTCAATGCTGTTGGGTTTACAGTTCTGGACTGTTCCCTTCCTCTAAGTGTCTCAGCATCCTCTGAGAACCAGGCCCTGATTTTTCAGCAACATACTACATGAATATGGGTGGAATAACATGAATTTTTATATGACAGCAGTTAATTTTTTTAAAAAACACAGAATCCTTTTTTTAAAGCAATACACCCGTGATTATTTCTCTCTAAACAGCCAAACCATTCTGTCAACTTTATTGCACTAAAATGCACGGTGCTTGCACAATGCTGCTACTCTTTGATCAATTCTGATTCTAGTTCATGAGAACACTTTGGGCTGTTCTGGTGGCAAATGGGTTTCAACCAGTCCTTTATCTGACTTAACATTCAAGATAAGCTGTGGATGAAATTAATAACATGAAAAAAACCATTCTGTTTTCTAGCAGGGAGGGATCCAGTGTCTACAGATTTTGAAGTTGTTGTGCTAGGACAGTGTAACTAGAAGAGAAAAGAAGAAGTCCCCCAAGCATCATCTGATATCTGTACTTCCACATCTTCTCTTCCCAGACTTACCCAGGGGTCATCACCCCAAATCCACCCTGGGTGCTGGCTCTAGCAATGAGGCTGACATTGGGCTCCCATCAAGATGTATCATAATTCGGTTTTCTGGAGACTCAATGAGAATACCAGTATTTGAGAGACAGAAATATCCTGTACAATTGGGGCATGACAGTTGCGATTCTAATTGGATGCAAACACCGCGCAAGGTTTGGCCACAGAGTCAGACGTTTCAGAACATATCTGGGACAGACGTATCGTCTGTAACTTGTACTGGAGTTCTTTTCTGGAGAGGCAAATCTGACTCAGGATCATATAACTCCTTTGGCAACGCGGCTATACTGATATAGTTTAACTCATTCTAAGGTTCGATCTTTGAAGACAAAGAAAAGAAAAACGTGACTCATGGTGAGATTCCTGTCAATTTCTTCTAGACTGTGACTTACTTTCCCCAGTAAGTTTTCTGTGTCGCTTTGTGAATCTCTTGATTCCACTGGACTCAAGACAATTCAGCAATAAGAAAGGACTGGGTTCCTGTACTTTCTCAAACAAATTAGCAACGTTCTTGTTTTTTTACCCTTGCAGTTTCAAATTTACAGTGTACAGATGTCCTGTCATAGCAGTTAAAAAGTACAATCTTGTGAGTCACTAGGGGTCTGACAAGTCGCTAGGGGTCTCAAAGCCTGACAATACAAGAAGTCCTTCATCTGAGGAAAGAAATCATCCCACTTTTTGTCAGCAAATTCCTACAATGTAGCCTACATGAAGAAAACAAGCAAAGAAAACCATAAAATTTGAGTTTCCATACTTTGTCCAACCTCATAGGTACCCTAGAAATTGGCAACAGTTAGATGTATACACAGATAGAAAAAAATCTATTTTTTTCTTAGTCCATGCAAATATCACTACAACGTGAAGGAAAATGGGCTGAGTAACTTATTACATCACACATTAATCCAATCTGCAAGTTACCAATCTTCCAGGTAAAGAAGCCTACACCCCTCCAGCTTAATTTGAATAAGGTATTAAAACTACTTTTGTGGGTTATATACATTTTAGCTCTTTCATCTGGGTAGGGTGAAGTGGCATTTCCCATATGAAGACCAAACCTCTTATTTTCTTGATAGCATATCCTGTGGTCCAAGTATATTACACATGCTCAAAAATGATGTGAGAACTTTCTTTTTGGTAAATAAAAACAAAAACATATTCCAAGGTGGGCTAAAGACCCAAAGGTCAAGAAGGTCTTGATTATACAGGATCAGCTTAGCTTCTTAAGGAATACTTGCTGGTTTCAGACTGACAGTGCCGCACATGTACTGGGTGGGTGAAATCATCGATTCCTTCTTGTGATAATAGCAGTCTGATTTGCAGGGTGTCTGGGGTCCCTCCTTGGGGTGGGAGGTGCAGTGGAGCCCTCTCCACTCCCCTGGCCCGTGCCCGAACGTTCCCAGCATGCCATCCATGTTCACTGCAGCTGGGTCAGGGATGTGGATGTGGCCCAGCTAAAGTCATCAAGAACCAATTCCAGGATATTTCTGGAACTACGGGGAAGAGAAAATTGTTTATTGCGGGGCAGGAGGATTATGGAGATACAATATAAGCAAAATGGTCACTGCCATTTTGTTTCCATTAGCTGGAAAGACTGCCTGAGAACCTTAACCTGGGAAAAGGAGAGCCGAGAGATACAAGGAGCAAGATTTCGTCCCAGTGCCAGTGTCTGAGCCTGTGGTTCAGCGCTATGGTTCTCCAAGCCCCTAAGTATCTTTTTTAAATTGCCTAAGGAGCTGCACTGGGTTTCTACTTCTTGCAACCTGAGATGTCTCAAGGATTAATACTATTAATTAATTAATTAATACTATTAATTAATACTATTAATACACTAGACATTTCTGGTGGTGCTTAGATTTTAGGATTCTTTCCCAGATTTGCCAACACATTCTTTTCCTCTGTGAGCTTTTCCACTTTCCCTTAACCTGCAAGTTTTTCTTCTACCTTCTCACTGGCGGCACAGCGCAGGATAGTGTAGCAATGAGAAGCAGCCGCCTACAGCTCGCTGACAGTGTGACACCAATCCTGAGCTTAAAAAGCTGGTGCAGGTGGCATTAGGGGATGGGAAAGAAAACCAAGATTGCAGAGAACCTGCCATGAGCCGCAGACTCTTCTGCCTGCTTTACACACATCAGATCACCTCTGCTTATTACATATCTGCACAGTATCATGAAAGAGAGGGGGGACACCTTAGGACCTAAGAAACAGCTGGTCAGAGAAAAGAGCCAATCAAAATTCAGTACAGAATTTTGGAATCAGTTTTAAATTGGTCTCTGAGGCTACATCATTGAAAAGTACAATCATGGTGAAAATTTTTAAGCCCTCTATGCCTCAGTTTTTTCACTTGTGATGGAAATTATCCTTTAACCTGAGTTATAGGGAGAGTGTGAGGATGATGGAGATGTTACTCATCAAACGTTTTCTCCAGGACTTGGCATACTGTGAGCTCTAATAGCAAAGCCTAAAACAGAGCCATGGTTAATAGACATTTTAACATCTAAACATTATATAAAAGACCATTAAAATGAAATGAGAAAGTGACCAGTCTGGTCCAGTGTCATGAGATAAGGACGGGACAAAGAAGTCAAGAAGAGCTACAATTATAACCAAAGAAAAGAAACCAGATCAAGGGCAATTCTCTTAGCTTCATTTGGCCAAAACTGTAATGGCTCTGCAATGTAAATGGGCTAGAAGTTCATACTTAGGATGTTACTATATCTTACTTACGTTGTGTATGTATAGTTACACTTGAGTTGCTATCGTTACTAAGTTCTGAAAAAGTGAATTCCAGGCATTCTTATATTAGACACCTGGACTGAGTTAAGAAATAGCAATCAAAACTCTCTGGCCTGAACAGACACATGAAAAGATGCTCAATGTCGACAACTCAGCATCAGAGAGATACAAATCAAAACCACACTGAGATACCACTTCATACCGGTCAGAGTGGCTAAAATGAACAAATCAGGAAACTACAGATGCTGGAAAGGATGTAGAGAAATGGGAACCCTCTTACACTGTTGATGGGAATGCAAACTCGTGGAGCCGCTCTGGTAAGCAGTGTGGAGGTTCCTCAAAAAATTATAAATAGAACTATCCTACGACCCAGCAATAGCACTAATAGGAATTTATCCAAAGGACACAGGAGTGCTGATTCACAGGGGCTCATGTACCCCAATGTTTACAGCAGCACTTTCAACAATATCCAAATTATGGAAAGAGCCTAAATGTCTATCAACTGATGAATGGATAAAGAAAATGTAGTTTATATATTCAATGGGATACTACTTGGCAATAAGAAAGAATGAAAATCATGCCATTTGCAGCAAGCTGGATGGAACTGGAGGGTATTACGCTAAGTGAAAAAGTCAGTCAGGGAAACACAGGTATCATACGTTTTCATTCATATGTGGAACATGAAAAAATTAACAGAAGACCATGGGGAAGGGAAAGGGGAAAAAACAGTCAAAGAAAGAGAGGGAGGCAAACCGTAAGAGACTCTTAAATAAAAAGAACAAACTGGAGATGGATGGGGCTTGGGGGAGAGGGGAAAATGGGTGATGGGCATTGAGGAGGGCACTTGTTGGGATGAGCACTGGGTGTTGTATATAAGCAATGAACCATGGCAATCTATGCCCAAAACCAGGAGCTCACTGTACCCACTGTATGTTAGCCAATTTGACCATAAGTTATATTAGAAAAAAAATTTCTCTGGTGCAGAAAAAACAGAAAGGCTACGAGCACCCTGAATGCTTCCGTCACTAGGCTTTTCATGGGCTCCAGGTAAAAATGAAAATGAAATGAAATGCACACGAAAATGCAATTGTATTGAAGTTACATACATCTCACTCTGATAAAACATCTATCCTTTCTTATTCTTTTGAAAAAAAAAAAAAGTTCAATTACTTTTGTCAACTCCCCCTTCCAAATACCAGCTTAATTAAGCCCTAGTCAGGGGCAAACCAAGACTTCGCCACATCCCTGTATATCATCCGCGTCCCGTACCCAGGCTGGTAACTACTCTTAGAGAAAAACCACACTACGGTGATGAGTGGAACTCTATAAAGGTACACTCTTGTGGGCAATCCCAACTCTCTCAAATTTGCTCTCTTCCACTCTTCACAATACGGCATTTAAAACATTCTCAAGTTTCTTCAAACTTTTGACCATTTCCCTTACCTCACACCCCATCTTAGCAAACAAATTGGGCTACTACTTTACAAATAAAACAGAAATCCAAACACGCTCTCACTTCCTGCCCTGAAATCCATAAACGTAACTTTAATCTACCCACCCCTTCTGTCCCTCCTAATAACATGGAAGAATGTCTTCCCCCCTGCTTAAGACTAATCTCTCCATCTGTGCTCTGGCTCCTGTCATCTTCCAAAGAATTAGGAACCTCAAGGTCTGTCAACCCACCTCTCTGGGTTTTTTCAACCTTTCCAGCTCTCCTGGAGCCTTCTCAATCAGCATTTAAACGTGCCTCAGGCCTCTCATTATTAAAAAATGACTGCAACTCTGAACAGTGCAACTTTTCCTTTCCTTCTCTCCCCTCAGCCCAAGTTCCTGAAGGAACTGCTGACTCATGCTGTCTCTGCTTTCTCACAGGTGACTAAAACCATTAACTCTGGTTGGGGTGGCCTGGCTGCCAGGGTTCGGGGTGACCCTCCATGGCAGAAATGTGCACGGAGAGCAGCAGTGAAGCCATGGTTATTCACACAGATTCCAGCAGCGCAGGGGAGCGCCAAGGGCCTAGGGGAGGCTTTGGGAAGAAGCTGGTAAGAACTGAGGGTCCATCCGGTCATGGCCTCTGCAGTACTGGTCACGGAGGGCACTCAGCAGCACACACAGTCTGGGGGCATAATGGCATATCCTTACTACGCTCTTCCCGCCGAAAGGGAAAGCCAGGGACAAGAGTCCTCCTATGAAAGCCAGATTTTCCCAATCAGAAATGATCTGTCCTTCACTGAATGTCTAAACACTTAACAAACAGTAATTTGATTTAATAGCTAGCTGTCTAAAGACCTCACTCTCGATTATAGGCTTCCTGGCAGCAGAGTGCACCCTGGTTTTCTCCATGTCGTCCATGGCACCGAGCACTGTTATAAAACCAGCCAGAGAATCACAAGGCCAATGGGGATTTTGAGGGATTCTATCGATAAAGTTCGTAAGCTACATAAAAGGTATTATGCTGTGAAGCACCAGACAAACATACAATTATCTCACGCATAGCTGGACCGCAGTGTGTATTTGCTGAGTACCTGGATGAATGTTAATAGACACCGGTTATCTTATAGAGCCAACAACGCCATTGTAGTCATCTTCTCTGGCTGAAGAGCTGGACAAATGGGTGGAGTGAATGGTGGGTATGAATCTATGAGAACTCGTATGTTTTTAGCTGTGAAATACGATTCTCCTACCAGTGAGTTTTTACACCACAAAGAACAGCAGGTGATTCCATGTGCCGCAAATACTAAGAGACACCTGCTTCTCTATCCGTGCAAAATAAAAAAGATTATCAATTGCAAAAAGAATATTTTGAATATTTAGAGGCTTCATAAAGCAAATTCAAGAACTTATTCATTTAGTACATTTGTTAGGGAACTTTTTTTTTTTGGCCTAGACTGGAGGAGGGCACAGTTTGGTGATAATGTTCCATTTTCTTTAAACAACCAAGAAAAAATCACTCCAAGAGTGACTAACATGTGAGGAGGCTCAAGTAAGCATTTGCCTTTATATATAATTGCTTGATCATTTTCTCCTTCTATACAGGCGCCGTCTAATAGTGTCTAAACACCTTCTTTTCAAAATACTAGAATTCTGGCTTAGCCTCTCTAGGTCTATTTATACAGCTCTGCGTGACGGTCATAGCCTCTCAGTCCAATCACAGCCCCACTTATTGAGCACCTACTATGAGCCAGGCATCACGTGCGGTGTGTTTTAATTAATCTAAATTCATGACCAAACGATACCTGACAGATACCTCCGATAAATATTTTAAAATTTTTTTGCAATTTAATTTTAAGTTTGTATTTCCCTCGGGGTGTAGGTTTTCCCTTACATATATCTTGCCTCAATATTAGCATATGTATCTCAGGACTGTCAGTCATATCTAACATTTGGGAAATAAAGATGGTAAATGTTGCTTGGGGATGAAAATGTTCCAGAAGCATTTAAGATATTCCTGGGACTGTGTATAGAAAGATTCGTATCCCATGAGAAAAGCTGACTTGATTTGATATCTTCCTTTTCTGTCTTTGACCTTATGATATAAGTGTATGTTTCTATTCCATCTGAATTACAGGTCAGAGAAGACTGTTGGAGAGAAAATACCGGAAGTGCTTATAGCCTCTTGTCATTCATTCACTAAGTTGTTTATCCACTCTTTATTCACAAGCATTTACCAGTCACTCATATTCCCTGGCAAGATAAATCTACTCAGTGCAAAGGATGAGATAAACCAAGAGTCAACTGAGATTAAACATTAAGGTAAGGAGTATATACAGAGCATAGGGGAACTTCTTAATCAGCAAGTGAATCTAAGAACTAACTTGCCCTACGCAAATGCATGGGAGTTAGAAAAAAGGAAAAGTTCAATGGCTGAAACCCTTCACTTTATCTAGGTCCACAGCTTAGTTGGGCATAAGAATTATACTTTAGTTGCATGCCAACTGCTTTAAGGTATGTGCAAACAAAATCAAACCGCATTGCCTTCTGATTACTTCTTTAATGGGAGGGCTCTGAAGGAGTAAAATTGTCATTTCCCCAGTTTGTTTCCTGTCTCCCTATAAATGCCAGTCTTGTGAGTGGTCCATTTTTCTCTCCCTGAATACTACCCATGTTTCTCTTCTACTCCCCAGAATATGAGACTCTCAGTCAGCATGGCTTGGTGGCAAAAGCCTAGGTTCTATAGCAGAAAGACAAGGGGGCATCACTTGCTATCTGCTGGATGGGATGGGTTTCTAATGTCTCTAAGCCTGCGGCTCCTCAGTGGTTAATAAGATCTATCTTTGCAGGTTGTGATGGGAATTAAAGACATGTAAATACCTAGCAAAAGACCTACCATATGGTACGTGCTCAATAAAAGGCAACGACACCAACACTAACACCAATAATGATTCCTATTATTCATTTATTCACCAAATATTTATGGATACTTGCTCAGTGCTGGGTAGAGATTTGACCCTAGGGACACAGCGGTGATCATAGACAGCTGCTGCCCTCAAAGTTGTCATTCCCAGGAAGGAAAGTCAATGGTAATCATGTGAACAGATATGTAAGAGAGCATTAAATACAAGCTGATTACGTTATCCTCAGTCGCTGTGATTCGTTTTAGTGAAGGATACCCGTCCACAATGAAAAGTCCCATTTTCTTCTTATTTTCTTGGTTTAAAAAATGACCTAACAAAAATCACCTGGCTGGCTCAGGTGGTAGAGAATGTGACTCTTGATCTTGGGGTTGTGAGTTCAAGCCTCACGTTGGGTGTAGAGCTTACCTTACATAAATGAAATGAACGAATGAATGAATGAAGTGTAAAAAGAATCTACTAAATAAACTGTTTAATAACTCCCTTCAGAAACTGAAACTCAGCAAGTAAAATTTACTCCCCAAAATAAAATAGCTTACTTTGTCCTAGAAATAAAGTTGTTTTTAAAACGCCGTTTTAAAATCATTTTTTACTTCTATCAGTCAGTGGAAAATACCTGTTTTATATAACCTTACTGAACAAATATTTCAGTATGAGCAATAAAATGCCTGTAATACTGAACCATATGTTTGTCATTATATATTATCTTGAAAATTATTTAAATACATGTAGGAAGGCAAGTAAGATGTGATCAGTAAGGTATACAATTACATGATTAGTAAGTGTAATTACACAGCACACAATCAGAGCTGTTATGGAGAACTTCTGCTTACATGAACAGATAAATTAAAAACAATAGCTTACTTTGTCCTAGATATAAAGTTGTTTTTAAAACATCGTTTCGTAAGCCCTCTAAGTAATTGACACGTTGTCAATCTGAAAAGATTCATGATTTGAAATAATCTTTTATTTTAATCAAAATCACTCCAGAACCCCCAACTTCTTAATAAAACAAGAAGTTTTTCACTAAGTCATTAGGAAAACAGAGAAAAGCATACAAAGCTGGTAGGTCAGTAAATAAAGCCCACTCTTTGTCACCTGCATGGACTTTCCACTTAGTGCCAGTGTCGCCAAGTAGCAAATGCAGGGCTTATGAATCAGTTCACTTCACTCTCATTATCAGTTAAGGAAGGGGTCTCTCTAGATCGGTGTTCCCAGAAGCATCAGCAGCACTTGGGCATTTGCTAGAAATGTGAATCTCAGGCCCTAACCCAGATCTATGGAATGAGAGACTCTGGGCGTGGAGCCCAGCAACTTCCGGTTTCGTAAGCCCTCTAAGTAACTGTAAAATTCTAAGAAAAGTTAGAGAATCAAGACTGCTATTCCTTTCTATTTTAACCTTGAAATAGGGCCGAAAAAGTTCTCTTTGCCAAATAGTGTAGCTCTCTGAACCATAAACTGAGAAACAGCAACATAAACATAATTCTGTGTGGTACTTAAACAATAATCTATAATACTTTTTGAAAGTATTGTGCCAGAAATCATGTTAAAGAGTTTACATCCAGTAACACAGTAAAATGCTATACAAGAAATATTGTCAATGCCCTTTACAAGGAGAAATCCAAAATTTAGTTAGAGGAGTTATTTAACTTCTATTCGATCAATTGGCTAGTAAATAAAATACCACACTTGACTATTACAGAATAACTACAATAGTTTATATCATCCATTTTTTAAATTAAATTATTTCATTTTCAGTTATCATAGCCTTAGATACCATTGGCAATATTTCTCAACATTGGATGCCAAGGGTAATATTAAGGTATTAAGATAAATTATTAAAGAATACTTTATTCTAACATAAATACCAGTTGTAGGTCTGGATGTGAAATACCTGGAGAAAATAGCCACTCCCATACCAAAAGCCCCAACCCGTTGTATGTGACTAAAACTACATAGTCTTTCTCTCTCTTTTTTTGAGAGAGAGATAGTATAGGCAGTAGAGAGGCAGAAAGAAAATAGAACAGAGGATCCAAAGTGGGCTCCCTACTGTACTGACAGCAGAGAGCCCGATGTGAGGCTCAAACTCACAAACCATGAGATGGTGACCTGAGCTGAAGTCAGTCACTTAACCTACTGAGCCACCCAGCCTTCCTTCTCTCTCTCTCTCTCTCTCTCTCTCTCTCTTTTTTTTTTTTTAGTTACAGAAGGAACGTGAACTCAGATTCAACCTTTATATATTTAGGAGACACTTCAATAAACTGTTATTCATTCGATTCTTAAGCAGGATCATATCCATATGCATAGTATCCAAAGTGTATTCACATTATGTACTTGAGTAACTTTTCTAGTTGAAGCTGTACATGGTCAAATACAAATTCCATATTGGTTTACCTGTTCCAGAGGCAGCAAAGGTACTGAAAGGAGCCGAAGGAAGGCAAGGGAGAAGAGTCTATGCACAGCAGAGAATTTCAGCTGGACAGTGATGAAAAGTCCATATGTTACAATGCCACCATAAATTATGTGAGAACGAATGGTCAGGCCACAAAGGGGTTCCAAAAATAGGTTGAAACTGCCCACAGTCGGAAAACAAATTGCCTAACTTCCAATATGAGAAAACAGTGTTCTTGACATATATTTTCATGTGGCCACTACTGGGTGAAGCCAGGTCTGCAGAGATGAAATACAATATGCTTTAGCTTTGAAATTGGAAGTTGGTATTCCATCAAGAAACTAAAATGCAAAGAAATCTGCATGAGTCTGGTGCCTCAAGGCTTAAAGATTTATTATGAAGGAAAGACAAAAAATGAATGATGGCATGTCAGTTGGTCTGAACGCTGAGAGTGAACCTGCATTTTGGAGAAATGCAAACCTCAGAAGTCTTACTTTTTAATCATCTCAGGAGTTAAAGCAAATTTGAATTACACAATCATTATTTTATCTAGAAGTGTATATTTAAGTGATAACAGGAATATCATAAGCCAAAAGCAAAAATGCTCCAAGGATTGCACTATTATTGAATTCATTTTTCTTAAAAACTAACATCAAAACTAAAATGTTAATAATTATATGATCTTCTCCCTTAAAGGTGGAAAATAAACAGAAAAAAGGTAATAAAAACACTCTAAGAGGATGCTTATCACCTTTACCAAAGATGGCTGTGGTTAATAGGGAAATCAGTCACTTATCAGTTACTAAATTTTCAAATTTTCATGTTAAGAACATCATACTCCTAATGAAGACAACACACAAAATATGAAATTATATAGTCTTCATGAATGAATGTTCAACAATCTATATTTTTTATAAGCTTGATTTTCTTCCAAAGGGGAGAACAATCAATCCAAGAATAATATTATATTGATTAATCTTATCACAGAGTTAAAATGTCGAAGGATCAAGTGACTGTGGTTTTCTTTTAAATCAAATAGTATTCGGTCGCCAGAATAGTTGATCTTGACAGAAATGATACAGCCACATTATTATTATTAAGAATATGCATACTATATATCAATGTTGGTAAAATGGTTAGGAATATTAAGTAAGACTTTAAAATGATTTTAACGTTCTAAGTTTTGTATTGTCTACATTACTGTTTTGGAAATTAAAAGTAACATGTTACATTCTGTTGAAGGAACCGTGTGTTGTTATTTAACATGACAACTTCCTATGATTTAGGACACAGATTTTCAACTGTGATTCGGGTTGTATTAAAATTATGTTCTCATTTGAGAGTCGGTTGTCAAATGATGGAAAATATCATTAGCTCAGTTTTGTGAAATAGAACGGCATTTTTATGTAACTGAAAAGTAACCAAAAGCCTTCAAACAAGGTAGAAATGTTACACTGCACTACCAAGAGAGAGCCAAGCAGTGTAAAGCCATATTGTCCCACAGCATGAAGTGATCCGATACCTGCCTAAAATGATGGACAGCTCTGGCCTAGTGAACAGGCAAAAAAAATCCCATTTACTCTCGTCCAGATGGGACCAAGTGGACGCTTCAGCGCAAACAACTCATCCTTCTTCGGACCTTCTTGTCCAGCTCTGGAGCGAGCTCCAGCTGATAATGATGAATATCAAGGCTACAGTAAAGTGGGTGACAACAGAAGCCTTGTTATAGCTGCCAGTCTTCCAGTGTTGTCATTATTACACATTGAAGATTTATTTGAGTTTATTGTTGTGCACAGGGTCTAGCCATTTGCAATTCATCACCTACTACAGAAAGTTCAAGATAGTGGCCGAAGCTATAATTGCCACCTCCACCTGCTTCTGGAAATTATGAGGTCACTAGCTAGGGCAGCCCAGTCTTCGATGAGCCCCAAAAGTCACAGCAGCCTCCAGTATAAAATTCCCAGGCCCCATCTCCACTTGAGCATCTCTTGAGATCACATTAATAATGCTACATTGCCTGGCAATTGATTAAATTGTATCTATAGCACAGAGTGCTCTATGGCAAACACTAAAAGGTTATAGCTACAGGAAAGAAATAATGAAACTATTACAGCTGCCACAATCTGGGTATTATTGTTACTACTGTAAATGCTATAGTTGCTATGTGTTTGATTCAGGAATACATAAACCCATTAACAAGGCATATTTCTTCTATTTAATCTGATATCATCTTCTAATCTTTGGATGTCAAGCTAGTCAACCGTAAATCCGTTTTTGGAAGCAGGTGGAATATAAATCTGATATATATATACACACAGTACTTTTTAGAACTGCTCAGATAGCTAAAATCAAATGTAAAGACATCATTTTGTTTCTATTCAAGACATAAACAACAAAATCCTCATACATCTGAAATTTGAATGTTATTATACCAGTACGTTAAATGAGTTGACTCAGCGAAAAAAAAGTCAATGATAAAAATAAAATGATGAAATAATTTTTTTAAAAAAATTTTACTGTTTATTCATTTTGGAGAGACAGAGTGTGATTGCGGGAAGGGCAGAGAGAGGCTGAGACAGAGTCTAAAACAGGGTCCAAGCTCTGAGCTGTCAGCACAGAGCCCAACATGGGGTTTGAACTCACAAACCATGAGATCACGACTTGGGCCGAAGTCAGAAGTTTAACAACAGAGCCATCCAGGCATCCCTTAATTTTGTTTTAATTAAGCCTTTTCTCCACCATTTATTCATTTTATATCTTATCTTATATTTTAAATGTTTATTTATTTATTTATTTATTTTTGGGGCGGGGGACAAAGAGAGAGAGAGAGAGAGACAGCATGATCAGGGAGGGACAGAGAGACAGAGGGAGACGCAGAATCCAAAGCAGGCTCCATGCAGCCTGTCTGTGCAGAGCCTGACACAGGGCTTGAAGCCACGAACCGTGAGATTACGACTTGAGACGAAGTCAGACACTTAACCTACTGGGTCACTCAGGCACCCCTATACATTTTATATTTTAAAAAGGGCTATTTTTATTTTCCCTCCAAAGTTGTGCAAAAATTTCTGAGAGCTTTCACCTATTCTACTGTACAGCCAGCTACAAAGAGTAGGAGCTTATATGATTTCCATTCATCTAAGATGTATGATTCCCTCATCAGTGTACTTAGTGTTCAGATGGCTTGAAAATTTATGATACCTGAATCTTTTCCTGCTCAGTATTATGCCATTGCTTGGTTTCTACATCCTCACTGTTCATGGATTTCTAAAACCAAGATTTACTGAGATAGGTAGTTTTTTGGTGCCAGGTCCTCTTTTTCAAAATCAACGTGGTAAGCAATGCGGAGAAAAGGTAAGCTAGCATCACAATTTAATATAAAACCCCACCTATTTATGAAGATTCTCTGTATCTTCTTTTATTCCCCAGAGTCAAATGATATTCAATGATTTCATTTTGTAAGGTTATAGAGGAATCAAAGTTCTAAATGGAAAGTTTCTGTCTGCAAATTCCTTTACAAGTGGCTTCCTATACATGCTGTAGTAGCTTTCCGCCACACTGACTCGGGAGTCAGCTAAGCAGGACATATTTCCTACTTTGTTCCTGCTTGTATGTTGGGGTAAGGACGTTTGAATATTATGATATATTTTTACTACCAGAGGTTTGGTCCCATTTTGGATCTCACCTTCACTTACCTCAGAAGCACTACGGGGTACAAAACGAAAATGCCTGGGGCACCTGGGTGGCTTAGTCGTTTAAAGGGCCTGACACTTGCTCTTGGCTCAGGTCACGATCTCACAGTTTGTGAGTTCGAGCCCTGTGTCTGTGCTGTCTGTGTACAGCCTGCCTGTGATTCTCTCTACCCCTCCCACCCCTGCAGAGGCTGCAGAGAATTGGATGCTGAAAGCCCTTCTCCTCTGCTACCCCCCCTTCCCCCCCACGCGGACCAGTGCAGTGGTAAAGGAACTCAGGAGTAACTAACCACCTGCGGTGACAGCGCACCAGGCAGGAAAAGTTCACAAAGAAATCTCTACAAGACCAGTGACTAACAGAACAGTGACTTAAGGAAGTTCATTCCAATCCCTATTTAAAGAATCTTTATGGTTCAAAAGAGTCCCACACAATTTCCAAATCAGCTCCTGCAAATAAAACTCCAATTCAGGTCAGCTGTTAGGTATGGCACTCGGCAACACAGAAGTGGGACTGGAATTCTGATCTCATACACACATTTTTAACTAACACCTGTACTTCATCTTGAAGTTTATCAAGTTCTTCCACAAATACTATCCTACAGCAATCTTGGGAGGGTGGGATTAATATTTCCATTTGCAGAAGGAGAGACTGAGGCTCAGAGGGAAAGGATTTTTCCAAAGTCACAAAACTGGCCATGTGGTTGAGCCGGGTCTTGATCACAATTTCTTTACTCTGTGCTAAACCACAGACAGAACAAAAGCAGTTCAATTTAAAAATCACTGGAACTGCTCCTTCTTTCATAATACTTTGAGATAAATATCTTTGAAAAGATATTTTGAGATTACACAATGATGGATTTACGTCTTTATATTTTCTCCAAGAAAGCTTATCTTTTTTCTAGCACATGAATCTAAACAACTAATGGTGCAGAAACAAAAATATAGGAAAACAAATAACATGCATCTTTTTTATAATACAAACTGAAATACGACTTACCTAGTTAAGACTGTACAAAACACATGAACATTTCAGAAACAATATGTCAGGCCAAGAATCGGAATGTTAACCCATTCTAGATAGCCCATCCACACTATCCCATTTATATCTTCTCCTTTCTCCTTCTGAGTTCTCTACCCTGAATTCTCATGTAATCATTCTTCTTTATTTATTACTCTTACCACCAGTTTAGTATCCCTAAACAATATAGTATAGTTTTTTCAATCTCAAAATAGAATCATGTTGTATGTATTGCTTTTCACTTTTTTTTCCTTCTGATATAATGTGAGATTTGTTAATGTTGATGCATGTAGCTATAGCTCACTTATTTTTCACTACATGAAATGAATATAACACAATTTATCCATTCTCTTGCTAATCCCAATTTGTGGGTTTTTATTTATTTATTTTTTTGAGTGTGCGTGTCCAATTCTTCACTCCTATAAAGATTACTACTATGAATATTTTTATACATGACATTGCACAAAAGTGGAAAAGTTTCCATAGGATATAGTACTCCTGGAGAATTGCACATTTATGAGGTATGCACTCTTTACTGACTTTTGGCCTTTTCCAAAATAGTTATTCCAGTGTACATTCAGAAGCAAAGTTTTAGGGATCCCATTAACTGTTACCTTGCTAACAATTTGTATTGTCTGCTTTTAAGTTTTGCAAATCTGATGAGAAAGAAATTATAGCTCATTGTGATTTCAATTATAGTTCCCTAATTTCTAATAAAGTTGAACACATTTCATGTTTAGAGACCATCTGTGCTTCCTCTTTTGTGAAATACCCATTGTTTTAGTTTGCCCTCTTCCTGTGGTGTTTATTTTTCAGTTACTAATTTATATTCTTTATATATTTTAGAGTCTCACCTTTGACAGCTACCTGTGTCCCTAAAAGCTTCTCCCTCTCTGCGGAATAGGTTGTACATGCTTATGCACGTGTGTGTGTTTTCACTCTCTTTTAAAAATGTCAAGTCGTGGGGTGCCTGGGTGGCTCAGTCGGATAAGCATCTGACTTCGGCTCAGGTCATGATCTCACAGTTCGTGGGTTCGAGCCCCGCATCAGGCTCTGTCCTGACAGCTAGCTCAGAGCCTGAAGCCTGTTTTAGATTCTGTGTTTCCCTCTCTCTGACCCTCCCCTGCTCACGTTGTCTCTCTCTCTCAGAAATAAATAAAAAATAACATTAAAAATGTGCCAAGTTGTTAAATTTAATGTAAATTTATCAATCTTTTCCTTTATGGTTTACACTTTTTTATCTTAAGAAATTCTTCTGCTTTGAGGTCTTAAGATTGTTTTCTAATATTTGTTTTAAAAGTGTTATCGCTCTGCCTTTTATATTTATGTGGCTAATCTACTTGGAATTGATTTTTATATATGCTGTGAGGTAGGGATTCCAATGCCATTTCCCTCCATATAAATAACTCATTCTCCCTGATTAAAAAATGAAATCACTGGTTAAAAAGTCCATCCTCCTGCCACTGATCTATAATATCCTTTGTTGTGTATCAAATGATACTATGTGTGTGTGGTTTTGTTTTGGACTCTGTGTTCTGTTTCATTTGTTTATTTATTCCTGCATCAATGTCCAATCGTCCATTAATGTACCTTTCATTAAGATATTATTTTGAGTTCTTAAAAAGTTTTAGTTAATTGGGGCACTTGGGTGGCTCAGTTGGTTAAGCGTCCGACTTCGGCTCAGGTCACGATCTCACGGTTCGTGGGTTCGAGCCCCGCGTCAGGTTCTGTGCCGACAGCTAGCTCAGAGCCTGGAGCCTGCTTCAGATTCTGTGTCTCCCTCTCTCTCTGACCCTCCCCTGCTCACGCTCTCTCTCTCTCTCTCTCTCAGAAATAAATAAAACATTTAAAAAATTAAAAAAAAAAATTCAGTTAATGATATCCATGCAGGAAAATAAGCAGAAGTCAAACTTTACTCTCATTTAACAAGTTAATAAACTGAAGATACAAGTTGATTTGTAAAATGCTTCTGAATCACTGTCTGTGTCTTTCGATTCTCAGACGAATGATTTTCCAACCCACTGGCTTTTTCAAAGCATTTTCGTGTTATCTCATCAATCTCAAACAGAAAATGATACTAATAATACATTATGGCTTTATATTGTTGTGGAAAACACAGGCTTTGGAGTCACATGCACACAGACAGATTATTAGAAACAGGGTTCTATTAAGACTTTGCAATAACCTTGAGCAAGTCGTTCACCTTCTGAGTCTATAGTCACCTCATTTGTGGTGTTATCTATCACCACTATCTTTAAAGGGTTTCTTTGTGCAGAAGATTATTTATATATTTATTTATTTGGGGGGGTGCACGTGAGCGAGGGGGAGAGAAAAAGAGAGAGCGTGAGAGAGAGAGAGAACCCCATGAGGGGTGGCGGAGGGAGGCAGAAAGGGAGAGAGAGAGAAGTGGGGCTCACCAGAAGTGGGGCTCGAGTTCACCCGATTCAGGCCTCAAACTCATGAACTGTGAGATTATGTCCTTAGCCAAAGTCAAATGCTTAATCGACTGAGCCACCCAGGGGCCACCGAAGGTAATATATTTAAGCAATGAACACTATGCTTGACATATAGTAAGCACTAAATAAATTTAAACACTAAATTTAAAATGATTTTAACACTGAATACACGTGAAGTCAGGTATCTTTTACTAATAGGGTTTACTCCATGGTAACATTAAACAATGGAATCAGACATAAAATGTATGGAGCCCTTATGCTGGCTAATGCATCCAACTCACTTTAAAAAAGTCAAGGACCAAACTAAAAAGCCACTAATTCCAAGTCAGCATTTATTTTTAGAATTAAATTCTGAGATCTTCTGTTTCGTCTTGCCATATTCCACCTCATCAAAACTCAACGAAGTTGTGGGTTATCATGAAAAGAAAAGAAAACCAAAGACCACACACAACCAGCACCCAGGCAAAAGTCTGGAAGTCACTGCGATGCCTCCTTCCTTTCACTTCATCCAACTATGCTCTGAGGGAATCTGATCTTGTTCATGAAAGCCATGAATCTCTCTAAAGCAAATGTCTCCCTCCCATACTGCCACTGGCCATACTGGTTTACGCTGTCACCATGATGTGTGCAATCGTATTAATTTATATAAGTAATTAAACAATTAATTAAAAGCTGGACCGAATCTTCTTGAAACGTACAACGAAATCCTATGAAAACAATGCAATTATTTCAGAGCTGAGAAAACTGAGGCGTGAAGAGGTGAAATGACACATATAGATCACACAGCCTTAGGTACTACACCTGGAATTCAAACCAGATCAGCTCTTGCCAAAATACACCTCTCACCTACTTCACTGTGCCCTGGGCCATGAGCTCTCATTCTAAGTTGGAAACCTATCACCTCCCTGCTATAAATGTTTTACAAGTTGTTGAGAAATAGTATGACTCTGGATATATTCTGAATTTAGGTCCTTCAGTGGAATCTCTCTACCTATGACATGAAGAATCAAACTCCTTTTTCTAAAAGTCCAATTGAGGGCTGGCCAGTGCCTCCCTGAGTCCTGTGTCTCATATCAGTCACTTTATGCTTTCGTCTCTATCCTTAACAAAGGACTATGCTTACTTTGTCTTATCGATCACATTACAAACATATAAACTGGATGAAAGGAATGGGAAAAAGGTAGGGAAAAAAGCTGACAACCAGGCAGGGTGAAAGCCAGGGGAAAGTGGCCGCAGGAAAGCCCAACCCTGGGTGTGAGCGAAGGCAAGAGAGGAGCCCCACAGAGAGTGAGCAGTTCAGGGAGACACCACGACCGAGCCTAGAGGAACGGAGGACCCAGACAGCCAGCCAGCAAGAGCCCAAATGCGAGCGAGAGCCAGAGTCGTAAACCTGTTAGCACACATGAAAGAGACTCAGAGATCAGGAGACACAAAATCCAGAGATGGGGAGAGGTCTCCGCTCCTCCCTGCCCCTCATCTGCCTATTCGGTGCCTGGTATACCTTTTCCTCTTCTTCTCTACCTCATGCTCCTGGTTACTCTTGCTTGTCTTTTATGGCTCAGCTCAGGATCTCCTACTGCAAAGTCTTCCCCACCCCCCCCCACTATGAGCGTCCCTCACGTGTCCTTCCTCTGCACCCCGCAGGAGCTGGTCTTTACCACTCTCACAGCCCCCAGCAGATAGTTCTGAGAGTCCATGACCTGCTTCATCATTTAGCCCCTAATTCCTTAGTATTTCCACTCCCTGTCTTTAATCATGTGTCTTGCGTAGAGCGGAGTTTAATAAAGGCTAAATGAATGAAAACCCACAATTTTTCAATTACTCCAACAGTTTCCAAATATAATGAAGGAAAATGCGGTCTGAATCTCCCCTATAAAGCGCGCGCGCGCGCACACACACACACACACACACACACACACACACACATTCTTAAACAGATTCTCTTTCACCAAGATTGAATGTTGGGGCATCTGAGTGGCTTAGTCAGCTTAGCATTTGACTCTTGGTTTCAGCTCAGGTCATGATCTCAGGGTTCCGGGTTCGAGCCCCGTGTGGAGCCTGCTTGGGATGTGCCCTCTCTCTCTCTCTGCCCCTCCCCTGCTCATGTTCTCTCTCTCTCTCAAATAAATAAACTTAAAAAAAGACTAAATGTTATCAAATAAAACCTTATATGAGTAAACGAAACTCAAATATTCTGAATATAATCACCCGGCAGTTATGAACCGTGGCTTCCATTTACCGTTCAGTTAGAGCAGAGTTTCTGAACACTTGCAGTACTGTCATTTGGGGATGGGCGATTCTTTGCTGTGAGACACTATCTTGCATGTTATAGGATGGTTAACATTATCCCTGGCATCTTCCCACAAATGCCAGTAGCACCTCAGCCCGTTCTGACCACTAAAACTGTCTGGTTTCCTGTGGGGGGCGAATTGCTTGTGCTTATGAACCACTGACTTACAGTAGTTTTCATTTTCTTCAGATACTTATCAGTTAAAGTTTCACTTTACACTTTTTTTTTGGTATAGGATAGCTCCTTTTAAAGATCTTAAACTTGACAGGGACTGCGGTATGGGTTATTTGACGGGATAGGAAAACAAACAAACAAAAGAGCTCAGTTAGTTGAATCCTCATTTCAAAATGCAAGAGAATAGTGGAAGTTTGAAAAGAAAGTTGTAACTGTGCAGTTATGTGTGGTGATGGATGTTAACTATCGAGGTAATCAGTTCACAATATATACATATATTGAATCATTGTGCTACACACCTCAAACCAATACAATGTTCTATGTCAATTATATCTCAATAAAAAATGGAAAAAGAAAAGAAAGTTTTGATAATGTAACTCCATCTACTTTTGGGTGGAGAAAGATACCATTTGTGCATTATTTACACCTTTCTGGTATGCTGCAGTTTTCAAAGTCATTTCTGCAATATACTTGATTTTTTCCTTGTAGGCAGAATCAAACCAGACATTTAAAATTACAACTCAACATGGGGGTAAACAACTGCATCTGCTACAAGACTTAATAAAATAATCACAAACACCAATGCTTTGCTGACAGGAGCTCTGATGTCTTTAGAACTGAAGAAAAGGTTCATCTAAAAACATATGCGCAGCAGTCACTGCGATAAAATTAAATTTAGAGAGTAAAAAACTGAAAAATATGTGGCACTTCAAGCAGCGAGATGATTTATGATGACATTTATCAATGGTATGTGTACATGTATTCAATGCATTTCATGCAAGCCACCATATTCGGCTGAAGCGCCTTTGTTTATTTCTTTTTTTAACTTTGTAAAAACAAAAAAGTCCCATCATTCTTTTCACATTTTGACCAGTAGCAAGTTCATTTTCAAAGTTCAATCTTTAGGGGGGCCTGGGTGGCTCAATCGGTTAAGCGTCTGACTTCGGCTCGGGTCATAATCTCACGGTTCATGGGTTTGAGCCCCACGTCAGGCTCTGTGCTGACAGCTCAGAGCGTGGAGCCTGCTTGGGATTTGTGTTTTCCTCTCTCTCTGACCCTCCCCTGCTCACTCTGTCTCTCTCTCTCTCAGAAATAAATAAAACATTAAGAAAAAAAAGCAAATTCAATCTTTACACATGGGTGTTTATTTCTTCTTCTGCCAGTGGGCTTTTCCCCACTTTCTTCTGAGATGACTGGTTATCTAGAAGGCTCCTGAAAGTGTGGGTCGCACAGCAACAGGACTACGTAGCCACCAGCGAGATCATCCTCTTTATTCTTATCCCCACACAAGTGTAGGAGATAAAACAGGGACAAACAGGGGACATGGGTCAAGGGCAGCCCTCCTCTGCAGGGGATGGTGAGGTATTTGCTTTGCTTTTGAATGGACTCCGGGGATCTTCTCTGGGTAATACCAAGCTGTTAGGGACAGAAAACTCCTCTCTCTGAGGATTGGTTCTGGTTTGTTTCTCCAAGCAGGTATATGGGAATTTCAAAGAAGAATATACGTCTTCGATCAGGCATGCTGGGTTTGACCCCCCTATTGACATACCTATTCTCCTGTTTACCACTGGGTGCCTTGGGGACAGGGGAACAGCTGCCACTCCAGTGCCCTGGGTGGTCAGTATCAATTCTAGGGATCTGAAATGACCACAGAAGTGTTCCATTGTTGACAGAGGAGACAAAGGGTTTTGGAAATACCACCAAAGAGTGGCACTCAAAGATGCCTCTCTTTAAAAAAAAAAAAAAAAAAAAATTAAGTTTATTTATTTTGAGAGAGAGAGAGAGAGAGAATAAGAACAAGTGAGGGAGGAGAGAGAGGGAGAGAGAGAGAATCCCAAGCAGGCTGTGCACTCTCAGCGCAGAGCCTGACGTGGGGCTCGAACTCATGAGCTGTGAGATCATGACCAATAGTTGGATACTTAATCAATTGAGCCATGCGGGTGCCCCAAGATGCCTCACTTTTTTTTTTTTTTTTATTACACAGAGTAAAACATAGTATTTTATGATATTTTACGCAGTGGAAATTTTCCTAATAAACTCTGGCTCAGAACTCTAAGGGTCAATGAATTACTATGACTGACTGCAGGTTGAATTCCTATCCTCTTAACCACTTCCTGCAACTTTCACAGGGAAATCAAGGGCTCCAGGGAACGCAGTTGGAAAACTACAGGACAGAAAACACTGATCAAGAAAACATTAAGGCCTGAATAACAAAGAGCAACAACATCAAACGTAGAGTGAAAAGATCGCTCCGTGAACCACAGTTCTGTATTCACTGTCTAATCTGAAACAAGGTGGTCAGCTCACTGAGCCTCCATTTACTCATTAATGAACTAGAGATAGACACGTATGCCCCAACCACAGAGTCTGATTAGTGTCACACAAGTCCCTTATGAGCAGTGTGATTCTGAATAAGCTACTTAACTTTTCTGTACTTCAGTTTCTTCATCTGTTCAAAGTGGATGGTATTATCCGTCTCATGTGGTTATTGTAAAGATTAACTGAGATGCTTAGTACATAAGGAAACAGCAAAGGTCAGGCCTTCCTCCTTTTATTGTCTAGGAGTAAACTTTGAACACGGAAATACTATAAAATACTTGGCAACATAGTATTTTTGTTATGTTATCAGCCCTTTGTTGTTGCTGCTTATACTGACAATGACAATTGTCAGTACAGTCGTCATGAGGTTTCTGCTGAGTCCCAGCCTACTCTGGGATTCCAAAAAGTTTCTACTTGTCTGATCTTCATTTTCAAGCTTAAGCTCTCACAAGTAAGGGACACCTTCCTCCCTACTGCCCTTGTTTGATAATCTCAGCTGGAATTCCTTTTCCACATAAATTCTAGAGTCTTCTATTAAACCAGGAGATTCCCCACCTGGGCAACAATTTGTCCGTTTACTTGAACGACAGTTATACAGCCTCTTTTAGCTTTTATCTTAAGGTAATGAATTCTGCCTAGTATATTCAGGAACATCAACAACCACAAAAACTAGTTACACTGTTCAACCCTTCAGATTTTTCAAAAATAGAAAATTTTACTGTATAAAATACTGCCTCCTCATGGACTGAGTCACAATCAATGAGACTGGTTCTAGTAAATGTCTCTCTTTCTACTAAGACCTACCAAGATAGTGAGACAGACAAGACGTAACAGGCTAATGAGTACAGTGCTTGATATCCAAAAGAAAGAAATATGATATTTTAATTCAGTTGACTTTGACGAACAAAGCACTTTTTCCCTATTATCTGAACTTCTGCCATTCCATTTCCAGTAACTAAAACATCCTACATTTCCAGATCGAAAGAAATAGAAGATAGATCCGTTTTGACTGAACATAACTATAACGTTCTACAAAACAAAAGTACACTCCAATTGCTGTCTCCTTCAACTGCACTGTATAATAAGCATGTCAAAAGCGTGAAGAGAAAGTCTGAGAGAAGTATATGTAAAAAGGGTAATTTATTCCAGAATAATTTACAGGTAGAAAAGGATGCTGCAAATTCCTCAAACAGTTCAAAAAGTTTCTTTAATACCTTACTTGAAATCTGATAAAAATCCTCACTTACAAAAAAGGGTAGCATTATTTGCAAATTGAGCAAGAGGACCCGATGATAGCCATATATAATCAGTTGTCACCTTGCAGCTCAATTAGCCCTCATGTAAAAACGAGGCATGTAAGGAGAAATGAGGTTTTGACATTATCTCTGCCAGCAAGATAATTACACAGCCTTCATTTAACAGTAGGGCAACACTACTGTAGCAACGAATTAACTCAGCTCCATTTGCAATTCATGGTGTGTTTTCTCATTTAATACCATTTGTCTTACCCCAAGTGAATGTTTCCATTAGTTTTCTCTAGCACAGCAAATACTCAGTTTGACTCCACATATTACATCACTGAGTCAATGCTCACCTTCCAGCAACTCTTTGAAAGCATATTCAAAATGTGATAGAATGTCCTGTTTTTCCATTTCAGCTACAACTTTCTCTGGTTTATGGCCAAATAATACAGTCGGTGTATCTGTGTTGAACAGTCAAGGGCATGAAATTCCCTAAGCCTACGACTGATTTCAGAGCAGGTTTTCTCTCTTCATAAAGAAAAATCAAGAAAGAAAAAAAATATTAGTGAAGTGCTAGCCTGGGCACAAACATATATTCAGTTATGAATATATTTCCAAAAGACATTTTAGAAAAGAATTATTTTTAAAAATGGGCAGGGTATATATGTTAAGCTTTTAAAGATATACTAGCCTGACCAGATGACTCTGTGACCTCATTTCTTCTCCTTTCCACATTTTACATTAAAAGTTTTTCTTGGTTTGAATTTAAAAGCCACTCTATCTTCTTGAAAGTAAGCATGGCTGACGAGAGTTTAAAAACAAGCAGCAGAATGTTTAAAGGGTCACGAGCACTGAAAACAGAATCTGGTGGAGAAAAAGGGAAAATCTAACTCTACAAGGTAATACAAACATTCCAAAGTAGGGGGGTTCAGTTTTCAAAACCAAAATCAATATTCTGCATGAAGTTGGAGAAAATTCCTGAGAAGAAAAACAATACTTGCTAGGTGTTTTACTTTGTTTGCCACAACAATAGTGATTAGCAGAAATATCTACAGAAAACTACATTATTTTACACTCTCCAAGAATTAAGAACAAAAAGATACATATGCATACACATCACACCAAGTGTTACTGCAAAACAGTTACTTTAACACTGTAAACTAGCAAAGAAGTACCGATGATGTATTACTTTTCTGGTTTTTATTGTAACCACGAAGATAATTCATCAATACCTCCACACTCTCAGGTAACTAACTGTTCTAGAGTTAAGTCTTGAAAATTAACCGATTAACAAGATGTATCAAAAAAGAAATTTTCTGGGGCGCCTGGGTGGCTTAGTCGGTTAAGCGTCCGACTTTCGCTCGGGTCATGATCTCGCGGTTCGTGGGTTCGAGCCCCGCGTCGGGCTCTGTGCTGACTGCCAGCTCAGAGCCTGGAGCCTGTTTCAGAGTCTGTGACTCCCTCTCTCTCTGACCCTCCCCTGCTCACGCGGTCTTTCTCTCTCCTAGAAATAAAAAAAAAAAAAAAAAGCAATTTTCTGTGCTCTTGGCTGTGGTCTAACCAGCTCTTAATTCTCCAGTCAAAGTGATGCTAAGTGAAAGACGCCGAGAGAACCAATGTTTCGCTTGTTCTTACAAAAGCATTTTGCGAGTGAAATTCACATTCAACAAAGAAACTTACTTTATTTATTGGACTAACAGTCATCCAGCCCTGGCTCTAGCGATTCCAATACAGACAAAATGTAACACAATAAGGACAATAAGCAGTTCGAATTTCTTTTGTGTTCACCTGCCCGTCAGGCATACGTTTTATCCAATTGCTACGAGGAGGGTAATCTGCTTAATCTTTACGCGTTCTCCCACCATGAGATCTGAAACTGGATGGATGTTGCCACTACAAGCCTCTGTTTTGTGTACTGAAATAGTGAATTACACACAAAGATGACAGACAAGGCATTGTCATATTTATTATATACGGTGAACACAAATCAATACTTGGGCAAAGGATACGAATGGATATCACATCCAGTATATGGAAAATTAATTCATCAATCCAACTACTAATGAAATATATGGGAAAATATTCGTTCTTTTGTTTGCATTCCTTCATTACTCATTTAACCTGTTTGATCACTTTGGAAAAGACCAAGAAAGGCATGTATCCAAAAGTGAATATTTAAATTAGTCCTTAAAGGCTGAATATGAATTCTTTTTAAAATATGCAATTAAAATACTGAGATACCATTTTTCATTTAACACAAAGCACACAGTTAAAATATGAAACAGGCTGTTTTACTATTGTATAAGTTTAACTCCTAAAAATCCACAATTTTTAATCTAATTAATACAACCGCTTCAACGGGAAACGTGATTGGAGGATTACTTTTAGACTCACAAGAACATGTTATTTTTAGGTGAATAATTAAACACTACAAGGTTTTCTGTGACTATGAATGTAAAGCTATAATATCTAAACATCATTCAGTCAATACAACTTTTATTAATTATATCTAGCCTTTATGTAAGAGGATTGGCCCTTTCCAAATCATGATCAGCGTTATCACTAATGCAGGGCTTTATACTTTTTTTTTTTTCCACACAGTAACTTCTATCGAAATAATTGTGTGTGTGTGCGCACACCTGTTTGCGTGCGCGCGTGCAAACGTGTGTTCTTGGAAGGGAGAACCTTTCATGTACCAATGGTAATCAAAGCATGATTTACAACAGTTTAAAAATGAAAACCTAGCAAAAAGTACTTTACAACTACATGATAGAATATTATGCAACCATTAAAATCTCTCGTTCTTGATACAGACATACGTTACGTTACAATTTAGCATGATTCAAGATGGCACTCAAGTATGGTGTGCACTCAGTATTTTCTTCATTCAAACCTTGAGTGAGCAGCTGCTGTAGGAAAGGCACACATATGTGCCACGAGCTCACAGCTGTGAACAGAACAAACAAGACTCTGCCTTGATGAAGCCTACGTTCCAGGTAGAGGAGACACACAATGGAGAAGGATTTATGATGGTTCAGGTGAGTACTACGGAACAAGTACAGCAGGAAAGTCAGACACAGAGTGGCTCAAACAGGTGAGCAAGTGAGCCGGGTGTGGACCCAATGGAAGAACATTAGGGGCAGATGAACAGCTCTAGGCTGGGAACACTCGCGTACGCAAGGAAGCTAGTGTTGCCGGAGAGACGTGAGCAGAGAGCCAAGCAGTTAAGAGGTCAGAGATGGGGGTGGGGGGATGCAGATGTAGGGTCCTGTCCGGTGAGTGACCGCTGGACGTCTGCTTTTGCTCGAGTGAGAGAGGAAGCCACTGGCAGCTACGGAGAACAGGAACGATGTGATGGAGCGAACACTATGTGGGCTACTGGCAGCTCTTTGAGAACAGACTCTGGGAGAGGAAAGGCAAAAGACAGCGGCTTCGGTGTCAGACCAGAAATGAAGCCGTGTCATAACAGGGAGGTGAAACTGAAGGTGATTCAAGGAGGCCTGATTCTGAAGATATCAGAAGATACTCCCAAGTCAGATTGGCTAATGGAATAAGCGTAGGGAATTTGGAAACAAGGATGGCGGCAAGATTTATGGTATGAATAACTAAAGGGAGACCACTGCTCTTCCTGTTTCAAGGAAAAAGTTACAGGAAGAGCACTAGTCAAAATTTAATCACGACTATTGACGGAGGACCAAGGGGGAGAAGAAGGGGGGTAAATGGTGGGGGAGAGGGAGAGAGGCAAACCATGAGAGACTCTTGAATGCTGACAACAACTGAGGACTGATGGATGTGGGGGGAGGTGGGATGGGCATGGAGGAGGGCACTCGTGGGGATGAGCACTGGGTGTTATGTGGAAACTAATTTGACAATAAACTATTTGTAAAAAAAAAAAAAATTTAATCACGACTAGTCAGAAGTTTTGGAACACACATTTTCAATTAGTTAACTAACAGGTTTGATTCAGATAAAAACGCTTGAAGAAACCATATCTGAAAATAGGACACATTACTATAATCAAAGTTCCAAAAGAACCCAATGAATTATTTCGGGGGGGGGGGGGGAGTACCAATTTTATGAAGTCGATATTTAAGATAATAGATCACATGAGCCTAGACTTTAAAAGATTTATGTACACTCTCCGGGATGAAAACAAGGATGAGCATAGAACACGAGCATAAACTCTTCACAACCCCAGGAAGACTGAAAGAGCCCACGTACTCTGAAAACTATGAAGGCCTCACTCTAATCAGTAAATGAATGGGTAACGATACTTATATTATGAACAATAAATGAGATAACAAATACCACTCAGAACAGGTACTTGAAAGGGATGTTATTGTTCCTTGCTGTTACCTTCCCCAGCTCAAATGCCACTTCTACTCTGAATCCTACAAATATTGTAGCCCAAGCCAGAGAAGAGAGAACATTTATTGTTTTTAAAGGAATTCAAATCTCAGGTTCATACAAATACTGTAGATATCTCAAATATAATCCTGGAATTGCATTTTTCTTTTTAAATTTTTTTAATGTTTTTTTTTTTTTTTTTTTTTTTCTTTTTTTTTATTTCTAGGAGAGAGACAGCATGAGTAGGGGAGGGTCAGAGAGAGAGGGAGTCACAGACTCTGAAACAGGCTCCAGGCTCTGAGCTGGCAGTCAGCACAGAGCCCGACGCGGGGCTCGAACCCACGAACCGTGAGATCATGACCTAAGCGAAAGTCGGACGCTTAACCAACTAAGCCACCCAGGCGCCCCTGCATTTTCTTTATATCAGTAAAATGTCAGAGGATCTGCGAACTAATAACAACCAATGATGAAAAGTGAAGGCCACATTCTGCATCACAGTATTAAAGAAGGAATTTAGGAACACTTCGAAGAGGAGACAATCATCACTAGGAGCTAGCACAGCTTCACTAAGAATACGTTCTGCCAAGGGAATGACATTTGATTTATAGGCAAGGATACTATCACAAAAGGAAAAAGGCAGGATTACCGTATATTAGAACTTTAAAAGGGTACCTAAAAAGTCTTTATATTTTCCTTTTTTAAAAAATATTTATTTATTTTGAGAAAGAGCATGGGCGCATGTGCACGTGAGTGGAACAAGGGAAGAGAGAGGGAGAGAGAGAATCCCAAGCAGGCTCCACACTATTGGCACAGAGCCCGACATGGGGCTCGAACTCATGAACCACAAGATCGTGACCTGAGCTGAAATCAAGAGTCAGATGCTCAACCAACTGAGCCACCCAGGTACCCCTAAAAAATCTTTAGTAGTGTTATTTGCAACAATGAGAGTCAACTATTGCCAGCCAAGAGTTCAGTTAGGCGGAACTATAGAGAGGTACCCAGCTTTACAAAAAGAGAATGGATTAACAGATTAGAATACTCTGCAAAAACAGTTCCAGTGGCAGGCATTCCTGGCTCCTTAAGTTTAATCAACATTATTACCAAAGTCTTGGAATGAAAAAATGGGAAGTATGTTTCTCAAACTTAATGATGCAAGACCACATTAATTGACAGAGCACGATTCAAAAGTAACTCTTGGCGGTTTGAAATTCAGCCTTCAACTAAAAAGAAGAAAAGTAATAGAGACATTCAGTTATGCATTTATCTCTCTCTCTCACACACACACACGCATACACACACAGACTGCTTTAAAGAAAGTGAAAGTCTTGTACCATGATAGAAGTTTGTATAAGTTAGGGGTTTTAGTTGCAAAACCAGAGATGTGCCCAATGAAATGTCAGCCTAAGTGTGATGTGACAAACCTCTTCTCCACTTCTACCCCCAAATGAAGCATTCTTAGATTGTTTTAAAGTAACCTGTGTTCTCAGAGCAAAAGAAGAAAAATATCCAATGAATCCAGTGGTATTTTACTTACAGGCACGACATGTGAAAGACATTAACAATCAAGCACATTTGAAAACGAACAATCAGAAGGGCTGGGTGGGCTTGGAAAAATGTGAAAAGCAACTGGAAAGAAATGAAGTGCGCTAGTAGGGAAAGGATAAGATATAAAACTGTCCAAATATCTGCGGGACCATCACATGGCAACTCTTAATTCCTTTCACATGCTTAATATCCTTATACCTATCTTACAAGTGAAAAACACAGAGGCCTGGAGCCCAGAGTTTCTACAAAGTCTGGCAAATAAATATATATAACGTTATCCAGAACAACCTCAATCTTCAAAAATACATTATTTGTGTTTCCAGACTTCATGGGCACCTGCACAAAACTAGCCCGGGGAGGGGCCGGGGAGGGAATAAACAATCTTAATACTTGCCCACCGTTTCAAAGCAAATAAATTAAGGACCAGAATTCAATCACAGATCTTTCTGATTCTTTCTTCTACAGTTCTCCCATTCTCGCTACATGTTAAAATCATCCAATGTTTTTTTGTTTTTTTTGTTTTTTTTAAATATTAATGTCTCAGTTCCTCCCCCAAGAGGTTCTGATTTCATTGGTCTGAGACAAGGCCAGTTGGGATCTGTACATGGCTTCCTGAACTAGTGGGTACAGACATGGCCGTCCATACAGAAGTGAAACGCTACTTTTCTTGGCGATTGAAAGGGTAACAGTGAAAAGCAAAAAAGAAATCTTGGCCAGTGGAACGTTACGGCATCTTTATAAAAATAAATTCCAAAGGCAATTTTGTACCTACCTAAGATATGTTAAAACAAAAATCCAGATATCCTGAGATCCAAAACAGTAGAAGTTCAAGAAGAAAGGCAGTTTGACACAAAAGTTCATAGCCCTCTCAACTAAAATATGCTTTTTAAACAAATAAAATGACACTTTTTAAAGTCAAATACTGTCAAAGATTACTTGTCTTTTGCACAAGTGGCAGATCTGTTATCATTCTCATCATATTGAAAGCTTATCCAACAGATGCCCTCTCTGTACCCTCCAATAGCTCTTTGTGCGCTCAAAATTAACCCCACTATCACAGTGTTTCTTGGATTAACCAATGGAAGATATTTGAAGAGGCTCTTTGTTGTTGTCAAATGAGAAAAGTTGCATTAAAAGCATTAAAATAATTGTGGTCACTAGGAAAAAAAAAATCAGCAAACTACAGTGCCAGCATTTTATGTAAGACGTTCCTTGCAAACAACTAATACAGTTTTCAGCTCTTTAATTAAAGGGATATACTTTAAAATTGGGAAGAGATGTTAAGTTGAATGTCACCCCCTTCTTCCTAGAATGAATGACCTCTGATAAGTATCTGAGCCACTTAAACACAAACACACATGAAATGTGATTTTTTTTTAATTCAACAAACATGAACTTTGGAGTGGTCGAAGAAAATCAAGTACTATTTTCTAAATTTAATTACACAGGAAAAGACAGAGCTGCCAAGCAGATGAGTTGTCTAAACAAACTTTACAAGCTAGGTATTACGAAAAGGAGTGTCATTTTTTGTTATAAGAGCCCAAGGTGACTGCTTATGTTTTGAACTGCTAGTTAATTCTGGCCAGAGCACAAATCTGTCTTCTCTCTTGTAATTAATTCTCAGTGTCAAAACTGTAGATGTCCTTTTCAGAATCAACCTATCTTTCCTGTTAATTATGTTATAGAAATACGTTCAAATAGTGCTAACGGCCTGATTCTAAAGTGCTCACAGAACAAGTTATAGGTAAGGCTCAATTAATAACTTAGCTCAATATATTTACTTAATAATTTTGCAGAGAACATGAGAATGATTTGCTTTTTGCAAAAATGATACCTGAAGAGATGTTTCTTAAAAAGAAACGTGCAGTCTTGACATAGATATAGGATAAGAACCACTGATTGGATATGAAGACAAATACTGATTGATTATTTTTAGAAGTATGTAACATTTAAATATTATTTTTTAGATGACAGCATTTCTCACGTGCTGAGAAAATGGACAAATAAGAAAAATACAGTGGCCAAGAAAAAGTGTTTTGAAGGGTGGCTGATACAAGGTGTACCTTTTTAACATTTCTATATATTCAAGTTACAACAGTCTTATTTTTTGAGTAGTTCACGTTTGCTCAAGCCCCATGCCAGACAGCGCCCCAGCAGCTGCTGTGGGAAATTAGATGTACGCCAGGAAACCCACATCTGCACCAGGGAGAGCCTGGAGCTGACAGATTTGACCGGGAACACCCTCCCCCCCCCCCCCCCCCCCCCCCCCGAGCTCCAAGACAGGCCTCGGTCCTAGAAGTGCCCTTCTACTGATGCCTGCGACGTAGAGTGAAATTCAGTGACTGCAATTAGTTTCTGGATGGTTTATCTGCTTGTGGGTAGCTGCCTTGTAATTTATCAAAGTGAGACAAAATGATAATGGAGTCATCATAGACCTAAAACCAAAGAAGAGGAACCACAGACATTTCTGAACACCTAGAATGGCCAGTCTTCCTGCCGGGTACTTCGCATATGTTACAGTCATTCAACCTCTCTTCTCTCATAAACCTTTACGGGTAAAGGTAAACTTTTTGCCATTTGCAAAAGCAGAAAGTGAGCCACAGAAAAGGTAGGTAAACTGTCTAAAATCACTCAGTGAATGAGTGACAAGTTCCACCAGGATTTGAGGCTGGGTCTTTTGGCTCAAAGAGCCTGCTTACCTAGAAAACTACAAAGAAAAGCAAAATTTAAAATCAAATTCAGTGATAAGGAGGGTATAAAATTCAATCTCGTATACTCCTACCTGAAACATAAAAGAGCATGTTTCCTCCTTTAATTCTTGATAAATCCACATATAGGTTTGGGAGTTTGATACTTAAAAATTTTTTTTTCTAGTTCTGAGGACAGATTGGGGCTATGTTGAATTTGCACTAAAGAGTCATAACATTTATAGCTTAAATAAATAAAAATAAAAAGGCCTTGTAGCTTTCTGATTCTTACAATGAGGAAACAAAGATGTAAAAGGGTTAAGTGCATTGTCCAAAGTCACAGTGCTAGATTTTTGCAAAACTGGGATTAGACCTCAGTTAGGACCAGGGTCTACTGTTCTTTCCATTACAAAGGTCTTTTTGCTTGTTTTTTTCCCAGCTCTGGAAAAGGTTTTAACTGTTTGTTATCTTAACTACATGATATAACCATGAGACTATCCTTGAAGTCCTGTCAAAAACGAGCATATTCAATCACTGCCTTAAAAGGAAACCGATCACCTGGTTTTAGATCAACTTTGTTTTTAAAAATAATCAAATGACAGCAAGAATAACGAGGTAAGGTCCTTAACCAAAATAAAATTTGGATTTATTGGTCAAAATTCTGGGTGGCTCAGATTTAAAATACAACTGATTTTTATAAAAGATCACTGCATCCTGACATGAGAAAACTGTTACTGATTCTTTATGTGCTTCCAATTTGATTGCTTTGGCTTTCCAAGCAAATAAATGGAAGTGCCAGAAACCCGTTAGAGTGCTTGATAGTAAATCCTCATTCCTCAATGTGTACAACTTCTATGTTGGAAGGAAAACAAACAAACAAACAAACAAACAAACAAACAGACATCAGTGTACAGATTCCAATAAAACACTACTTGAACTAATTATAAAATGTTTAAAGAATCTTTGAATAACCAGACTGTCTTCACTTTAGGTCCCTACAAAAATCCATTTCTGTCTTAAAAGCTGATAGCTTCTATCTTTTAACACAACATTCCTATTTTGGTTCATGCTTTTTATGAAATTCCAGGTTTTAAAAATCCAAATATAATAAGCTTCCGATTATTATCATTTATTACTATTCAAAACACAGTACAGTCGGTCTTTTTATGTACAGAAAATAGGGCAGGTATAGGAATGCTTAAATAATCAATGCTATTAGCAAAGAAAATGGAAATTATATAAGGCATATATTGATACACAGATGACTATACAAACACATAGGTACAGAGATACATATTTTACATAATGCATCATATTTGGAAGGCTTTAGCTTGGATTACAAACCTCCCATCCCTCCAAATTAAAGTAGCTTAATAATTTAAAAATGCATTTTCTTATTATGAATACTGTCATTCCAGTCACATGTAACGAAATAAAATTGGAACAGTGACAACAAACTGTCTGGTAATAATTCAGTAATCTACTTAAAGTGAAAGTATGCTTTTCTAGAACTTAATATCGCTATATCATACATGCATCATTACCACAATTTATATAATACAAAATGCTGCTTACAAAAAAAAAAAAAAGTGGGTAAGAGTTTTCCTACTTTTGTTCAACTTATGTAACTTGAAAAAAGAAACACAGGTATATGCCCAGGCAAATGAGGTTCCCAGATGTTTATATATTCTCTCTCTCAATTGTAGCCAGCCACATAATTCACATGCAGGGCTATCCCCCTTTGAACTAAATGAATTCTGTTATAATGGAGAGTGGAGACTTGAAAAAAATTGCTTACAATTGCACATACAAGTGAAAAAGATAGCTAAGTCTAAATTAAGATGTTGGCTATGAGGTTTCCAATAGGACCTTGACATGACTGTTGACCTACTCATGACATGATCACACCAGTACGGATTTGGAATTCTATTAGTATTACCAGAGGAAAAAAAGTCAAGGAGTCATCAAGAAAACAAATCTATATCTTCTACTCCATCAGCCAATTACTGTTGTTAAAGTGGAATTAGATGGGTATTGACAATGCGGAGGGGATGAGGATTAAGCAGATGACTGAGTATATGGCGAGCCATGGTATTCATAGTTTAGGTCTTTTGCACTCTTTTGTTTTTGTTGCACAAAGTATTTTACAATTCTAAAACAGAAATGTGGAAAATATTTGCTAACTGGATAATACAAAATATTTTCACATAAGGTGCTACTTTAGACAAGTATATATTCAACCGAAAAGATTTCATAAAAATCTGTACCTATCAATAAATAAAGGACCCCTGGAAAGATTAAATAAAAGGTTTTCAAAAAATTGTTAATATTTCAAAGCAGAAAATTTCCTAACAGCATTCTGGAAACTGCATCTTTTCTTCAAGAGTAAGGATGATACAACTCTAGTTGTAGAATACCACTGTAGTTCTATTGCACCGAGGAGGCAGTATGGTGTGATATTTAAGAGCATGATCCATGGTCCTTTGACTTTAGAAAGATCTAAGTTTCAAGTCCAGGCTCTGCCATTTGCTACAGCTCCATGACCTTGAGGAAATTACTTAACCTATGTCTTAATTTCCCAATCTGTAAAACTGAGATACAATACCTGTAACATAGGGTTACTGCAAGAAGTAAGTGCATGTGCTTGGCATAGTATTCCATTATCATTAGCTTTTGCTCTCATAACATGTTATGCTACATTTCTATTGAAATCAGCCAGTTATTTGGTCTACACATAAAATTCCGTTTTGTTACATGGTCATTCGGAATTCCTGGCGTGCTAAGTGGTCAAAGTCAAGGAACCCATGAAAGTATCAGTTTTCAATGCCAAAGTGTTGTATAAAACCTAGTTTTTACTTTATACTCTAACCCCCACTCTGTCTAGGGAAGAAAATATTACAAAGCATTCAGTCGATTTGATTTAATGGTGGGAGGGTCACCAGTCTAAGCTGCAAATAATACCATCATAACATGCAAAAACAGTTTTAGTGTTTTAAATATGTTCTCCATAGCTTGATTGGTTCACTAAATTCTGGTACCAACTTTTGCCATTTTCTTTCTCTATCAAAGTTTCTACCCACTACGATTTTACACCCCATGTTCTACTGACTAAATATTGTCACTTTCCCCTTATCATACAATTCACATTTTTCGGTATTAAGTATATTCATTAGAACCATTGTTTTTTTTTTCAAAAAATTTAAAAAGTTTTCATTTATCTCTGAGAGAGAGAGAGAAACAGCATGAGCAGGAGAGGGTCAGAGAGAGAGGTAGATACAAAATCGGAAGCAGGCTCCAGGCTCTGAGCTAGCCATCAGCACAGATCCTGACGTGGGACTCAAACCCACAAACCGTGTGATCATGACCTGAGCCGAAGTCAGACATTTAACCGACTGAGCCACCCAGGCGCCCTGGGAACCTTTGTTTTTTATAGTCAACTTTAGGTAGAATATTATAGATATGAGTATATTTATGCCAATCTAAAGTATGTAAGTAAGTTATAATCTAATGAAGATATCTGTCTTCTTAATGTGTCAGTGAGTGATCATCCCACCCATTCAAAGTATATGATAACTGATACTTTGGATTAGCTAAAATATATAAACAAAGTTTTCACTTATAATATCAAAAAGTAAGTGCTTTATTCATACACATACTTAGAAATTATGTGGATTATGCCTTAAATTTTTAAATTCTCATGAAACGTTTCTTATTTCCGATGAACTGAGGTAACTGCTTCATAGCCTGATTTTTCAAAAGGTGTAAATTTTCCTAAACTTAACATTTACAAAAAGGTATGTAAAGGAGTAGGACTTAGTTTCATGATTCAGCTAAATTCAAACAATTTATTTTTTTCAATTATCTAAGAAAACTAGAAATACAATGTTTTCAAAAACATTAGCAAAGAATGCCCAGATTGCAGTAAGGGATGTCAGTGGGTTCCCATGACAATTATTCAAGAGAAAAAAAATCAGAGAAAGTACAAACAGGCACGAGAGTGTGTTACTAAAATTTGAGTACTATTTTAAAAACAAAATTATAACCGAGAATAAAAAAGTAGAGAAATGCCTAAACACAGACAAGAAAAAACATCTAGCAAATCTAATAAATTTAACTTGCCCTGCCAGATCTTTTCAACTTATTGGAAAATTCGCTTGACTTAATATTGACACAGAGATGTGTAAATCAATACATTCAGAATGAAAGATATATTTTAATTTAAAAATGTTCAGACTGCAGCAGTAAATCTATGCACTTAGCACATAAAAATCATCAAGAGTTTGAATGTTGAGACATGGTACTGGGGCTAACCAACATCTAAAGGTGAATGCCAAACACTAAATTTTTACCATTAAAATTTCTAGTTTTTATGACACATGTAAGGCAATCTTTACAAAATTTACTGAAATATATTTATAAGAACACAGATAAGCTAAATTTCATTGAGTATCCATCAAAGTCTGTAACCAGGGCACCACCTATCTGCTGTTTATAAAAAGTCCTATTTTTATGCCCCACTAGCAAGTTATCGCAATCTTTCCAAATGAAATGAGAAAAATAAAAGAAATGAAGGTACCTCCTAATCTCAGTGATTTCCTATGCAGTCAAAAGCTTTAACTGTGCTATCCAACATGGCAGCCATCAGATAGCTGTGTCTATTAAGTTGTGTTAAAAGTAATGATACACAATAGATTAAAATTATGAAGTATATCACCAGTTTTGCTAAAGTAATTTTACTATTACATACCTGCATTTTTCAGGGTACAAAACCAGAAATTGCCATGTTTCGCTCAGAAATATATTACATAAGACAGTGAGACTTCCATAGACAAGCACAAGAATATAGTTTATCTCCTTAAATAAACTTAGGTGCACAAGTTTAATTTAGTAAATCACAATATCAATCTAAACGATCTTGCATTTAAATAAAACAGGAATATCCCCACTCCTTTATCTTTCACATACTGCCTATCAAGTATTGCAAGAAGATGGAAAACTAATAATAACTCTGATCACTACTAATAAATTACCCTTTCAACTTACAAATCTGAAAGTTAATAGGGAAACGTTACACTTCTAAAAAAAATCTATCAAACAAAAAAGGGGTAGGAAGTGTATATATTTACTAAGTACATGTGAGAAGCCAGCTTCTCCCAATTATACAAAAATCACAGCAGAGATCTGCTTCTCCCATTCTGCCTACTATTTCTCTTTATAATTAGTGCAGAACTTTGCCTTCAGCAATCTCTGTCCTTGAACTCTTACCATTCTTCTTTAAAGTCTTTCTCTTTCCCTACCATCCTCTCAAGTTTTGTTACTTAAGAGTAGTCCTGAGGCCAACAGCATTATCCAGGAGTTTGTTAGAAACGCAAAATCGCAAGCCCCACCTAAGAATCAGAATTTACATTTTAACAAGAACCACCCCCAGGTACTTCCAAGATTTGTCTGGAGGCTAAATTTAAGAAGCCCTGCCTTAGGCTTGCTGGAAAGGATTTGTACCGTCACAGTTTATTTCTCTTGTCCTTATTACTCGTCTTTATTGGTCTTCAGTTAAAAAGCTTAAGGAGCATCTTAAAAACCACTAATTTTAAAACTTTCATTTTACAGATAAGCAAACTAGAAATAAGTATTATCATCTAAAAGACCCTTAGTAAGTGAGTGACAAGTTGTAAAACAAAGGCAAGAGCAGAAACTAAAACTAAAGGACTTCTAGAAGCTCTTGTAGTTAACTAGCTGCAGGGCTACCACAGGAACTCTGTTTGAAGCTCACTTCTTCCAATACTTGATGGCACTAGTGAGATGACGCCAGAGCTTCTGAGAGCTTCTGGTTCCCCTCCCGGCTATGGGTCTCTGCAGGAGAGCCTGCCTCTTGTGACTGGGTGTATGTGCACACACTCGTGTCTAGCTCTGGAATGCTTTGCAGAGGGACGTTTCTCACTGTTAAAAGCATAATATTTTTTCACCGTAAGGTCGAAATTCCTTTTCTACATTCATTGATCATCTTCACTTCTGTCAAAAGACGGCTGTGGGAATCAGGAAGCAATGAGTCGAGGGCATGTGAGGTAAATTTAAAACAGAAATGCAAATGGGCATCATTACTTGCGTTGGCCACTGTTCATTTTCCCCTACTTCTTTCTGTCTCCACTCCTCTTCCTCTTTGTTACCCATTTCCTGTCCCATTTACCCACTGCTTTTTTTTTCTTTGACTGCCGCAGAAAAGACAAAGTTGAAAGTTACTGATACACTTAATACTACACAAATTATTACAATAACTTACAATTCTATAGTATTTTAACTTCTGTGCAAAGTGTTTTTATAAAACATTTTCAGAAATATTTTCTTAAAGCCACTGTAACACCAACGTGTCAAAATGAATGATGGTAAATGTGAAGATTGACTCCACCTAAGAGCGTTCTCTGGACATGGTAACTCTGTTTACATTTTCTCAATGAATAACATACTAGGAAAAGCTATAAGAGGAGATAAACATCCAGGCAATAAACCCCCAAAAATGAAGAGCAGTAAAGGCAATATCACAATTTTACTTTTAAAAAGGCAAAGTACTTAGTATTAAAGTTGGTTTAAAAAAATAATGTAAAGCTCAAAACTAAATGCTTCCTATCAAAATATTGTGAAGCTAAAGACAATGGATTAAGGCCTATAAATTCAAAGACCAGAAGAAGGTGTCAGGTATGTAAGCAATTCACAGCACAACTAAGCCAGCAAGTCAGTAAACACTTAACTTATTTAAATAACTGACCCAGGTACTTAGGTTACTCTCAACTAACACTTGAGTATAAAACATACTTAACAGCGATTAGGAGGAGCACCTCACATCGCAGAGTTTATATTATACCAGAAATAAAACTATGCCATTCCTTCTTAAGGATATCAAATATGGCTGAGCATGTTATAAAAACATTAAAAATTAGAATTTCTGGAATCAACGAACTTCTTTTGGGTAAAGTGCAGTAAAACATGGGTAAATTAAAGACTACTAGCATCTCGGGGTGCATGGGTGGCTCAGTCAGTTGAGTGTACGACTTTGGCTCAGGTCATGATCTCACGGCTCAAGGGTTCAAGCCCCGCGCCAGGCTCTGTGCTGACAGCTCAGATTCTATGTCTCCCTCCCTCTCTACTCCTCCCCCGCTCACCCTGGGTCTCTCTCTCCCCTTCAAAAATAAACATTAAAAAAAAAAAAGACTAGTATCTTATAATTACTGCAAGTATTAGATTACTCCCCTTTAACAGAACAGAGGAATTAAATGGCAGATTAGGCACAGATAAAAAGAGAGCTAGCTAACCGAAGGACAACGCTGAAGAAATTAGCTACAATGTGCCACAGAAAGACAATGAAATGGAAACCAGGAGAAGAGACACTGAGAATAAAATGAGAATGTGCAACCAACATCTATCTGGAATCTGATAATAAATAAGACACCATATTCAGATAGGGGCTGAATTTGTTTTTTAAGAGCTGCTTAAAGACAGCAATTACTAAAGGAAAGACAACAAAAAACTAGGGCAAAAAAAGAAATTCACATCTATACATCCTGTTGTGAAACTAAAGAGTCTACAAAACAAAAACAAATCAGCCAGAAGCTGGGGGGGAGGGGGGGGGCGACTGTCACTAATCTTTCACTACTCTGAAAACAGATTTCTCTAAAGCAACAATGAATGCAGAAGACAGTAACAGAATAATCTCCAAGTGTTAAGAAAAACTAATCCAGAATTGCATATGCAGAAAACTTTTTTACAAACAAGGGTGAAATGAATCCAGTTTCAGATTAAAAAGAAAAAGTTTATCAGTTTTAGAACTTCACTAAAATACCTTCTAAGAATATATTTTAAAAAAAGTAATTCTGTAAGGAAAATATGAAGTATTAGATGAAATAGTAAGAAAGAATCTGATAAATCTTGGAGAGCTAAATAAACATTGTATATTAACACTCAAGTCTAATGCATAGGTTATAAAACTAAAAGAGGAAAGTTAGAGAATGGTTAAGTTTGAAGGATGATCAAAATTAGTGTTCTAGGGTCCCTGTATTATATTGCCACAAGTTTGATGTTATTATCCATGTACCTTAAATTTAAAACATCTGAGTACTCAATAGTTGTTAAACTAGCCATGCATTTTTACAACTCTTTATCTTCAGTTACGCTGAATTCAAGCACTAAAGTTAGAATTGGATGACCTCTGTTTGTTCACAAAAGTAATACCTACAAACAAATCTATATTCATCTTCACAAGAATCCATGTTTATTCATTCAATATTCTCACTACCCTATTGAGTTCCTACAATGTGTCAAGCCCTGTTCTCTTGTTTCTAGAACAGGAGAAACAAGAGTCCTCGACCCTGGAAGCTAACATTCTAGTTGTTGGAGACACCAGATAAGAAAAAAAAAAAAAGATAGTTTCAGATTATGGTGAGTGCTATAAAGAAAAGTGAGGTCATATGAAAGAAAGTAATTAAAAGATGGGGGTAGATAAAAGATCAAAGTAATTTTGCCCAAGACTGTATAACAGTGGCAACTCAAATGGAGTCCCTTCTAATTCCAAATTGCCTATCTTTCTACTATAAAATACTACCCTTCCTATTGTTTGTGGGAAGACCTAGTTAATCAAAGGCACAGCTCAAATACTCTTTTTGATACCCCTTAGTAGAAGTGATCATTCTCATTATCCTATTTCTCAATGGTGCAACTGGTTTATATCTCTGCTATGGCACTTACAACTTTTCTTAGCTGGGCATTAGTTTATACAGTCTAGTAACTGTATACTCCTTATAAGATTAGAGATGTATGTCATCTGTTATTTTATCTTAGCAAAGTACCTAGAAGTATATAGTAAATCTCAATATCTTTTTGTTCTTCAACTCAATGATGATTTTTTAAAATATCATCAAAATAAGTACTACTTATAAACTAAATCTTCAATTAAAGGCTTAACCATGCTTTAAAAGAGACAAGAATAAATAATGGAGTATCAAATCAAATTACCACAGTAATAACCTGATGGGGATGACTGTAAAGGAGTTGAAATTTTCTGGGAGTAAAACAGTGATCCTTTTTCCTTATTTATTTTTTAATGTTTATTTTTGAGGGCGGGGAGAGGCAGAGAGAGATGGGATGAAACAGGCTCTGTGATGAGAGCAGAGAGCCTGATGCAGGACTTGAACTCACAAACTGTGACATCGTGACCTGAGCTGAAGTCAGGTGCTCAACCAACGGAGCTATCCAGGCTCCCCAAGGATGACAGGAGTCTTAAAGGAACTTGAAGAAGATGGAAAATACAAGTCAATGGAGAAAAGAGTTATAGTCTCTGCTTAATTTAAGACCTTTTTCAGCTGCACAGCCAAAGACTCCATTGCAAAGGACAATTGAGAGTAGTTACTTAATTCTGATACCTGAACGGTACTGAGTCCAATGACTGCCTAAGAAAATAACCAAGAGAACTGATCTACCTACTGGGAAGCTACTTCAATAGGAAGGATGGATTTTTTTTTTTTTTTTTTGGCATATAGTTGTGTTTTCAAACATTATTATTATGACCATTAGGACGACCTTGTCATTAAAAAGTCTAAAGGTTTCTTTTCTTCTTTTTAATGAAGCAGTTAACCTATTAAAACTTAACTGAACCATATGACATCCTCCAATATGTGACATTCTCAGAAAAATCCCAAATAATTAAATGCCCTTCAAAATGAACTAAGAGTAAAACATAAAATGAAATAGCTAGCAAATCTTTAACTCAGTAATGCTTTCTCTATAGTTCTTTATTCTTTACTCTGTATCACTATCCATACAAAGCACTGTACATAACAACTGAAATAGATTACAACCTCTTACAATAATGGATTTTAAGACAGGTGACAGTCATAAACTAATGTCAGTTGACACCAAAGAAAACCTATCCCCTCAGAGGAGATGATGTAAGTTAAACAACAAGTTAAACAAATATTCCACTATCAACATGTCAAACCAATGGCATATATGTTTAACACAACAGAAATATATGTAATCAAGCATGTGACTCGTAATAGTTACGCAAAGCCATTTATTTACGTGAGTCAGACTAAAAACAATTTAAAAGAATATTTTTAAGACACTTTTGGTGAAGAAGGAAAACTGAAGTGATTGGGAACAGAGCATTGTGTCACAAAGAAGTAAGAAGTAAGTTTTCCAGGTTGGATGGGTTGTTTCAAAATCTGAGAAGCAAAAGTTGCGTGATTTGTTTGATGGTATAAGGAGTTTCTCTGAGATACGAGGGAATGTGAACCCACATGTCAAGTCACACCATTAAAAATCTTCCAGAGGTCCTGACTGCCTTCCCTAAATTGTACAATCTTCAGGTGGCCAAGGGCTTGCCCCTCCTGCCAGTTCAGTTTATCCTGTGTGGCTCCCTTTCTAGAGGTCCCGTTCTAGAAGGCTTGACTGCCTCTGGCTGCCTGCAAATGCCATGCTCCTTCATGCAATACGCCCTTGCTCATGCTTTTCCTTTAGTCTAGAGCACCTGCCCCACTCTCTCCATGTGGCTCTCGGGTTCGGGTCCTCCAGGGGTCATTCCCAGAGTTCAGTGAGATCCATTTACGGTACCCATTTCATCTGGACAACTTTTAGTCCTCAGCACCACTTCTTTGCTGTACTCCTAAACTGGGTGAGGTGAACCTTACATTGGTGTTCATTTAGCACTTTTTTCATACAATCAGACCATTATGTCATAATCCTCTATATTTCTTTCTGTGATTCCAGATTAAACTCTGCTAAAGGCAAGAGCAAAACTTACTCAGCTTTGTATACTATATACTTAGCAATGTGTAGACATGTAGGTGCTACCTATTAACATGCAAGCTCACAAAGAGGGAATTTTGTCTGTTCTGGCCTGCTGGTCACCAAACACATAGAATGGTGCCCAGCACACAATTGCACAGTAACTATTTGGTAATTAATGTTCAAATAAATATTTCCTAAATGGAAATGAACTGGGTGACTGAAAGACAACCAGTTATTCTATGCTTTCTAAATGTCCCAAAACTTAAAAAACTAACATGTGCATAACATTGTAAGCCAAACAGTTATCAATGTGTATATAGCTGGAGAGTTATATATTTTTAAACAGGAAATTATTTGGGCAAGTGAAAACCTAGAGCAGAATCAATTAGTTACTTTATAAATGAACAAACACTCTAAAAGAGAGTCTAAGAAAATATGGAAATAATTTTAAGGGAAATTTTTTTAAATGAATTTGTGCCCGAAAACTTGCTAGGCAATGGGTTTTAAGTCTCAATTATTCCTCAGAGAAGCAGCATCCTTTCCTTATTAGGCATCCTAAGGAAGTTAAATAAGGTCAAAAGATTTTACTTCTCTTTCTTGATGTAAGGATTGTACCGCTCAGATCATAAACATCAAATTAGCAAAGCTTTCATTTATTTGTATTCAATTAGTGTAATACAGTTGAGTTTCTATTAATGAGTAAATACTACAGGTAAGCTTATGTCTGACTTAGTTTTGCAAAACAGCACTTTGGAATTAATTTTCCTTTTATCAAGGCCATTTGACACCAGCTTTTCATATGGTAATTGCAGAGATGGTCACTTCATTGGTATGTATAAGAAAAATACTACAAACGGTACAGGCACGTTAGAATCCTTGGGCTTCTTGGCTTTCATTTTAGCATTGAACTAAACCTATAACACTTCTTTGAAAGACACAAGTATTAATTGTTCCTAAACCTAAGTCTTAAAAGTGGCTTCAAACACATTGGATAAGATACATTTAACTCTCTAAAGATGAGAAAATAAATAGCACATATTTCTCAGTTCCCAGAGAAAAGAATTGTTACATCTCAAGCAGTAGGCTTTTCTTCAGCCAACTGTCAAGGATCAGGGGGAAAGGCGATTGAATGGAAAAGGCACTAGACTCACACAGCTCTATTCAGTCTGTCAGAGCTTGCCAATACGGGGAAGAGAGAAAATAACACACTTACAGTAAAATACCTGAATTCTCAATTAGCTGTAATAGTGCTTCTGTGGTCAACACCACTTGAAAAAGAGATAAGGCAAAACTGTGCACAGCATGTGCACAGAAAGTTTTCACTAGAGGATCAAAAAGAAACTTTGGTCCATATATAACGTCTTTATACCCCTTGCTTGCTGACCAGGAAAATTAAAATGCAAACATCCCGTTTCCTACATTATCCAATTAAACTTCACGTACCCATTTAGGCCATCTACTCATCCACTGACCCTCTCAATATTCATTAAGTACCTGCCACATTGGAGGTTTTGTGGGAATGAAATACCGCTTTACTCAGAGCTTAGGCTTGGACAGGGAAGCCGATGTGATGTATACAAGGGGGCAGCAGTATTTGGCCAGTAAACAGGCTACTTATATATTTATTTATTTTTATTTTTTTTTTGGCTATCAGAGTATCTTAAAATTTGAATTTGAATATCTTTAGCTAGGAATGCCTTTTCTGGTCTGCAACCACATCCCTAACACAAAGTTACTTCATATGTGTGTGTGTACATGAATGAATGTATGTATGTATATATGATCTGCCTGGCCCCTGAAGGCATTTGATCTTTGGGTTCCTGAAATAAATGAGTAATAATAGTTCCTTTACAGTTCACAAAGTCCTATTACATACCTTATTTCATCTTCTCTTTTATTATCCTTATTTTAGGGATGAGGAAACTGAAGCTCAAAAGATGCTTTCTCCAAGGTTGCACAGCCAGTGAATCATGGATCTCAGAGAAGTTATTCTGATTTCTAGTTCCATGCTTTTTGCTTGCACTATACTCAGAAGTGGCTGAAACATGGTTCCGTGAGTAATGAGGTGATGGGAGAGGCCTTTCAATAACAGGAGAGATGCCCTCTGGTGAGAAAGTTTTCAGATAAGGTTTTAACTGCACTGTATTTTGATAAATGGGCAAGATCTCCATAGACTGGCAGGAGGTGTGGTGTTTCAAATAGTAAAAATAGTTGGAGAAAGTGACAGAAGCCTGAAAGGGCAAGACACATTCGGGATGCCACCAACCAGGGAGAATCAGGATATGGGGACGGAACGGTGAATGGAAGCCCTAATGGCAAAGACCTATGCAGTAAGAGAAGGAGTTTACTTTCGATTTGGCAAACCGTGGGGTGGCACTGAAAGATTTAAAGTGAGAAGTCAAATGGGTCAGAAGGGTCACATTAGAATTTGAGGAGAGTTGATGACAGTGTGAAAGAAAGTAGAGCAGGAAAGGCTGAACAAGAGTTAGACTACGTCAGTGGGCAAGAGTCTGAACCAGAGAATCGGGGAAAATATGTAGATTTACTCACTGACCTCCTTCAAAACTTTTATTTTGCTTGAAAGCAGTAAAACGTTATCTGGCAATTCCTAAAACTAATGCTTAGAAACATTAATGGATTTTCAGCCTCTAGGATGGATTCACATTCAACTAGAAACATTCGGAAAGGCAGGTGGGGCCATGGAAAAGTCTATGGACTAGGAATCAGCAGGTTGGCCTTGGCTCTGCCTCTTCCTAATTATGTCACTTACTTCTCTTCCCAGAACCTTAGCTTCCACTTTTGAAAGGAAAGGGTAAAACAAATCTTTAATCCCTTAAAAAACTGAATACTACCATGCAAAAGTGAAAACTGTGGGGCACCTGGGTGGCTTAAGTCAGTTTAGCGTCCGGCTTTCGCTTAGGTCATGATCTCGCGGTTCGTGGGTTCGAGCGCCGCGTCGGGCTCTGTGCTGACTGCCAGCTCAGAGCCTGGAGCCTGTTTCAGTCTGTGACTCCCTCTCTCTCTGACCCTCCCCTGCTCATGCTGTCTCTCTCTCTCTCTCCTAGAAATAAATAAAACATTAAAAAAAAAAAGTGAAAACTGTGATATTACAGCCACGATTAAAGTTTTCATAACTGATGGTAACACAGAACAATCTTAACACTTAGGCAGTATGTCGACTCTGTATCTATCACTAATTAGCCAACATTGATGAAACCACCAGAAGAATAACACTCAAATCTGTTATTGCTGTTTTAAAAGAAAGTCGTAGCCTTTCAATTTATCATTTTATTTAAAAGATCATGGGTTGATTTACTTTCACATTTAATGTGGTGGGAAAATCAAATTAGGAAGTACACGTAAGTCAGAGATTACAAAGTTCTTACAGCTAGCTAAATTTATGAAAACTTGTCATTTGTGAATACAGAAATTAATTTGATAAGTCCAAAGGAATATTTTGTATTAAAGAATCCATACATCAAGAAAATTAGTAAACTCACAGCTTTAAAAAAAAAAAAAAAGAGGCACTATTTTTAGTAGAAGTCAGACCTGTAATTCATGTCTGATCTGTACCTTAGAAAACATCTGTTTTCTTCACTGTGTAGAAAGCCCAAGTAATGAATTCTATTTCAGCCATTCTGACTACAAAAATCACCTTTTTTAACTACTAAATTAATCATGTGGCATCTTATATATTAGCAATGACACAAATTTGCCAATGAGTTCCAGGTTTAATTCAAATTAATGTCACTTTCATTTCTTATAGTATCCATTCCAAAAATGTATTTCAGAATTTATTTGACATATGATAAAAAGTACAGGCTTAATACCAAACCTCAGAGCATATTAACTGCAAAGGCATTTTTACTAAATTTGTGGGCAAGTAAACAGATTCTTACTTTTCATTTAAAATTTTTATATAATAGTATAGTGGAGGTGTGGATGAAAGATAAAAGGATACTACTCTGACTTCACTGTGAAATAAATGGAGAAAAGTATAAAACTAAAATGACAGGGGCACGTTCGTGGCTCAGTTGGTTAATGTCCAGCTTCAACTCAGGTCATGATCTCATGGTTGGTGGGTTCGAAACCCATGTTGGGCTCTGTGCTGATGGCTCAGAGCCTGGAGCCTGCTTTGGATTCTGTGTCTCCCTGTATCTCTGCCCCTCCCCTGCTAGCACTCTGTCTCTGTCTCTCTCTCAAAAATACATAAACATTAAAAAAAAAAAGTGACAGGAGTCAGCATTCACCTTATAGTATATGAAGAATTTAAAGTCTAATGATATTAACAGTATAAAGAATGAGAGATGATCATGTATTAGGTATTAAATTAAAAACCTAATAATGATTACATTCTAAAACGCACTGTATGTGAAAAATCAATGTGATTTCGGTCAGAATATATTAAAAGAGAATAATCTGAAATGTATGTATAGATTTTAAAGAGTCTCTGGAAATTAATAAGGGGAAGACCTCTATGTAAGAAAGAGACTGCAGACAGCTGATTACCTGCGCTTCATTTCAATTGACACTTTTGGGTTACTGCTATCAAAAGAAAATAAAAGTTGACTCCCAATATTACCAATATCCAATTCTCATTCAAATGGGCATTTCCTCTTTTTTGAACTAAATACTTACATGAAATGATGGCACAGCCCATGTATTTCTCTGTCCTCTTTTTGATTCCAAAATGGATCTATGGCAATGATCATCTAACAACCTCCTAAGTGCTTGTTTTATGAATCTGGCCCTTACTCAAGAAGTTACATTGAAAAGTCTTTTAATCTCCTTCTGAAAAGAATTTACTGGATTGCATTTAAGTTCAAGTTCAAGGGTATTAAAATGTACAAAGGAGAGTGAAAAAGGTGCTAGGTTATAGATTTTAACTTCTTAACTAGAAAACTGACTCAAAATAGATTTTCTAATTTACAATGAATCAAAAGAGAAAACATTAGACCATAGCAAAAGTGGCACAAATGTATCAAAAACCAAATGAATAAACATTTGAGGAGATTTATTATTAGAAATTGCAATAAATTTTGGAAAGATGAATTGATTTTAGTTAAAAGGTATAACTGACAATTTATTGGGCGGGAAGATGCATTATTTTCCAATTGTTATCCATCTACAGTAAAACTGATTTGTGTCCTATTGTATTTTATGGAAAAGGAGAGTGCAACTTTCAGTGATTTAGATTAAATGTATTAATCATAACCAGGCACTGTGAACTATATATCTACTATTAAAGAAGATTTTTGACATTTAATTCTGTAGCAATATTTTGGCTCTGTACCACTCTTCCTAAATCCAATTCCTGCTACAGTTGGCAGATTTCTCCCTTTTAATTTTATGAGGCTTAAAGTAGCATTTAACCACCCATGCGGTAAATAATGCGGGATTAGAAATATTTAGTGTTTTGTTTCCCTTTCAAGAGTGGTAATCCATCAAATCCAAAAATGTTCTCTAAAATTTTTCTATATTTTTGGCAATCTCTAATATATGATATCATAAAAACTATAAAATTAAATAAAATGCATTACATAGCCAGAATAGATCTGCTTCTCTAAAGAACTGCCTTAACCGAAAAGAGCAGGTAGAAACCTCTTTGAACCAGAAACATGGAATCCTTCTTGAAACACAGAACAAAACAAAATAAAAAATATGGTTTAAAGCATGATAATTAGATTAGAATTCTTTAATTTTATTCCTTCAGGAAACAGATCTTGAAGAGGGTGTGCAAACAATTTTGAAACAGCTTAACCATTTAATATCTAAAACACATAGTACTGCAAGGCAAGGTATTAGAGTTATGTGGGAAAACAATTAGTGAACACTTTGATGTGCTAGGTATCTGACTAAGTGCTCATAAAAGGAACAGCAAATTTTAAGTTTAGTACATCTATCATGTGATGCATATTTACTCCCAACAAAAAAAATTTAATGATTTTTTTAAAACCAGCAAGTGAGGCACAAGACAAAATGAACTGATTAACCTATGGAAGTTAATATTCTAACTATGATTTTGAATAGGTCCACATTTTTATATTTAACATGTGAGCTTCAAAATAATTAAAAACTTCAATTAAAAAGTATGCTGTTATTGAATCAAAAGAACAAAATAACCACCAGAAGTAAAACTGGCTTTAAACAAAATCAAATCCAATTTTTACATTTTAATTTGTCTGAAATGTTAATTTGGGTTATTAGCAAATTCAAATGATCACAACAATCACACTGTACCTGCATGTGGTGCTCTGAGATATATCAAAGTCATAAAGTAACCTGTCAAATGAGTAATTATCTATATTTAATCTATATATAAAACAAATGGCCCAGAAATGAGTAAAGTCTGTAATTCACTCAAGACACATTGATGCCATATATTCATGGTGAGAACATCTAATTTCTTCATACATATTCATATCTTAATTCATTCTTAACAAAGTTTATGAGTGTGACTCTTGTGTAAACAGTGTATGTCCTTACAGTGCTTAAATGAAATCAAAGATTACCTATTAGTAAGAAGATAATCTAAAAAGGAAATGCATATGTGTGTGTACGTGTGTGTTTGTGTCAAAGCCCCTTTTCATACATACATTGTCTGCTTTGCCCTTCTCGCCCTTCACAGTGCTACACCGTGGAGAAGGGAGTTATATATTGGGAAAATAGGAAGAGAGACCTCATCCAGTCAGCTAGACAGGCAAGCAGGACTCTAAGGAGCATTCTGGTAGAAAGAAAGGCATTTCAATTATAAACACAAGACACAACATATCCAATAATGTGTTAATGATATGTCAGTAATATATACAACACATGCAATAATTTGTTGAGGAAACAGGAGGACTCTAAGATTTTGTTTGATCAAGAAGACTGAGATTAATCGGTGTTTCCTATAAACAGGCCATTCCAAGGGTTAGGCATGTACTAGTATTTTACGAAGCTATATGAAGAAGTAGGTTAGGGAAAAGTTGTGACATTAATAAATATGAAAAAGGCTGATGCCGAATTTGCAGCATGATTAAAATTATTTATTTCAATACAGTCAGCAGCCGTTTAAAAGGGTAAATTAAGAACTCAGTGATAGAAATGATTGGATCTTTCCTCAACATGAGAAAACAATCAAATTTAAGAGAAGAGAATTTTTACAAGTTGGCAAGAAATTTAAGTTTCAAGACTCATGATATTTTCAGGAGAGCAGAATCATTGTGGCTCCAGCTAGAAATAGAGAAAAAAGTATAAATTCTGAAAATTTTCATTTGTAAAAAAGCTGGAAATCATACTCGGCTCTGATCCTTCTTAATGAATCTAATGCTTTGAAAATCTCCGTGAATTCATGAAGTGGGAATTACAATAATATTTATATCAAAGGATGGGTGGAGATGGTAAAGATCTTCTTTACAAAATATCAAATGCTATGTATTTTCAATGCGTTTTGAAAATAACTCTTTTATTTTTTATTTTAGAGAGAAATGAAAAGTGGGGAGGGAGGTGGAGAGGGAATTTCAAGCAGGCTCCTGCTCAGTGCAGAGTCCAATGTGAGGCTCGATCCATAACCCTGGGATCATGACCCAAGCAAAAATCAAGAGTCCCACGCTCAACTGACTGAGCCACCCAGGTGCCTCTCAAATGCTATTGCTGTCACTAACCTTTTTGGGTATGAAGAAATATTTGTTGCTGCCACTAACCTTTTTGGCTATGAAGAAAACCAAACAGCTAGGTAACAGAAAATTTACCATCTAATAAATTAGAGAAAGAAAAGATTAAATGTCAGCAAAGACCTAGTAAGTTAAATCAATAGGTTAAAACAGAGAACAGGAGGGGAAACACGTAAGTTAGAAGAGTTGATGAGAGGAGCGGACAGCATATTTACATGATGAAAACTATTATGTTGTAAAAGAAAACATATATTCAACTTAATCAACCACTCAGAATGATCTGCCCAATATATTCATTAAATTGACCAAACTACCTGAGATGTATTATTTCTAGGCCATTAGGCCTAGACATTTTTTGAGAAATTAAAAATTAAGTATAAATATATTTTTTACCCCTGAAGGGGAAGCTGTATAGCCTGATGGTTAAGTCCTTGGGGAGCTGGCCACGGAGCCACTTTACATCCTGATACTACCATTTACTAGCCATGACCTTAAACAGCTCATTTAAGCCATTTGTCTCTGTTTCCTGGTTTCTAAGATAGAAAGGAGAATAATATTTACCTCAGCAGGCTTTTGTTGAACATGAATTAACTTTCATAAAGAGATTAAACCACCACCTGGCAAATAATAAGAACTCAATAAATGCTAGGCAATATAATAAATACTAATAAAATATTTTTGCCCTTTAATATTAGCTACATGAAAGCTGTTATGAGAAATAAATTATTTAGTAATATACTATAATGAAACATTATGCAAACAAATGAATGCAAAAGTAAGTATAACTTACAGTCTCTCTTGACATGTTTTTAAAGTGGAAACACCGAGGTGCGGAGTAACGAAAGCTGTATTTCCCAGATGAGTGTGGGAGGGACTGGGTGTAAGGCAAAGACCTTCCACTGGATATTTGTTGTCCTATTTAACTTTTATTACTTTTTTATAAAAATGAAAATTATCAGAAAAGGACAGTAGGTGAGATTTTCCAGTAAACATTATCCACTGATCATATATTTATTTCGGCTCCCTCCCAGAGCCCCACTAAAATGACATGAAAATAAAAAGGTAGAATTTCACTAGGACAAAGAGAATAGGAAAGAAGATGCCACTGGACAAGGCATGTCAACAAAACTGCAGATGAAAATCAAATGGATGTGTGGCTGGCGACTCAGCTTCTCTAGTGCAGTGGGGGTAGGGAGTGGGCGGCGATGGAAAGTAAAGCACCAGAATCCAGAAAGGTTCAGAAATTGGAGGTGCCTAACAAAGAGTCTATTTAAAAAAAAAAAAAAAGTTGCTCTCTGATCCCAACCAATCCTCATTCACAGTCCTATCATTTTACTATCCCGACCTTACACACAGCAGAAGCTCAAAATTGATTGTATGACAATGTTAAACGAGAAAGGGGCCATATCTATGGGGCACATGATCTACTTTCACTGGGTCAGGGAATATGCCTGAAAGGCACTGAATATTCCCTGTCCTCTGCTTTGCAATCAGACTGTTGGCTAGTGGACTCAACAATATCCCATGCATCTCCGCACATGCTTTGAGGCAGGAGATTACTTCAAAGGCAAACCCCTACTGAACAGCAACATTCAATCCCCCAACCGAAAGGTGCACAAGCCCTGCATCTGCACGCTAAGCATCCAATCAGCTTTTTAGTGCTTTGTCAAATGAAATCCTAGCTGCCATCACATCAGGAAATACATAAGAGGCCAAATGAAAAACAATGAAGAATCTGGACACTAATACTGGTAGGAAAGCATGTTATTTAAGGTTGAACTGGCTACGTAACTAGTGGTGGAAAATTCCCTAAAAAACAAAGGGTGATAACCAGTAATCTCCATCAACATTCCCAAAATTATTAAGCACATACATGTGCCTGGGTTGAATTCCTGCCTTGGGGTGCTACATGCCTTGGGGATAGAATACAAACATAAGCAGAATAACAGAATAAAATAGAAAGGTTACCCACTAATGAATAAAAGAATGGCAGAGATGGAAGGGACAATGCCATTTCAGAAGATGGAATGATCTTTCAAATGTGAAAAGTTGGAGAAGGTTTTGAAGAAAAGGTGAAGAATTAGAACTGCTCCTTGAAGGATGTGAATTTAACAGTAAGGAGACTGGTGTGTTGCTGTGAACAAAGGTATAGAATGAATGAACATGGTTGAAAGGAGAAATGTGAAGGAGGCGTGGGGGGGTGTTGAGAATGTCAGACCATCTGGAAAGGAGTGAAGTGTTATATGTTGGTCATAGGTGAAGCACTAAAGGTAGAGAAGAATAAGCCTAGACTTTATGATTAAGGCAGTGAAACCATCTTTGGCTGGGGCATAGCCATGTTTTAAAAATGTTCACTTGGAGTTACACGTGATATGGATGAGAGGAAGGAAAACTGGAAGAAAGACACACCAAGCACAAGACTAATGTGTTAATAAAACGTAAGATTATGAGTAACTACCCTAGGGCACTGACAGATGAAATTGGAAAGAAAGGACTCACAGGGCAGATAAAGATATAAGATGCACACCTGTTTAGATGCAGAAAAAGTGAAGGACTACAAAGAGAACACATAAGCTAAAATTTAAATTGAGAATGAAAAACCACTTAGGATCAGTGTTCTCCTTAACAAAACGTTAGGGCTCCTTTCTCTCTCTTTCCCAATTTTTATTAACCAAATTGTAAGGTACTTGATGACAAACATATATGTTACTCATTTTGTATTCCTGGCCCTTCCCACAGCAAAGACATCATAAGCCTTCATTTCATGTGTGTACAACCAAAGCAAGAAATCTGTGGCTGAAAAAACAAGGCAAGACATCAAGTTTCTGAGTCAAATGTAACATATAATTATTTATTCATTCCACAAACGATATGAAATACTCCTATAAAATATTTTTGCGGATCAAAATATTAGAAAAGCCTTAAAAAAAACCACATGTAAATGAAATGGAATAGGACACAACCCAAGTAATAACTTTTTACTTTTTAAAGATGTAGATTTTAAAGAAGTATTTCTAAACTACATGCCTCAAAATCTATACAAACCTGAAAGACCTCAGAAAGATCAAGGGTATGCTATTAAATATTACCACAATTATATTGCAATCGAAAGATAAACACACCTGTAGTTCAGACCTGCATTCACCTGGAACGCTATTACGGTGAACTGTCTATAATCAATGATCAGATTTAAATATGAAGTTCAAAGAGGAAGATGCGATACTGGTAATGACTCAGGTCATTGCTCCTTTTGTGTTGAAAGAGATCATTAAACTTCTACTTTATTCTTGCAGGAAGCACTGGTCAATTTTAGACAAGTATTATTTAACAAGAATTTTACAGGTTTTATTGGCTTAAAATATTTACAAATACCTGTTGGCATGTATCTCTGGTTTGTCAGAATCCCCTTGCCTTGACGACAGGCAACAAATATCTGGTCGGTACCTGCGAACTATAATACAGGGAACCCCTTTTATTTATATGACTTCTCTGTGAATTCTCAGTTGTTCAAATTGACCTTCAGTTAGAGGATTTGCAGGTGACTTCAATATAGAAAGCACTTGTTAAATATTATTTGGAAGTGTTCTACCCATCATTGATTTTGAACTTTTCTGATATTAGATATCTGACATATATCTGAAGGCAAATTAGAAAACTGAGTTTTATAGACCATCAGAATAATTCTATCAGCAACATAAAAGGCAGAAAACCAAAGTTGAAGCTTGGAAGAAAGCGAAATGTTTGCAACATTTCTGTTTCTCCGATTTTGATTAAAGAAAGAAAGAAACAAAAAAAAGAAAGAAAGCTAATGGGGACTCTGGCAGTGTCACTGCCATTTAAAAGAGCAACAAGGAAAAGGAGTATCAGGTCTCCATCTGTGGAGCCACATGGTGACCAATCAGCAGTCTTAGTTTCTAAAGAAAACATCTTAGAACATATTTCAAAGGTTTCTCAGGATAGAGAAGAAAAATTTTAAATGATAAACATAATCCTTATAAGAAGTTATTTTCTAAAAACCTCAAATGTTTGCTTTTAAGGAGATTTTTAAAAATCCAAAAAAAAAAAAACCACGCCAATCTTTAAACAACCATTTCTTACCAACAATGTTAAAACCTAAGAACTTCTACACAAATACCAAAATGAAAACATTTTAAAGACAGAAGCATGGCAGTTCCTGTAGTTTTGAAAATGTAACAGAAAGACTGGCCACCCAGTAGCAATATTTAAGTAGCCACAAAAGCAGAACGACTATATTATGATACTAAATTTCAAAATCCAGACATTATGACTAAATCCAAATTTTACATATTAGGATACTAACTTTCAAAATATAGACATTATGATTAAATCCAAAGAAGAAAATCAAACGCTATATAAGTATCTGGCACCTGCAACCTTTCTTTTAATTAAAAACATTCAAAAGCATCAATAGTAGTATCATTCTTTGTAAGCAAAAATGACATTCTTCTGCCACGTGCAGGCCTCCCTCCAGTGAGATTTAAAAGCTGTGATCCGCGTGGTCAGGAACTGGGAGATTGTCCAGGACCCACCCCAACAGTGTGAGCAATGCACACCCTTGTTTCTTTTCCCAGGTTGTTATAAGAAAGCACTAGATTAGCTGAGACTCAAAATTATGCAGCCTGCAAATATTGTCTCCAATCACCTTCATGTCCTCTAACCGTGTCACATCACCCTGCTGAGTCTTCTCCATGGCCATTTTTATTTACTTATTCACCCTCCTCTCCCAACCACGTTCATCTTTACTCATTAAAATATAAGCTCCTGGAACCCTGTCTGCCTTGCTCACTACTTTAACCCCCAAGACCTAGAACAGTATCTCGGACATGGTACAGACTCAATAAATATTTATTGAATGAATGGATACTACGCAAGTCAATCAGACTGAGTGTGATAAAATATCAGGATTCTCCTGTGGATCCCACCTACTGGGGGAACAGGGACAGAGCTTAGGTCTCTGATATAGTCTTATAACGACGCAATGTACCCTCCTCTCTACTGCTGTCCATGCCATCTCTCAGGACAATTCTGATCACCTTAACTGCCCCCAACCCCTGCCTAGAAATTACATCGGTTCACATACATTTCCATTGACCACAGAGTCTGAAATGATTGGACTCCCGCCTACCTTGCCAACCAAACCCTGTCTAATACTCCTGCACACAAGCATCCCTAAAATATATTTCAGCAACACTGGATTCAGTTTCCTACTATTCCATGATCGTTTTAAACTTAAGCCTTGCCCATCCATGGCTTTCTGTCTGCCAATTCCATCCCCAGTGAGCGAGCAAGCTAACTCACACCTGAAGTCTCAGCTAAAGTGTCTACCCAGGATTTTGCCAAGTTCCACTAGAAAGGGGGAGGAAAGGAACAAGGGAAATAAAGAGGATATCATCATGCTTGAAGTAGAAATGGGACAGCTCCTAGGCACATTGTACAGGCTTGGAGAGATAATGAGGAACCGTGGAGGGTAAGACAGAAAATAGCAGAAACCGCAAGAAGGGAGACCAGAACTAGATGATGTTAAAGATCAAGAAGAAGGTGCTATGTAATACTTGAGAAACAAAGAGAAGGATTGGAATGGAGGATTTCATGCCAGTGATTAATCCGATGGAAGCAGCAAAACATTTGAATTATCATTTTTATTACAGCACACAACTAGATTATGCTTGCTCTTCAAGATAGCTAAGGAGGCTGCGGATATTTCAAAACAACTCACACTTCCAACAGCATATGGCAACCAGGAAGAAAGATGACTTTGTGAAGAGAATTTATTTATATTTATTAGCAACATGACAACAGAGTGAAGAAACTTCCAGATTTCATTAATTTTCATTTAGCACAGGAAAAACAGACTTTAAAATGCTTGCACTCTAAGTGTTAACAGGATTAAATGAGTTAAGGTATATAAATGTAGCTTAGGGAAGTGTCTGGCGTATAGTAAGCATCACTGTGTTTACTATCAGTACTAACATTCTCGTTGCCAGGTTCCAGATTTCTGAAGCATCACCAACGCAAAGGACAAAATACGAAACTGGGCCAATTCTAGTAGTGAGTAATAAGAAAAGCAAGGACAAATATTTTAAACATGTAGATAAAAAGAATATGTGGCCAAATTTAGCAGTATCAAAATGCCAAGACTGAACATGTTTATGCAGTTTTTCCTAAAGGATTTTAAAGGCTAAATATGGAGAACAGAGTAAGTATTTACATACTTGTTGAAGGACTATATGAATACATTACTACATATCTGTGCTATTAAAAATGTATATATCTATTCCACTTTTAATAAAGCATAATGCAATAAGACTAAATATCAATATTAATATTGATACTACTTTTAGTGGAACACAATGAAAAATGATAAGATTCAAATTTTCAAGTATCAATTATAGGTATTAAATTTATACATAAAATATAAAGTGAATAATGACACCAAAATAGTTCTACATCAAACAAGTGACACTAGTAACGTGTCTTTGGTTGAAGAAATAATACAATTCTACTAACCAGTACTTTTGTATGATACAAAATCCACTATATCTCAAAATAAGTTCTAAGAAATAATATCAGTTTCCAGCATAAAATCTGGAACTCAAGCTGACTCTGAGATAAGAAAAAAACTAAATTATTAACATACACAGCAATAGGTTAGAATATATATATTATAATTTAGAATATTAAAAAAATATACATACATATTCTTTATGGATTCTGCAAAGTATCTCAAAATGCTTTAAGAATACAAACAAATATCAATTCACTGAGACTACAAGTAAGCATTTTAGTTACTGGATTCCACTAAAAAATACTGGATAACTAGTTAGCACGTGGTCAAATTACAGTTGAGGACACACACCATATGTATTTTTAAACATCATTTTAGACATGTTTTCTATTATAAAATTTCTTTGACTAGTCTAAGAGAAAAGTTTATGTAGTTTCCTTATTTAAAGCAAACCCATTTAAAATGGCCTTTCTGTGGTAAAAGGCTATTAATGAGACTACATATTTCTACTCTAGTATCCTAAGATACAAGAAAACAAAGGTTGAGCAAGTTATACAGAGTAAATCATTATAGCATCATCATCATTATCAATAAGCCACTCATGAAATCGGGTCTGGTCTTCTATGATATACTTCACAGGAAGAGAAATATGTACAATCCTCCTTTCTCTTACACAACGGACTGACTTAAGATTCTAAACAGACATAAATTATTTTCAGGGCTATTTCTTTGTTGAAAATAAACAGTATGCTTACTCGTATAGCATGACAAGTGAGATGAAGGGTTGATGTTCACATTTTTGGCAGAATTTAACTTGAGAAACACGTATGAACAAAAAGTCCATTAAATCAGCTTTGTTTTCTTTGAAAGAATAACCACCCCCACCATCAGCACTATACTTGTTCTCACTCCCAACTATACAAAAAAAAAAAAAAAAACCTGGAAAAAATGATGATAAAACTTTTAAGTGGAGCCCTATAGCCTTTAGGTGCAATTTCTGCTGGACTTTAGGTACCACAATTAAATGGAGCCATTTATTTCTTGATCTTTCAACAGATCACTCGGTTTGAATGCTAACTTAGATAAATGTAACACCTGGTCTAAGACCATCAGTTTAAAAATTTTTTTTCAAAAATCTCTCACCTACAGAAAACAGTGATTAATTAGGATGCTTAAGGGTAGGATATCTTGGCTATCAGAAATGCTATGCTTAAGTCAGGTTAATTGGATTCACTTTGTAAGTACTATATCCCCAAACAGACTCTCTTCTCTGATGGATTCTCTGAGTATTATTTACTCTGAACTGTACTTGATGCAAAAATTCTGGAAATAAAGGAGATTCACACTGAATCTCCTGAGAATATTCCTCAGAATTAATTATCATTTGCTTAATTCTCCAAAAACAGGTAAATATTAGAGGCTGGGTAGCTAGGCTCCAAAAAACCAGTGCTTTATTCTAACAGAAGGAAAGCAACAGTTATTTCCTTTCAACATTAAATTTTCAGAACTGTGACTGCATTCACATGTCACGTATATGGGCAAAATTATTTTTTAAAATCAGGTAACCAAAATCTCCTAAATAGTAGAGGTCTTTCTGCAAATGAATGGCTTAATGATCAGAGGTTAAGGAGAAGTGTTTAGAACAGTTTTTTAGTCTGCAATCAGGCTTTGAGATTTAATGCAGTAGCTGTCAATCTAAAACTCATTTGAAATCATTCTTCACAGACCATATTAAAGACAAAGGCTGGCTCAAATATAAATGAAGTATAAAAGAAACATAAAAGGCTGCAATATAAAGCACTTTAAATATTAGGTATAAAGGCTTATCATATATAAAATGTGAAGAGTTTAAAAGCCTAAAATTCTGAACTTGACCCGTGATACAAATATTTTCTAAATCATGAGATTCTATATTTAATATATCTAACAGTAACAATAACTATCATTTATTTAGTATATACTATGTGACAAAAATGGCTCTGGTCCCAATTATGAACACATAATCTCATTTAATCCTGACACCGCATCTGCAAAGTAAATATTATCTCTTTAACAGAAAGAAAAAATGACATTCAATTTGTAATTACAAGTAAAAAGGAGAACCAGAGTAGAGATTCACAAAGTTCAGCCTTCAAAACCTACAAATTTTCCATAATTACCATATCACTCAGCTCAACAAAACTAAAATCACTATTTGCAGGCTTCACATTTGCAAGTTTGCCTACTCATTAACATGTATCTGTAACCCTCAGTTATTTTGTTAAGATTTTATTTTTAATCTGTACACCCAACATGGGGCTCAAACTTGCAACCCTGAGATGGAGAGTCACACGTCCCTCTGAATGAGCCAGCCAGGAGTCCCACTCCTAAATCAATTCTTGTAGCACTTTCATGGACATTCAGGAGCAGTGAGAAATCTGTTACCAGGTACACATGTACATTCCCCACTGAGGTCACATTAGACAACAGTGTGCATTCCTATTTCAGCTCTAATACTGTAATCAAGTGTCCTTCTTGTGGCTTATTTAGTGCCACGTTTTTCACAGTTTCATGCTTTTTGTTGGGAATTCACGGTTTTCAACAAACCCCACGCATCGTGAGGTGCTGACTAGGGTTCCTAAGCACAAGAAGGCCACGAGAGGCCTTGAGGGGAAATACCGGTGGTAGATGGGCTTTGTGCAGGCATGGGTTAGAGTGCTGCTGGTCAGGAGTTCAATGTTAACGAATCAACAATATATATTAAGTAAGGTGTTTTTAGACATAAAAATACATAAAACAAGATTATACTGATCAACAGATAAAAATGTCGTGACCGGAGGCTCAAAGGAACTTAACCTGCTATTTCCCTTAGGAGCAATGGTTCAGTATTTGCTAATCAGTGTTCAAGGCGACTTTGAACATAATTATGATGAATAATTAAAAGTCCAATTGAAAACTTTCCATTAATATGTCAGTAAAAAGATTCTTCTGTCATGTCCTTCAAAGGTTATCATAAGAGCAGTGCAATCATTACTTATCTGAATAAGAAAAAGAAATCTTTTGTTGCCATTCTGTTTAATGGGTTGTAGCTACGTGTGTCTGACTTTGCTCAGAAAACTGACCTCTCTTAAAACCAATCTGGCTTTCCAGTGTGAAAGTCTAAGGAATTAAATTTCATTTCTTATTACTGGATGTCATGGGTCCTGTTTAAATATGGCTGCTTTGTGAGATTATGATTTTTAAAATGAGGTTGTTACATACAATATGGACAGAATGACCACCACCAACAACAAAACTTAGCAGAGGAATTTAAAGATATCAGCACAAATTGGAACTCTTACCTTTCTTGTCCAAGTCAGATATTTTATTGAAAAAAAAAAATTACAGTACTTAAAAATCCAAACAAGGACAATTCAGGATTGAAAGAAAGAAAACCTGAAGGAGCCCCATTGTCTTCAGTAAAATTTGAATACAAAAAAAACGTAGACCAGGAAAACAGTTTATGGCCTAATGCTCTAGGTTCCATGATAAACACACATATATAGTATATCTCCATCAAGTGAAACTTAATCACCTTTTTACAATTTAGAGAGGGAAGGCAGCTTTTACTATGGTTAAGCCATGTATCATCAATACCATGAAGCTAACCTATCAGATGTAATAGCTTCTATAAAATACCACAGTGAGATTGCAATAAGCCTAGAAAATGGGCTACAAATCCCAGCTATGCTCAAGCAAGCAGTGAACCAAAAATAAAAATAGGTAAAACTGAACCAAGAACTAGATAGCATTCATCTAGATTCATGATTGGTAAGGCAAAATTCATAGGCCAAGGTTTTAAAGTGACTTATTCAGATCTAAAAGACAGTCATTATACAAAATAAAATAAAAGCATTTATGTAATTCAGAAAAGAAATCATGAATTTTTACTCCAAAGGACATAGCACAAAAAGGCTTACTTACAATGACCAAACACCACATTATTGTACCTCTAAAATATCACTTTAAATATGCAAAGGTAAAGATACTCAAAGTTGCACTTTATCATATTGAATCTCCCCAGTTTAGACAAGCAATCTAAAAGATGTCACACATTCCTGCTTAATACATTTTCTGGAATCTTTCAGGTTATAGTACTTTCAGGTAAAAGAAATGTCAACTTTAAGTTTCTTTTCCAATCATCATATTTAAGTTGGCCATGAAATGCTGAATTAACATTTAATCCATACAATAATATAAAAATACATGTATGAAATCACAGGTTTAACCAATTATTGGAACTTAATAAAACATTTTCATGTATCATTTTGAAGAATTCAAATGGCCTGAATGTTGTATAGTGTCTAAATTATACCATCAAAAGAAATGTTACATTTTCCCCTCTGCTTGTGAAAATGAGCTCATGCAAGTATTTCTGACACTCACGCTGACACATAAAATCTGCCATTCTAAGGGTTTGTGAGCAGCTCTCACTTTAAAGATGACAACAGGATTCGGAGGCGTACAGTATTAGCTGAAACACCAGCTTTCACATGATTTCCATAAGCTCTGAACCAAAACGATAATTTTGAGTGGTTTCAGGTATTAGACAAAGCAGATATTTTTTAAAAAAGTAATAGTCAATGAATGTATTAGCACAGGCTAGTTATCACTGTAGTTCACTTAAAAACTAGGATGATTCTTTTTGTGGTACAATGAACACTATACTGTAAAATACAATGGGTTTGCAATACAGAGCAGATTAACCAAGTAGAAAGCAAACTGAACAAAACAGAAATTCTAGGAAAGATGATCAACCTTACCTACTACTCATCTTAGCCCTTGTTAAAAAACCCTGAGTAAAATGCAAATATTTTAAATAATGCTGGTTATATAAGACTTCTCTAAGAATGAACCATAAATGTCAATGCATCACTTTTATTTACAACAGTCAGAGATGTTAAGAATTCGTTTTTAACCAGTCACAATAGAAACATTAAGGAATACTTATGTGAAATCTGGAAGTGTTCAATTTTCTAGCTTTTGTTAGCATTTTGGCAAAGCAAGTAATACATAAATGGATTCAATGTAAAAAAAAATCATAAAAGAGAAAAATATATAAAATTTACAGTAGTTTCAACCCACCCTGGGCCAACCTACATCCCTAGAAAGCTTCCCCAAGCAGGTTCACTTCTGACTAAAGGAAGAATACCAGTCCTCCAGCAAAAACAGCCCCATCTTTTCATCAAAGAGGCTCTCACTTCAATGATATTCCTCCAGGGGAAGAGGACAGGAGCCAGGTTCCCTCGAATGCCATTCCCCAGATGTTCAAAACGTAACTAATTTATTAGCATTAGAAGATTTGGTTTATAGGGGAATCTCACTGGTCCAGTTTGTAGCCTACAAGAAAATGGATTATTTTTAAGTATAACATTAGAAAATGAATAAAGGATGAGGATGTGGCTTTTTATTCCATAGAAATGGATACATTTCCAAACATGACAACAAATCAGAAAAGCATGCCTACCATTGAAGTTGTGGTCCCTCCTGATTTTTTAATGCTCTTGGAAGGCAGTCCATGAAGGCGACTGAGTCTAGCTTGGAAACCTGGAAAATCAAAGCACTCCTTTAGAAGCTCCCATGATCATTATTCCCATCAATACAGAATTCAGAAAAAGTTGGAGGTGGGAAACATCTTCAATAGTAGTGAGGAAAATGCAAAACAAAAGATCTGAAGCAACGCCTCATAGGGTTCTAATGAGGTTAGCACACATCTACTGATTATTTGAGAATAAGGGCGTTATCAGGGCTTTTTTTCCCTCCTAGTTTAACCTTTCTAACATTTCAACATTTTCACAATGGTCCTAGCTAGAAGGCAAGTCGACCGTTCTAACATACTTTGAATGCGTGATCAATGTAGTAGCTGAATTACTGTTCAACATCTTCCTTTACAGCATCTTGCGCTTAGACTCTTTCATTTCCCTTTTAGCCTAATCTCTTTTAATGAGTATTCCTAAATTCATATAAGCCCCCAATATCAGGCAGTCAGGAAGCGCTACTGACCTCTTCTTCCCGAGTGTGACATAAGAGGGAAAGAACCAGTTAAGATACTTTCAAAGACAGGATCTGGCAAATTCTTGTCTAGCTCGGTAGGATCTTCATTTTCCCACCAGGGCACAACTCCAGTGATGCCACATGCTCCCCCTGATTCCTTCTCATAAAACCAGTCACTCTGCTCATCGTCACCTGCGCAAAAACAAGAAATTCCCCCAAAGCTTCAGTTTTATTATCCAAATACACAGGGTTATCAGAGTCAGGTTTTTAAAAAAATACAAGACAGCAATTGAATCTGAATTTCACAGAAATGATTTTTAATATAAAGTACTAACAGAAAATTTTTAGTACATCTAAATACTGCATGGGACATACTTATACTAAAAAATTATTTGTGAATTATCTACAAATCAAATTTAACTGGGGATCCTGAATTTTAACTGGCAATTGTATATGCAATCTGTACAGAAAACTGTTGATTCTATACCACAGCTATTGTGTTTTTTAACACTATAACAAGAACTGCCATCAGCAAAAATATAAGCTGTTAGGTTACAGAACCGATTTAAGTATGTGAAAAACAGTAATACTGGTTAATTCTATGGAAAAACTGTACAGAAATCCATTTAAGTTACCACCCTTTCCAAATTGAAGAAAAACAAGCCTTAATCTCCTGCCGGGAATTACAAGTATAAAACTGTAGAACCTGTTCTCTGCAGCTGATAATGGTATATAATTAGCTTAATTTCATGATTTGTATGGAGTGTAAAAGGGGAAACAATCATGAACAGATGTGACTAAATGAAATTAATCTGATTAAGTTCATTAAGAAATAGTTGTGAAAAAGTTGATTTTAAATGAAAAGTGACAGTACCACAGAGTTGAGGAAGAAACTGTGCTGGACTACTACAAGCAAGGTATTTTTTAAGACAGAACACTGTCAATACTAAGTCTGACTTTTGGGAACATCCCTGAGTGTAACCATGGAGAAACGATCCATTTAAAATTCAGTTCAAAATGTACCCTTGGTGTGAATCAACAGTATTTTGTTTTTAAAATAGGAATAATAGATGTATAAGGAGACAAAAATACAGAAGAAGGCAGATGGCTTTTAAATGTATGTGACAAATAGCATTTTGAATATGATCCTAGATTCATTCAAGTCTTCATGTTTCTTAGAAAAACTGTGAATTCTGGTTGGTGAGAGGGTCATCACAAATGCCATAAAGTTTTTTCCTTTACAGAAAGAGATTTCTGATTTCCAAAATCTCTTACTGCAAATATTTTTAAAAGTAAACTAGAAAAAAACCCAAAGCTTAACGGAAAATGACTTTATGGAAAATAGCCATACTTCAAATTATGAGGGAGTAAAAAGTTGAAAGCATTTGGAAAACCAAAGCCACTAGTTTATTTCAACAGAGGATTTAATGAAAATTAATTAAAAGGAAAAAACCAAGCACATTTCAAAGCACATAAATATTACTAATTTTACTGAGAACTATAAATTAAAATTTCCCAGAGCAGGTATAAATACAAGAAAAGAAAGGGAGTCACTTGAAACTGATTACCCAAGATCTTAGTTTCAATTGAGAAAATATTATAATAGAAAAATGAGGTTATTTTATTTTGAAGTGATGTACAACATTGTTCTTAATCGGGAAATCAAGTAGCTGAAGATGAAGAACTTGAGCGTTGAAGTCAGACATCAATCAAAACTAGAGTGTTTTGTAATATTGGGAAGTTGCCTCAACTTTAGTAGCCTGGGTTTCATCAGCCCCCCAAAAAAGAATCTTCTCCCAGGGTTTTCTTAAGAATAATAGAAGAGCAGAAGTGCCTGGGTGGGTGGCTCAGGTCATGGTATCACGGCTTGTGGGTTTGAGCCCCACATCGGGCTCTGTGCTGACAGCTCAGAGCCTGGAGCCTGCTTCAGATTCTGTGTCTCCCTCTCTCCCTCCACTTCCCCAATCACTCTGTGTCTCTGTCTCTCAAAAATGAATGTTAAAAAAAATTTTTTTAAACAGAGTGAGAGCCTAAAGTAAGTTGAATGAAAAACAGCACTTAGAAATGTAAAATATAATAAGTTCATAATAAATGCTAGCGCATCATTCTAAACCATTCAAAGTTTTTCCAAGATTGATGGACTTGTCCAAAGTTACTTTTTAAAGAAGCTGTTCATTTCATTTCATTGCCAAATTCAAATTTGCAACTTTGAGTAGGCCTATGTATTTAAATGAGAATTTAGGTATATTATCAAGGTAGTCAAGCTCACTCTGAGTCCCAAAGCTCTAACATATTTCTGCAGTCTCCTAACTTTAAAAAGTCTATGGTCTTTAAAACAGTATGTGCCTATTTACCTGGAATATATGAGTTATAAGTAAGAAAAAATTTAATCATTTAATTTATTCCTATTGTAAAGAGGATGAACAGACTAAGAAAAGAATGTGTAGGCAACTATGATCTTGTTCTTTGTTTTCCATATCATTAGACTATGTATAATTTAAAACAATAAATTTTGGCTTTGTCCCTTAGAACTTACTGCTTTGCTCTAAAGATTCTCAAGAAAGGAAGGTAACATTTGTGGTAAGTATTTGCGGATATGCCTTTTGATCCCTTATTGTCCTATTTTCTTCCCAAATACATAGTTTCAAAATAATGCCACGTTAAAGTGTGAAAAGCTTCAGGAAACTTCAAAGATGTCAAAGATCTAAGCTGCAAGACATTACCGTTGAACAGTTTACAATACTGAATTCATGAAAACTGTCTAATTACTTACAAACCGGATAGGATGAATAAATGTCATGGCTGAATAAAAATGACAAATGACTTGCAAATCCATCTTTATTAATGCTTACACAGTATTAAATACATTTGGAATCAGGTGGAGAATGAGAACCAGTGTCTTGTGAACTTGCTAAGAGACAAAATTGAAAAGACTGAGGTATGTAAAGCTTGCTTAAGGAAGATAATCCTTCCTTAATATTATTAGCTCCACATACTAGCTTTTGGAGATAATCAATTACGTTAGGTCATGAAGACAGGATACCCTTCATAGTATAAAGAAGGACTAAAGCCCAGTCCACGAAGCAGGCGTGTGTAAGGTAAACGGATTACAGTTGTCAACCTAGGGAGTAACTAGTAATAAGCACAAACTTTCAAATGAAGACATTTTTCCAAAGGAATAAAAAAATAGCATTTCGGTACCTTGTCTTCCCTCATCATTGGTAAATAAACCAGCATCAGTGCTGCTGAGACTGCTGGAATCACTGTAATAAGGGAAAAGAAAAAAAAAAAAAAACAGATCAAAAGAACAATTGATCTCTCAGTCGTAAAATTTTAAAGAGACATGGCAGCTCAGAGATGAAACTTAAGCCTGACAAAGATCTGAAAGAAAATAAGATGATTTTTTTTAATCAAACTGCAAATATTCTGGTTCCATTAACTATAGAGCATATTATTTTTGGCACATAAAACCACAGGAATCTAATGGGACCCTGACAGTAAGCCAGATGTGACTGCAACGAGGTGCTGACACAATTGATGCATTTTATTATCTGCTTTCATCAAATGCTCACTGCTCCTTTCTTATGCCGTGTGCAATTCAGCCTGAGCCCGGAACACCGCTGCTCAATAAAATGGGGAAAGTCTCAATCAAAAGCAGCCTACGCCTTTCTTCAGCATATGAAATACAAGGGCCTGGCATGAAATTACTTTTCATAACCCCGTTTGCAAATATTCTGGAAAAGACATTACTTAAGAATTCACAACAACTCTATTACTTAGCAAGGAGGAAAAGAAGTTTACAATGATAACAATCCATTAAGTCAAAGTTAAAATCCCTCTGAACTAAGTGATGCAATATTGCCAATATTGAGGAGGTAAGTAAAAATAATAGGTACTCCACACTTCCATAGAAGTTTGAGTATGATACAAAGGCAAATGTCACATACAAATTAAAACAAATAGTAGATATTTGACTGACATGAATAAACTGTCACTATTTGTTCTAACAGAAGCCATGCTTACATGAAAACCTAGTTAGTTGAAAAACACAAAAACAAGATTGTGTAATAAACGGGCTTGGTTGTCCTCTAAAGAAAATTGATGATGTTCTTTAAAAATTCTCATATACTCTCTTCTTCCTATAATTTTTAATTTTAACCAATCAGGAAATTGCTCCAGGTGAATTTTATAATACTTTTCCTGTTTACACACACAACTCTATAACCTGACTTATTAAACAAAATCAATCTGTTTTAAAATATTTAAATTGAGAGTTCAAATTAAAACCATAGATGAGAGTAAACCCAAATGTTTTCTGAATATAGAATATAATTTCAGTTGTCTGATTTTTAAAAAATAAATAAAAACCAAAAGTATAAAGATCTGTCAAGTGGCAAACACATTTTACCAAGAAACTCTAAGTACCTTTTTCTTTAACTTTCTTCATATTAGGAGAATGTATAAAGGTCCCTAAGCTGTACAATGTGTTAATGAAAGAAAATAATAGTTTCTCAGACAATCACATTCATATTTTCTTATTCACAAACACGCATGCTCTTCTATGTACAGTAATGTTAGAGTACTAAAAACACTTCAGAAAGTTTTCCTTTTTGCTGTTTAGCTGTCCAAACTACTATTGTTTTTTTTCTCTTCTGTGATTGAGTAGTGCTTTTCTGTCTGTCTATATCAACACAACCCTAGTACATGGCGTTATCATATACCTGAGTCACAATTCTTTTTCGGAAATCCTTGAGGCAAAATGTATTTAAAATTCAAAATTTTTCAAATTTTGGAAAGCTATGTTCTAAAATGACTAAATGCCTAATAGGGGCCTGGGGTGGCACTCCAGAATCAAACTTATTATTTTTTTTTTTCAATTAAATGAATGAATATCCATTAAATACTGTTCAAGTTAGGTCTGGCCACAAATGGATCAGTTTTTCACAGCTTTCAGAATTCATATTTAAAGATAAAGGATTATGAAACTACGTGCTCTTTTCTTCTTTCCTTCCTTCCTTCCTTCCTTTTCTTTTCTTTTTTCTTTTCTTTTCTTTCTTTCTTTCTTTCTTTCTTTCTTTCTTTCTTTCTTTCTTTCTTTCTTTCTTTCAGTACAATGGCCTTCTAATTTCTGAGTTTAGATTTACCTCTTTAATATAGTCTACATGTAACCAGGCTCATCTTTTTCAAATATAACTTTCTGACTAAAAATATTATGATATCCTGGATGGTATCCTGAAACAGAAAAAGGCTATTAAAGAAAAACAAGGGAATTCTAATAAAGTATTGTCCTTCGTTAATAACGTGTCACTATTTGGTTTATGGATTCTGACAAGTGCTCTACAACAGGGGAAGCTGGGTGTTGGGTATATGGGAACAGGATATACAGGAACCCTCTGTACTATCTTTGCAACTTACATATCAAACTAAAAGTATTCTAAAAGAGGATGTTTATAAAACACATGTGCAGGGGCGCCTGGGTGGCTTAACCGGTTAAGCGTCCGACTTTCACTTAGGTCATGATCTCGCGGTTCGTGGGTTCGAGCCCCGCATTGGGCTCTGTGCTGACTGCCAGCTCTGAGCCTGGAGCCTATTTCAGAGTCTGTATCTCCCTCTCTCTCTGATCCTCCCCTGCTCATGCTGTCTCTCTCTCTCCCTCCTAAAATAAATAAAAATATTTTTTAAAAAAAACAACACATGCGCATATCTATACATATATGTACATATATATTGTAAATTAAATAAACAAAATAATAAAATGTTTTCTATTAAAAACCTAAAATTACTTCCCCATACTTTTTGGATTAAATACAGATTTCAAGGCTCTGTATGGGTGACCCCTACCTAAATTCTTCCCCTCCCTATCTCTTTCGTTTATGTTCTTTCTCCAAGTGGTATACCAATCTTCTCTCTACTCTCTCTGCCTGCTTAGTCTTCTTAAGATATAAAGAAATCAGACTTCCCTCTATGAGAGCAGCTCTTAGTCTCTAATGACGCTGGTCTTCTTTTGGGATCTTTTTACATGTGTTTTAAACATGTTTCCTTATTTGTATTTCACCACATTGACATCTAGCTAGTTGCTCCAAGTATATCATGTAGTTGTTAGCATGTTCAATAAATCAGAACAAGAACTTACATGGAAGCAAGCTTTTCATTTTCAGCATCTGACAGCCAGTGTGGCTTATGTCCATGAACACCTCTTTCCACCTTTTTTTTTTAAAGCATGACTTTTATAGCACAGTATTCAGAGGAGAATATATTCCATGAATGCTGGTCAAATTAATGTTTGTATGCTAATCCCAATCCCCTGTGCCCCAATCTGTTCATTTCCTGTATTTTTGATTCTTGAAACAAGAAATCATCTGAGAGCCCTCTTTCTCTTTCATCTTCCCAAATACAGTCCACCGTCCACTGATTCCAACTCTTAGAAGTGCTCTATTTTTTTTTCCCTCTACTATCACTGTCATAATTCACCTCCCACTGAAGGATGGATTGGAGGTGGGTCAAAGCTAAAAAAAAAAAAAAATACTGTTACTAAGATCCTCTTAACTTGAGAAAATATAAATCTAATTGAGTTTCTTCACTGTTAAAATTCCTCCCATCACTTACATGATAAAATCCAAAGTACCATAGTACACAAGGCCTTCAAGACACGCTCACTGCTGTAGCCTCAACCCCCACTTTATGTTCTAGTAATAACAAACTACACGTACTTTCCCAAATATATCACACTCTGCTCCACAGTCCATGCCTTAGTGCTTGCTTCAACCACAGCTCCTTTAGGAAATCTTCCCTGAGCAGTACTTTCCACTCAGCACACTTCATTTTTGTTGTCTGCTTGTCTGCTATTCTAAACTACAGGGCTGTAGGGAACAGGCACTGCCTTATTTAGCAACCTTCACCCAGAAAGAATACGCATCTGAGTGACAACAAAAATAGTTACATGTCTAAGTTTTAAATTAGAGAAAAAATATTTAAAGAATTATTCAGGAGTGAAAACATCCTCTCTGAAAATTTGTTCCTGGGCTGTTGACTGCTGGGTACACTCATTATACCTAATAGATACTCAAATATTTCTTACAATGAAGAGAAATCAGGAGAGTTTCATCTCACTTTCCTTCCAGGTTTGATGTCTGTCAATAAAAGGCAGACATCAACAAAAGGAGGGGCTTGGACACTCAATCCAAAAAGCAAGTAATCTGTAAATAATCTGGAAATGAATACTTAGTCTCCACTACACATAGGCTCCCTCCCAGCAACTGAGCAAGATAATCACCTTCAAGTCAGGCTGAGTGGTCCTTAGTCACAATGGCTCAATCTACTGTACAAATAATTTTCAGTATGGTATAAAAAATGCCCACTTTTTTGGGAAGAAAAGCAGATATGATAAACCTCTCAAAGCCTTCCTGAAACACTTTTTGTTTTGTTTTATTTTGAGTAATTTTTAATTCCTTAGAGAAATTACATAAATAGCAAACCATCTCTAATAAAAGCCCCATGCTATAAGTTTTACCAGATCCTATTCATGTTTGTAATCATATTTGTAAGCAAACACATATGTATATACAAAATAATATATATTATTAAATATATATATTAAATTCATGGTCTACAATCTACATGATTAAAATGAGGTCAGTTTACAAATTAAAATCAAATATTCTTTCCTAGTAAGGAATATTTTTTTGTTTATTTTTTTCTGGATCATAGTTCTGTGTTTGGTTTTAAGAACATGCCTAAAAAGATGAACAGGGGCAATACTTTTTCATTTCCTATAGTAGCATTAGTTCTGTGTTAAAAAAAAAAAAAAGATCACTTACCTTTTGATGCTGTCAAAACAGTACTTAACAATTATGGTGGTGTATCTGCTTTCTAGAATAGGTACATACGACTAGCTGCCAAAGGGTCATTGTTTTCCTCATTTGTCTAATGACAATATCAAGTGTTTCTATACTGTAAATTAGGTTTTACAATTCATAAGTGATCAGAATTCCCAGTAATCCACAGACTTCTAAAAATACCAGTCATATGTGTTGAAGCGGTACCAATTTTTGATTCTTAAGAATCAAAATAAGCCGATGAATTGTGACACTAAAAAGCACCAAAGCTAGAGCTCTATAATTAAGCAAATAAATAATTATAAGTCAAATTCTAAGTGTTACGAATGTGCTGTTATTCAAAAGTGCATTCTTTCCCATTGAAAATCCATTTTCTTTCTCTTTATAGCTGAAAATTAAATCTTTAAAACACAATCAAAAGACTGTGTAAATCAAATAAGCAATTTTGTTTTGTGCTAACCATCATAAATTATAAGGAAATATAACCATGGTTAAACAGTAATATCACTATTATTATATTTCATATTGTTATAATTTATAATTGCTTTAAAATAGAATTACTTAAAATACACAACACGCTCAAGCACAAACAATGAAGACACACATTTTTATACTTAGAGAATATAAAAGTCACCTTTCACTCATGAGTTCATCTGAGACTTTTTGCTCTTCATAGTCCATTTTGTCCTTACTGGTCTGGCTTATTTCCTCACTTTCTAGAACTACTCCTTCATCTTGGATTTTTGGTCCTTGTCTAATTATTTTCAATTTCCTTTTTTTGACTTTGTTCTTGGTAAACTCTTGATATTGGTAAGCTCTATCATTGTCCATGTCCTGATCTCTACAACCTTCAAGGGGCTGGGTCAGCGTCCGTTTGTTAGAGATGTCCTGCGGAAGGTCCACGGCCATGCGTTTTACCTTTCTCCTTCTGCGCAGAGTTCTGTTCCCAAGGCTGTCCACAGCAAAATCAGATTCATGCCACAGGGGTCTTTTTCCTCGCACATTATTATTTAAGTTTGATGATGGCCTGCGCTTGGCCACTAACATTTGGTCGTCAGAGTCACTATGATCTTTTTTATTATTATTGTGATTGTCTCTGTAGTCCTTGCTTGGTTCCTCTAAACTAGAATCAGAGCCTTCACTTAAGCAGTGACCAGTCTCCCAGGGGTGGTGAACATTATATGACCTCCGTTTTCTCCCTCTCCTTTTCCTTGCCTGACGCTTCAGAGGGCAAGATATGCTTCGAGAATGGTCTCCAGTTTCAGCAAATCCACCCCGAGCTTGCTCTGAGCTCTCTTCCAGCGCTGAGACAAGATCATGAACCAGCTCCTCCATGGTTCGACTGAAATGCCTACAGTTTTAAAAAAAGAAAAAAAAATTAAAGAAAATAGTATTAGCTGCATCAACCTAGTTTATTACAGCAGACAATTCACTCTAAATCTAAAATTAATAGTTATTATAAAGAAATGTTTAAAAGCTATTTAATTTTTGTATCCCAGATAGTTTCAAATATTCTGACTCATTTTAAGCTCCTTTTTCATATGTAAGTTCTTTTATTAAACATAGGAATTACTTCAAGATAGAGTAAGCATAATATCAGCAATGAAAGATCCCAGGAATTTCATATTTTCACCGTATAATTATAGAAAATTTATTTCAGCTTAACTCCCTGCTGATTAGTCTCCTGCCCTTTCCCTAGAGTCAGTTTTTCTAGAACAGATATAGAGAGAACTTTCTCAATCCTTCTGCCACCCACCCCTCCCCCACACCAATTTCTAAGTGAAGAAGGAAGCGGTACAATCCTCTACTCACCACACACTCTACCCAGTCAATACCATGATGTGTGAGGGAGATGGAAAGACTGACGGGTACTTTCAAGATTTGTAATATACGTGAACAGAGAGTTTAACCGGACACGAGACATATATTTAGGCCACACTAATCTCATAACTCAGTCATGCAGAAACTGTTCATACTCAAACTGGAGCCTCACTGGTCTAAAATGGCCCATCATTTTTCTTATAACTCATTCTGAGACAGTTTCTTGATATTTTTTTAAATAAAAAGAAACAAATAAAAACCATTAAATTGTGCTACCAGTGAGAAAATGATCTACTTGTCAGCTAGGATAAGCATTCTTTATGAACTTTTAGTAATTATACTGATCCTCTCCAAACACAACTCCCAAAGATTCAGTTGGTGAAGAAGAGCCCAAAATTCTGATTTTAGTTTTTAAACATTATAGTTAATTCAAACATGTGTCTTTCTTATAAAGATCATGAACAATCATTTGAGTCTTAGAAGGACCTAGAGATCAAAATATTCTCAACTATAGAGGTCTACAGAATTTCTAAATCTATAGTAGGGGTAGGTATACTTTTCTGTGAAGGGCCACCAAACAGAAAAAATTTTAGGCTTTGCGGTCCATTAGGTTTGTGTCATAACTACTCAACGTTAGGCACTGTAAGGTGAAAATAGCCCTAGGCAATACATAAATGAATGGCTATGTTCTAATAAAATTTTATTTATTATTATTTTTTAAACTTAAAAAATTTTTTTACATTTATTTATTTTTGAGAAACAGAGTGAGACAGAGTACGAGTGGAGGAGGGGCAGAGTGAAGGAGGCACAGAATCTAAAGCAGGCCCCAGGCTCTGAGCAAGCATTCATTCAGCACAGAGCCTGATGCAGGGCTCGAACCCACGACCATGAGATCATGACCTGAGCTGAAGTCAGATGCCCAACCGGCTGAGCCACCTAGGCGCCCCTCTAATAAAATTTTATTTACAAAACCAAGTGATGGCTGGCTATAGTTTGCTGACCCCTGGTTTATATAGTCTCTACAGTCTATAATTTTAGGCATTTGCAAGCTCCCAATAATAATTTTTCATTTTGTGTTTTCATTTGAATAATCTGAAAATACACATACATTTTTAATTCAACTGGATTTACTACTTATAAAATGTTTCACACATACAGCTTCTAACACAAGTACTTACTATGTGCTAGGACCATTTTTAAGTGCTTTATATGCATTATTTCATTTCATTCTCACATAATAACCTTAGAAGGTGATATATGAGATACCCAGAGACACTGACGTTAAGGGCAATTTGCCCAAAGTGACACACCTAGAAAACGGGAGAAACATGTTTCAAACTTCAGCAATCTGGTTCTAGAGCCTGAATGCTAACCAACAGCCGCCAAAAACAGCATTCTAGTACCACACAATTCCAGTATCCAGTTTGCATTTTTGTTTAGGAATGATGTAACAGCAGGTGGTACTATTTTAATTTTGGGGACAGATTTAATATATATCTGTGTAAACCCAAATGACTCACACTTAGGCATTATATTCTTCTGAACAGAAAAGAGGAATGGGAGACCTGGATCAATATTGCACAGGGCAGTACAGGTGGTGGATGTCGGCTGAATCCAAAGACCCAAAGCTGTAGTTATCAGTGAAATGTACACTGTGAGCAATTAACTAAATGGACTTAGTCTTTCATTTAATGTGGGTATTGTATTTTCCTGCTCTATCTCCTTTAGCATTCTGAATGGGAAAAAAAGCCTTTAGAGAGACACATTTTTAAAAAACATGATGATTGAAATACATATTTTAAATAAACACTGGAAAACCATCTAAAGGGTCCTATATATTACTCAGGTTTCAGAGCCCTGGATTTGATTATGAGAAGTACGTGTCACATATGAATTAGCATTAAGCCAAAAGAAGGACTATAATTCTGAGTACACTGATAAGCCAAATAGGACTATTTCTCCATTACCTCTATGTTAATAATCACATTTTTTGTTTTCCCTTTATTGCAGTGAATATTTTGTTCATTTCCATTAATACTATTTCTTTGGAAGAAATGTAGTCTGAAAGACCTAATTATCTCTGAATATAATATTGCACCTTTAATAAAATTCACTGGAAGCCAGCTTAACATGTATTAGAATAAGGACCCTTTGTCTAAAAGAAGATTCAGTATCACCTGGTTCTTAAGTAACTTACTTTTTGAAGATGCAGTTTTCTTATCAATGGGTGAATGGCTAGGTCTAAATATTAATAGGAAATTGACTCAATGCATGAATATAATCTCCAACTAAAGTTGCATGTTATTTTCGAAGTTATAATCTAGTGCTTTACTACAGAAAAGAAAATGTGGTGAACCTAACATCAGATAAAGGTTAGCAATCAGATTCAATCCACTGAAATTTAAGTGTTGAATCAATTTCATTTAAAAAGTATTACTGTAACAAACATAGCTTAAGAAAAAGCTGATAATATTACTAAGGATCAAAGCAAAATTTCTTAATAACAACATTAAAATAGTCACCTTACTTCATTTTATAGTGTTTTTCTCAATAAAATAAAAGACATTAAAAAAAATTTAGGGGCGCCTGGATGGTTCAGTTGGTTAAGTGTCTGACTTCAGCTCAGGTCATGATCTCATGGTTCCTGGGTTTGAGCCCCGACCATGTCAGGCACTATGCTGACAGCTCAGAGCCTGGAGCCTGCTTTGGATTCTGTGTCTCCCTCTCTCTCTGCCCCTCCCCTACTCCTCTCTCTCTCTCTCTCTCTCTCTCTCACAAACAAACATTAAAAAAAGTTAAAACAATTTAATAAGAACCCAATTTATTCTATGATGTCACTCAAATAGGAATCAGATATGGATACCAACTAAAACAATTACTTTAAAAAGACTTTTGAAAAGACCCATAAAAACACAGAAAAAAAAAAATTCAACATTCAAAGTTAAAATCACTTTTCTTCCCCTTCAGTTTCAACTAATCAGACTCTGCAAGTCAAAACCCTTGTTAATGAGCTACCGATATTATAGTCAGTCAGGCTGTGTCTCACTTATATCTCTCAGGGAAAACTGGCATCAACTGGCCTCACAGAAATAAAGTCATTATAAGACACCACATAATCAATAGCTCATTTATTTCCTTTGCCTTGACAGTTGTATTGAAGACCATGGTATGGAAACACTGTATCTTCAAGATATTTTCTTAAATGAGACCTTTCCTATTGAAGAAGGAACCTGAAAATATATAACTTTTCTGTACAAAAACATGTTTATTAAGCATTCATAGCTGTAAAGTTTAATTACAGTAAAATTCAGTGAATTACCACTTAGCTAATTTGAATAACATTCACATTTAAAAAGCAATTTCTCTTCATTTGAAATTCAATGGAAATGATATCTTTTGAGAATAGTCTGCATTAGGTATAATGTCTAAGATGGCAGTTCACTAAGAGTTTTCTTAACAGACTCCAAATAAATAGAATAAGATTACAGTCCGATTATATACATAAAGTTGGATTTTGTAAAATGACATGACCTGGGTAGATAAGCATTTTGGTTTTTTGCAGGTGGTATTGCATTATACCAAGCAATACAAAACCTATGATCAACCCAAAATTTGATAGGCCAGTTTTAGGTAAGAATTTTTGGCAAAACGTTAAGCTTTTTGTTTGTCTTTTTCTGGGCAATATTAAAACATCCAACGAAATGAGTAAATTGTTCTCCCTGGCTTTCCTAACGTCAAACTCTAACTCAGACCAAGGCCTTTCTTAAAACCCTATGTTTGAGGGTGAGGATGCTCAATGAATGTAGAAAAACTGGCACTGAGTTTAGAGTTTTCTCTCAAATGTTTCTTGTTCAAGAAAGAAGACCCAGGAAGCTGCCTTCATCCAAACTCGGTACTCACATGTCCGTGCTGTCACATGTCACACACATGTCAACTGCTCACAGGATGAGCAGTTGAGTGAGGAACCAAGGCCTCTCAAACAGCAATCCACAATGTACTGGCAGGCACAGCGGGAGATGAAGCCCAAGAAGGCCCAGAAAACTGATCCCCAACTACTCCCTCATGACTTTTACTTGACAAGACTATTAGCAAGAACTACTATTCCTCAGAGGATTAAATATAGCAGGTACAGAAAATAGAGAATAATTTCCTTGCCTGGACACTGATAAAAATAACTACATAATAATAAGATGACATACCTGTGTGTCTACTGAGTAAACCCAACAAGTTGATCAAAAACGAACAAAAATCTTCCATATGTAACAAAAAAGTAACTGACTACAGTTATGAAATATCTAGGTAAGGAAAAAGAAATCAAATGCTCCTTATCACCTAGTACATGGTAAAATTTTTCCTTTTCATTTCTGTAAAACATGGGACTATCTCTTCTACAAAGTTAAGTAACTCTAGCAGTGGATTGCTAAAACTAAGTTGTGCACTGCTAAATACAACTACTTAATTGGCTTCTAGCAAATTAAGGAACTAGCCATTTACTCTTAGTTCATGGATGAATAAAAATTCAATGTGTACAAAACCACTGTAGGAGGAATATCTAGTCAAGAGCTATGCTGATGAATGTATGCTAACACTGACCACAAACCTAAGAAAACAGTCTTGGTATTATTACATGATTTGATATTCATGTTAGCTTTTGCTTAAGGTAGGAAGGGTTGTTTGGTCATAAAAGTAAAGTCAAAGAATACAAATTAAAATTAACACATAATAGTGTAGATCATGACAATGGGTGCCTAAACATGCAAAATAGGAGCCTTAGAGATGCTGCTTTGGGGCCGCCTAGGGGGGCTCAATTGGTTAAGTGTCCAACTCTTGATTTCAACTCAAGTCATGATCTCAAGGTTCCTTAGTTTGAGCCCCAAGCTGGACTCTGCACTGACAGTGCAGAGCCTGCTTGGGATTCTCTGTCTGTCAGCCCCTCTCCCACTCATGCTTGCTTTCCCTCTCAAAAATAAATAAATTAAACATACAAAAAAAAAAAGATGCCACATCAAGGGCTAAATTTCATGACTAATTCAATAAAATATGATTAAGAATTATTTTAAGTTTGATTAAAATTTCTGCTGCTCATAGGAATTTACGAATTTCCTTCTTTAATGATAACGTTGTTTGTCAAAATAAGTCTTTATCTCAGCGTAGTAACCTTTAAAATGATTAACAGAATTATCTCCTTTTAAATATCTTGGGGAAATATTTCTTAGGAAATACAGAATAAGCTGAACATTAAATGTTAACATTTAAGCTAGTTTAGAAATTCCTTGACCTACCTATTTAAACCATTAATCAGAAGCAACCTTTTCTCTCTTCTTGAAAGAGGTAGCGTGGAGTTAGGGGAACTTATTATGAAACGTGTAAGTAATTAATGATAACTTTACATTAACATTAGGCAGTGCACATGGAACAGAATTCTCTAGATGGGGGAAAAGGCTGGGAGGAAGCTAGAGAACACAAGCTTTAACGTCAAATCTATGAATCTGGAAGCTAAATTTCCCTATATTCCTTACCACAGATCCTAAACAAATTACTTATCTTTGGATTCTGTTTATTCATCATAAAAATGGTATAATTCCTGCCTTGAAGGGATTCTGTGGGATGAGAGTGGATACTTATATGTGAGAGTAGTTATTTCATTTTTTAACAACCTCTGTACACGAATAAGATGGTCACTGAAATACCAAATCATTCTGCTTTTATGTATAACCACTCTATGAATCCTGAGGATATCATAATGAAAGCACAGATCTTAACCTTTCTGAGTTCTTGAACCACTCTGAGTCACAAGGAGAGGGAGAAATATCAGACATCTGCAAAAATTTTGCGTATAATTTCAAGACATTCATGCACTCTTTAAAGATTTTCATGGATCTTAAAAAAAATAACTAAAAAACAAAAAATTAATGCTGTGCTTCTGGCTATCTTAATAGATAGATACAAGGAAAAAATAAATTACAGAAACTCATTCTGTCAATGATTTAAGAGCCACAGGTTCTCCACCAAACAGAAAAGTTCACTGCCAATGGAGCAAAAGCTCCAAGGACTTGCATTCAACTGGAAATGCAGCTGGCACCTGCTATCTGTCACTTTTGCTACTGTGGGGACAAGCAGAAAGCTTTCTTTCCTCCCTTCTTTACTCTAGCAGTCTGGCCAAAAATTAAAAATTAAATTAAATTTTTAAAAAATCATTCACGGCTTTAGAAAAAAAGCCTTATTCTACTTTCCAAATAGTGAGTTAATAAGGCAAGCTCATTTATTATTTAAATTTGAAGGTTTTTCTGTTTTTAACAATTTCAGGAGTCATTCAAAACTTTACGCTCTACTCACTTTCGAAACGCAAATAACTGAACAAGAAGCTGTGTAAATGAAATAAAGTCAAAGTCTAAAACAAACAAAAATAGAGTCTAAAAAACAATTCATTCCAGTTCTCGTCAACACGCATATATTAGAGCACATCTAGGCAAGCTTCTAATATGGATGAGGGGTATCATTCATTGTTCAAACATGGTAACTACCTATTCAATATTTATTGAATATATAATATATTCTGAATTTTTAGAATAAGAATGAAAACAACTGAATATTAATTACAAGTACCTAGCATAATGCCTGACATGTAACAGATGTTAAAAAAAAGATCTGCTGGATGAACAAACCAATGAATGACTGAACAAATAACAGGGAAAATATGACTTTACTAAAAATTTAGACAACACAGATTTCAAAGTTTCTGCCACATTAACAAGCCAGATACTCTTAGCTTTCTAGCAAACTTTCTAGTGAAGCAAATGTGGTGGTAAAGGACAAATAATCAAAGATGGTTTAAAGGTTTCCAGGGGCACCTTGGTGGCTCAGTCGGTCAAGCGTCTGACTTCCACTCAGGTCACGATCTCACGGTTGGTGGGTTCGAGCCCCGCTTCGGGCTCTGTGCTGACAGCTCAGAGCCTGGAGCCTGCTTCGGATTCTATGTCTACCTCTCTCTCTGTCCCTTCCCTGCTCACGCTCAGTCTCTCTCTCAAAAATAAACATTAAAAAAAAAAAGGTTTGCAGCTTGTCACAAATAAAAATGCTAAGAAGTTATGCTAATATTAAAGGGTTACTTGGCCAAAATCACACTGGCCATTGCTTTGATCCCTCATTGTTGAAATAGAAACCTGACTCAAACAAATCTGACAGTATGGAACTGACCTCAAGATAAAAGACTAAAAAGAAGGGCACTTATTTAAAAAATGCACACTTTCCACTATGTAGTTTCCTAACCAAAGAAAATAAAAATACTAAATAAGAATGAAACTACAGAAAAAAGGAAAAAAGATACAGAATCAGTACAGTTTATTTTTAAGGGCTTTTTTAAAAAAGCAAACCATATAAGCTTAAATAAATAGTGTGGCTCAATATATCAATAATAATTCAACATTCTCTCATTATCAAGGACTTAATTGTAAAATGTGTTTAGTTCAATCTTTAAAATCTTAAAAACCAGAAATTGACTTTAAATATAAATCATTAATAAGGTAAAAAATAACCAAAGTGGATCTTAATTATCAATGTGATTTATCCATTAATTGAATCAAATTTTCAAAGGCAGCTTAACATTATAAGTACCACAATATTTATGCTCTTTAGCCCCTAATTTGAAAACTGTATGTGAATGATTAGGCAGAAAAAGGAGATAGAAACTCTGAGGTATAATGATTTTATAAAAATGTAATATAAACCACTTATAAGAATAGTTTGCACAAAAAATATATTCTTTTCCTGAGGATCTTATTATTCAATTGCATAAAAGTTGTCTTCTGTAGTAATAACTTACAGAATAAAATATCAGTTCTATTTTTCAACAAATTGTTAAAGGAGAGATAAATCATCTATTATTTACCCTTTTGGTGCCTAAAACTTGAAAATCTAACCTCAACATTGGAGAAAAAGTTGAAGTCATGATGGGAGGTATATACAACAGGAATTCAGGTTGGCTAACATATCTGGGCATATTCTTTCTGTTTTAGATATTCCCGTGATGTTATATGTTATTCAGACAAATAGGACATATACAGGATGGTTAAGAAATTTTTTAGATATGCCAGAATTATGCTGCAAATATGGGGCTTGGGGAAGTTATTTAAACTATATGTGATCCTGTTTTGCCATTGCTAAAATTCAAAAAAACGATAGTACCCACCTCAAGAAATTTACATGAGATATATGGACATAAAACGTGGCACCAGGTAATCAATCAGTAGGAGCATCCCCAGTGGTACTGAGATTTCATCATTGAGATAAAACTTACGTGCATAGTATGGTAAATGATCAATGAATGAAAAAGAACATTCCACTGAGAATCTTCTAATACCGGGATGCTTGTGCAGATAAACTAGAAAATCAAGGTTCCAGTTCTCTGGAAAGTGTTCATTCTGGCCAATCAGATGTGATTTTAAGAATTTCATTAAGAAGCAATGATTAAGTACTAAGCAGTATGTTATCTTCTGGCACCACAGGAAAGAATGAATTCTATGCCGATACTTGAAAATAAGAGAAGTACTTTAAGAGACCTGAAGGAAGGTTTCTCTGTATTATAAGGAGGTACCTAACTATGATTTGGTTAGAAGGTGAAAGGGAGAGGAAGGAGTTGAAAGAGTTATACTTTTTTATCACTCATCTGTTCTAGAAGATGACCAACCTACACAGCACATTTTGTTTAGTTCCCTTCACAAAGTACTGAATGGTGAATCATCAAGACAGATACCTACTAGATTACTGGGGAGGGCATTCTGGGGTAATGGAAATGTCCTATATCTTGTTTTGTGTGGTGATTACACAGTATATACATCCGTCAGAACTAAAAATATTCAACAGGTAACAGGTGTTTTGTTTTGTGCTAATGACACACAACACCATTAAGAAAAATATGGCTCATTTAAGAAAGTACTCCCTGCCTTCTCACTGGAAAATGTGAGAATTTAAAAAGTACAATCATTATAAAATGAACTACAGAATGATCTAATCTCATTCCAAACATTTTAGGCAAGATATTCTTTTAACTTTTCAGTGATAGATGATGCGGAGAAATTGAGATCACAGACTATTAAAGTGCCTCATGGTCTCATTCATTGCAGAATCTAAGAATGCGAGGTACGTCTTCCAGCCACAGTTCACCTGGTTTTCAATACTTTGTGTCTGAAATTGTCAGTGGGCAATTTGTTTCACTGCTTGTCGGATGTATACGTGGCGGAAGAGGGCTTGGGAAAAACAGTCCTGGCATTACGGAGTTTTCAACTAGAAACCCAAAACCCAGCTTCTAGGTCCGGAACTAAAATGTGCATGGCAATTTTGGACAACTCACTTGAGAATTCTGTGCCCGTGATAATCTCCTATCACAGAGCTGTCATAAAGATAAAGTGCGTTTATTTGTGAAAGCACTCTGAAAAGTCAAAGCAATATATTAGTATTTCAAAGTGGCACTGGCGATGTGGTGTTGCTGCCCTGGTCAAACCCCAAACCTAAAACTCTGGCATTTGTATGTTCTTAGGGAACACGCACACACATCTCATGTGAACTAGAAGAGACCGGTCAAGGGGCAGAAACAGGCCACTCCCACTCCAGAAAAAAAGGGGGGTGAATGAGATGTCTTCCAGTACTAACTACACTTCCAGAACACTAGATTTCTGGGATTTGATCTTCCAAGACACCTGCTGTAATCTTCCACACTTAAAAAGGAAACTGACGGGATACGATCTATATTAAGTTAAATTCTTCAGTCCCTAGCCTTGCCAACAATCAGGGAAGAAACTGAATTGCTCTTGGAGTACAGAGAGCTTTACTCCCCAGATACCGCAGTGTTAGGCAGTCAGCAAGCATTTACTGTACTCCTGCACACATCTTTAGCACACACCTCAACGCCTTCCTCAAATCGCTTCCATCCCAGGCACGAGTGAGAGCAAGGCCTAAGTGTCTTGAGATCGTCCATCACAACTCCCTCCCCCTTCCATTCCAGGTCCAGCGGCCTCAGGCCATCGCACCCCTTCCGGATCTCCCATCCCCAGGGCCGCCAGCCTCACCAGCTGTTCCCGGCGGCTGGAGCTCCGATTGGTTGGCGCCCGGCGGCCCCGAACATTAACGACACCCAGGAGCCCGGCCTCGAGGGTCAGGCCCGAAAACAGACTCCAACTACCACGGCACCAGCGACTTCCAGAAGCAGTTCAGCATTTTGAGCTGAGCTTCCGGAAGCAGACGGGAGGCGGAAACCGGATGCCCGGAGCAACCATTACCCCCAACTCTTCCCACCGCCTTCCTCGCCCGTGACCTCCTCCTTGTTAACTCATAGAAAAGATAGACGCAAGTCCCTGGAACTTTCTCCTACGCGGCATTTCTTAATTTTCTTTCTCGTGTTCTGCAAACTGAAGGAGGGTGGAAAAATAGGAGTGGAGGAGTCGAAAAGTTGTACCCCGGGACTGGCTTTATGGTTTAGGCCGGTTACCATGGAGACCGATAGTAACACCAGAGCTCCCGCAGACGCCTGGAGGCTATGGCCACATTAGCCCGGCTGCAAGCTCGGTCGACGTTCGTCGCACAGCAGTACTACTTCAGGAACAGGCAAGGCGTCGACTCGGGTCCAGTGCAGAGGGCTGACTTCTCCCTAGCCAGGGTTGCTCAGCAAGTTTCCTATTAACAAAGTCCCCGAATCAGTAAATACTACCCGCTTCTCCCCCGTTCGTTTCTTGCCCTCAGACTTAATCACAAGTTTAAAAGTAGCCTTAACATACAGGGAAATTATAGATGGGGGTAAAGGGTGGTCCTAGTAATCAGCTTGGCATGGCTTAGGAAACTGCCCCCTATAGATAAAATTGTAGAATGAAGCATTTTTCTGTGACATCATCACTCCACAGTTTGATGAAACCAATGCCCTTCCTGTTGAAGTTTTAGTACTCTGACGAGGGTCACCCAGCCCTCTAGTTGGAAGATCTCAGTGTGTCCCCCATCTACGTGGGGATTTGAGCCTCCATTGTTTTGCAAATATCATTGAGCTCAACTTTCTATGGTTCATTTGTCTTCCCAAAGTGGCAGTATCTAAACCATTCTGACAAGATAATCAGTATCAATATGCTAACTAATAGAAGAGCCATAAGGAAGACACTAATAGCCTTATCCATCTCTCTACACCCAAACTTCTTGAGCAGGACGAATTTCCTTTTGGCCATGACTTTCTGGAAGCAGTGCCTCAGGAGACTTTCCACCTTAAGAGAAACCACAAAAGAGTGAATTAGATAATGGTAGAACACAGTGAGATGGCAGACCAATGGAAAATATCAATAAGACAGGATTTTGCTGAGCTGTGGGGGGTTAACATTTATCTCACCTACTACATTCTTATCGCACTGTGCATCTCTTACAGTACTTACCACAATTCAGTTTTACATTGTTTGGAGATAATATCTATCATGCCTCTCATACTAGAAGTAGAGAGTGTCTGTTTTTTGCATATCATTATTTAGGTCTCTAGTGTCTATGAGTTTCTGTTACATGATAGATGCACAATAATTCTTTGTCTGATTACTCTGTAAATGAATCTTTGAATGAATGAATGAATGATTAGACTTGGTTTAAGTAAATGTGCTAAAAACTGCTAAAGATAGAAATTATTTATTTACTATCTCTATATTACTATATTTATGGATAAATAAATTATCCATTTATTGAGCATCCATTTGGAGGCTGTATCCTACATTTATGACACACCGATATAAAGAAGTAAGCTGCATCCTTCCTGATGTTCACAGCCTAATATGGAATGTACGCATTTAAAAACTGATTACAGTAGAGTAAGGATGAACAGGAAGGGAAAGAAACTAACATTTCTTGATAATGTGCTGGGAATTGTAGTAGGAAGTTTTCATATAATAACTCATTTGTTTTTCACAATGTTTCAAGTTAATGTATTACTCTCTTTTTGGAGCTGGGGAACAATATTCCAAAAAAGCGTGATGAACTGTCATAGAGCTGCAATAGACATGATTTTTTTCTACAGATTTCAATGTCAACCTTTGTCCTCATCTCCTGGCTTTTTTTTTTTTTTTCTTAATGTTTATTTTTGAGAGAGAAAGAGTGAGCAAGGGAGGGGCAGAAAGAGGGAGACACAGAATCCAAAGCAGGCTCCAGGCTCTGAGCTGTCAGCACAGAGCCTGATGGGCTCAAACTCATGAACCATGAGATACTGACCTGAGCCCAAGTCGGATGCTTAACCAACTGAGCCATTCAGGTGTTCCATCCATCTCCTGGCTTTTGACAATAGGTACATTTCCCCCAAATGGGAGGTTACGTGGAGAAGAGACTAGAGCTATGAAAAAGCAATGAAGAGACTAGGCTGGCATTCCTTCCTTTTCATTTAGTATTACTATTAATATTTCAGTATAATGAATAGTCTCTAAAAATCATTAAAGAATCAAAATTCCAATGTTTGCCTAGTTAAAACAACAACAGAGTATTGGTAGCTTTGGGCACAAAATATAAAATATTAATATATGAAAAAAGTTAACTGACAGTTTCCTGAAGCAATTACTGTCATTTCCCATGTGTTATTGGATAGATGAGCTCTTTGTAAACAGCAGTGTACATTAGAATCACTTGAGGATGATGTTAAAATATAGATTCTGATTCAGTGAGTCTCTGTTATGGCTAGAGCAGAGAATCTGTATTTCTCAGAAAAGTTCCTATGAGGTCCCATTTTGCAGAAAGAAAGAAAGAAAGAAAGAAAGAAAGAAAGAAAGAAAGAAAGAAAGAAAGAAAGAAAGAAAGAAAGAAAAGAAAAAAGAGAAAGAAAGAAAAAAGGTGGGGGAGACTTTGTAGAAAAGGAACTAGGTATGGGTCTATCATCTATTTCTTAAACATCCTTACGAATTACATATCTATTCCCACTTTGCATGAGGGAAGGAAAATGTGATTCATATAGAAAAAATTCACAAGCCATTCAAAGCAATGTTAGTTTGATGGAAGGAGATTAAGCCAAGAGACCGACACAGGTGGCTACTGTAGAGTTAGAATTAATAGTTTGCACAGGTATAAATTTTAATACGGGTGTAATGAGAACTTTTACTGAAATAAAATTAGAGGAAAAAAGTTACTGGAATGAAATTTTAAAAAATAAACATTTCCAGTTATAAATATAATAAGTGAATTTAAAAATACAAAAGTTACGACTGAAATGTAAATGTTTTAGGAGAGCAGCATGGAGGTCGTATCCAGGGGATTTAGTATGTGAATGACAGTCACTGCAGAATTTGTGAGTGGGGATGGGAAGAAGATAAATGACTAACAAAGAAGTAGTAGAAGACAACTTTCCTAAACTGGAGAAAGTATATGGCTTTGAATGAAAAGGGCTCTGAGTATGACACAGGATTTTTTTTTTAAAGACACCGTCTTAGATGTTATCTGGCAAAATTTCAAGGATACAGAAAAATTTCACAAGCTCCTAATCTAGACAGAAAAGAAAAAGTTATTTGCCAAGGAAGAAAGAAGCACTCATTGGTTCATAAGCAACGCAGGGACTTGTAAAAGAAAAGGACAATATTTATTGATTATTCAAGTCAATATCTAAAAAACCTAAACCCAGCACAGCTCTTATTCATTTTTTTTGATGAAAGAAAGACATTTTCAGATATATAAAGACTCAGGGTTATGTCATCTATAGAGTCTGTTGGAGGAAGCATACTCAAGAAAGTACTCTGCAATCAAGTGAAAATTAAATTAGAACAAAGATCTCAAGATAGGGGAAGAGGAGTAAAATAAGTTATAGAAACAATAAGGAGCAACTATACTTGTATTTATAGTTAAATCTAGATGAACACTTACTGAGATTTATGGGATACCCCTGATTCTGTGCAGTTAAAAGAATCCAGTAGGCATTTTCCGTTTACTTCCTAGACATTTCCTTGTGCAATTCAAAACTTCATCAGTACATTTTCCACCTTCCAAGTGATCACAGGCAGTGGTGTTGCGAATTTTCTCATTAATATGTAATGCAGGTCATTCTATATCTAGCTTCTAATAGCAGTTTTTCCCCACTCCTCCAGCCTACGTGATAAGAATAATTACTCCAGAGGCCAGTCTTTTTAGTGACCTCAGAACTCCCTACAGTCTCTCCCTTCACCCAGTCCCAAAGTCAATGCCATATGTTTAAGATTTTCAATACTGCCTACCATGATATCTTTCAGTTTTTTAAGTTTTATGTGGCCAAAGTTGTCAATCTATTTTTTTTTTTTTTTTTTGGCTCTGGGAATTTTACGTTTATTGGAATGGTCTTTCTCAACCCATGGATGTAAGAAAATTCTCTGTGTTTACTAACAATGTTGTAAAAGTTTGATTATATTTTTATTCACTCTGCAATTGTGTTTATGTGTAAGTGTCATGTAAGATAGGTACTTAACTTTTAGTACAGAAATTGTCTCAGAGCCTTTATTGAACGTTCCACCCTTTCCTTACTGGCTTTATGCATTGCAAGATAAAGTTGTAAAAATTACAAAGGAAGAAGCAAAATTGGCTTTATTCACTGACAATATGATCTTGTGCATAGAAAACTAAATTACCTATGAAAACATCTAGCAATAAGTGAATTTAGCAAGGTTGTAGGACACAATACACAAAAATCAATGACCTTTTTATACAATAGCAATGAACAATTGTTATTTAAAACTACAAAAACAATTGATTTATAATAGCATCAAAATATATGTCACTTTATCTATTGACCTTGTAGAAATATCCTGTGTACAAAATTTGTGCACAGAAGTGTTTTAAGTACAGGGTTATGTATAAAGGCATTCATTAAGGCATTACTTCTTTTTAAAAAGAATTTTTTGAGGCAGAGGGAGAGAAAATGAATGGAGGAGGGGCAGAGGGAGAAGGAGAGAAAGAATCTCAAGTAAGCTCCATGCCCAGCATGTAGCTTGATGTAGGGCTTGATCTCACAAATGGGAGATCATAGCCTGAGCCAAAATCAAGAGTTGGACACTTAACAGACTGAGCCACCCAGGTGCCCATAAAGCATTAATTTTTTTAATGTTTTTAATTTGTTTCTGAGAGAAAGAGAGACAGTGTGAGAAGGGGAGGGTCAGAGAGAGAGGGAGACACAGAATCTGAAGCAGGCTCCAGGCTCTGAGCTAGTTGTCAGCACAGAGCCTGACGCGGGGCTCAAACCCACGAACTATGAGATCATGACCTGAGCCGAAGTCGGACACTTACCCATCGGACACTGAGCCATCCAGGCACCCCAAGCATTATTTCTATTAGGGAAAAAACTACTGAAAGTAACTAATTAGCTAACTAAATCAAGGCATTTACACATGATGGAATATTAAGCAGAAGTTTAAAAGTGAAAAATTTTAGGGGCCTTGGGTGTCTCAGTCTGTTAAGTGTTTGACTCTTGGTTTCTCCTCAGGTCATATCTCATTAGCTTCATGGTGGGTTCAGGCCCCACTTTGGGCTCGGTGCTGGTGGTGTGGAGCCTGCTTGGGATTCTCTCTCTGCCCCACCCCCTGTTCCTGCTTTCTCCATTTCTCTCAAAATAAATACACTTTTTTAAAAAATAAAAAATTGGGGTGCTTGGGAGGCTCAATCTGTTAAGCATCTGACTTCAGCTTAGGTCATGATCTCATGGTTTGTGGGTTTGAGCCCCATATCGGGCTCTGTGCTGGCAGGTAACTCAGAGCCTGGAACCTGTCTTCGGATTCTGTGTCTCCCTCTCTCTGACCCTCCCCTGCTCACGCTGTCTCTCTCTCAAAAATAAATAAAACATTAAAAAATAAATAAATATATGGAAAATAAATAAAACTGAAAAATTTTATGCTTAATGACATAAAAACTCAGAGACAAATTAAATTTAAAAAAACAGGTCACAGAAAATATAAAATACATTTTGTATGAAATTTTTATGCATACAGAGAGACATAAAAGCTGAAATCGTAGATAACAAACTGTTAACCGTGATTAGATTTTGAGAATTGGAAGATAGGGAAGGTTGAAATGGTATCTTAATTTTTTTGTCTATATTTTCCCTTCTGGTTTATAATTTTATATTAAGCATTGGGTATTCATGTATAATTTATAAAGCAAACAGCAAATAAGTAGGAACAAAGTGTCCTAAGGCAAAAATTTTCTTTTGAAAACACAAAGGTAAACATAAAATAAGTGACCATGAAGAAGTGACTGGTACAAAATTTGCCTTGCCACCATGAAAAATGTAGAAAATTACTTTTATACATTTTGATACAACAGACAGTATGGGATTATGATCTCTTAGTGAAAGGAAACAGATGAGGTTATCTGGACACTGCCTCCTGCTTTATGCTTGGCAGTAATTTCTAATCAAGACTCAAACTTAATAGCATAGCATTCACATCATCTAGTATCTATTCCGAAATTAATAGTAGGACCAAAATATAGCAAACTGTGACCTACAACCAGGAAGAAAAACAATCAATTTGTTGAAACAGACCCAGAAATACAAAGATGACACAATTAGCCTTCGAGGAGTGTTAAGTAGCTTTTGAAACATGCTTAAGGACTTGAAGGAAAATATACACACAATGAGTTAAATAGAAATATAAAGAAGATGAAACTTTAGAGATACATAATAGATTATCTGAAACAAAAAGTTCAGACGGACTTAATATCAGATTAAAACCCTACAAATAAAACATCAGTGAACTTTGAGACTTTGCAAATACATATTGTTGGGTAGAGTATTCTATAGAAGTTAATTGGATCAAATTGGTTAATAAGTGTTGTTCAGGTCTTCTATTTCCTTGCTGTTTTCCTGTACACTTGTCTTATCAATTATTCAGAGAGAGATGTTGAAATATCCACCTATTATTGTGAATTGTCTCTTTCTGCTTTTAATTTTGCCAGGTTTTGCTTCATATATTTTGAAGCTCTATCATTAGGTGCATACTCATTTAGAATTATTACATTTTCCTATTAAATTAACCTTTTTAATCATTATAAAATATTTTATGCATGATAATTTTTTAATCTTAAGTCTATTTTAAATGTCAAAATTATTTTAAACTGTAAAAGTATTTGAATAAAATGAAACAATTTTAAGATGCCATTCTTTTCTGTATGTGTGTGTATACATATATATGCACATGTATACATACATTTATGTATTTAAAAATACTGAAATAATCTGAAACTTACAAAAAGTTCTAATACAGTACAGGGAGGTTTTTTTTCCTCATAAATCCACACTATGGCAAGTTGCAACCTGATGGCCCGTTGTCCCTCAAATTCTTTCCACTTAAGGACATTGTATAATTTCACCATCAAAATCAAGAAATTAACATTGATACATTTGTACCATCTAATCTTCAGATGACTGCATTCAAGCTTTGCCAATGGTTGCAATAATATTCTCTATAGCAAAAGGATCCTATGTGTCTTATCTCCTTAGTTATCTTTAATATGGAACATTTTCACAGTCTTTCTTTGATTTTTATAAGCTTGCTACTTTCGAAGATCACTTATTTTGTAAACTTTCACTTGATTGGATCTATCTGACTTTTTTTCCTCTTGATTAGCCTCAGGTTATGTATCTTTGGCAGAAATATCACAGAAGTGATGCCATAATCTTTTTCATGTCTTCTACCAAGTAGTGCATAATTTTTATTTGTTTCATTAGTGATCGTATTTACTGTTTGGATCATTGACGAAGGTAATTTCTGCTATTCTTCTCTACTATAATGTTCTTTTTTTTCTCCCTTTGTATTTACTAGGTATATTGTTTTTAATGTTTATTTATTTTTAGAAAGAGAGTGTGAGCTGGGGAGAGGCAGAGAGAGAGAGGGAGAGAGAGAATGAATCCCAGACATGTGGCGGGGTGGGGGGAGGAGGCTCCATCTTATGAACCATAAGATCATGACCTGAGCTGAAATCAAGAATTGGATGCTTTACCAGTGCAGCCACTCAGGCTCCCCACATAGGTGTTTTTTAAAAGCACGTACATTGAAGCTGTGCATGTATTCTGTTCCTCATCAAACTCTCAATTTATTTATTTACTTATCCATATCATTATGGACTCATTGGTTCCTATTCAGTGGGTGAACATTACTTTCATACTACTATTTACATTTATGATACCATTGTCCCAGACTTCCAGTGGGAGCCACTAGAAGCTTCTCTTAGTATCCTGATCATCATAATACTTTACTTTCTGACACACAAAAAATGTTCCAGGCTCATCTTTTTCTTTTCCTGCCCCAGCTCTGGAGTCATTCATTTCTTCAAGGAGCCCTTGCTTCTTTTAGTGAGTGCTCTGCCATTGGGTTGCTGCTCTCAGACTTTCTCAAGTGGACAGGGTTAGAAAATATGTGTACTTATACATCTGCATGCAGTTTACATCTGTACTTTATTTATTCATCCATCCATCTGTCCACCTATCCACGTATATATTGAAATCCATGAGTTTGCATTGACAATTCCATTTCAAATCCAGCACCATGTGATTCACTCTAGTTTATTTCCCTTTCCTTTTTTTTTTTTCTTTAACACTGAGAAACTGGACTCTCATTATTCTTAATATATTCATTTAATTTGCTCAATCCTTCTGTAATCAAACTCCTGTCACCATAACTTCCCTCTCTTTTATGGACACCCTTTTCGTATATCGTGGGCTCCATCTCTCCGTGCTGGACTTGTTCATCAACGTGGATACCCTTTTCATCATTCTTGGCTTCTGATTTTCTGTTCTGGCTGCCCTGCCTTGTAGAACCTTCTTCACCTTCCCTCAACAGCTTGAGTTAAGCATTCTCTTCATAGAACCACTGTTCTTAGATTGTGACATCCTCCCCCAGACTGCCCCTCCATGTGGATGTCCATCTTAGTCTACAAAGGCTTAGTCAGGACAGTGTGACTCCCCATCCCCCAACGCCCCTGTCCCCTCTCCCACAGATTCCTGGTTTCTTTTCCCACTGCCAATTTCTTTTGGACTTTATTCAGGAAATGAAGAGAAGGTAGAAGGAAAGGGTAGAAAAGTAAATAATAAAACACTTTGCAAATACATTATAAAGCTGCACGTTAACTCCTACTTTATGTTCTAATACATATGTATTTATAACTCATTATTCATTGAGCTGTGAAATAATAATGATAATGAGGACTATTAATGAAAACATAACATGGCTTCTAGATTCTAAAATGTAGTGCTGTTTTTCAACAAGTAGTTATTGACCTCTTATTAGGCACATGAGTGATAATTAAAACATAAAGTATAGATTAAATATAATTTCTGCCCTTAAGGAGCTTGACATCCTTAACACCTAACAGTGAAATGATATGCAGAAGTTATTTTGCATATCAATATATTTTATAATACAGGTCAGCTAATATTGGAACTTTTCCTACTATCTAAAATAGTGAAAAGTCATATGATAATGAGAAGCAAAGATGATTGGGTTTTTAATCTAGTTTTTATTCAACAGTTTGTACACATAGGTCAGACTATCACAGTATGGCGATATATAAAATGCGTATTTTTTGCACATTACTGGAAAGATATTTAACTACACATTTTTTCTCTTTCTGTTTATTGTCAATTAATTGCCAGCCACTAATGATACACATGAATATAGTGTTATCCAGGGTTAGAGTACTTATTTCTAGTTGATGATGAAGTGACTGGAAACTTCCAGCTTTTTCTCAATGTTTTATTACATTCCTGGTAATACTTTTGGTCTTTCATCATTATTAATTCATTTAGTATTCATTGTGATAATGCTGATCATAATAAATTTATTTCAAATTCATGTAGATGTCATATTTTATTCACTGCTATAGGATTTTCATTGTAATTTGGAACTAATTAATATACCATTAAAATAAAGTGTTACCCACATTTTTCATTTTAAACATAAAAAGTCTAGCAGTTCATGACATATTGTATGAGTATTCAGCATCCCAGTGGTAACCCAAGTATCTGTAAATTTCATTTTTAAGCAGTTAAAAGAAAAGCAACAGAAAAATGTGTATAGAAGTCAAATTACAGAATATAAGTTAAAACTTAGCAGTATGTTCACTACTATATTTTTAATATTTCTCTTTAATTAATATGTATGTTTTTTGTTAGTATGATATAATATCTGTGCTTATATTTAAATGCGTTAGTATCTATAACTCCAAAAGAAATAATTTAATCTTCTTCCTGACTATGTATTACATACTAGCATTATTACCAGGAGAGATTAGAAAACAAAACAGATCATATGATTGCTTATTTTCTGCCTTTCTAATGACAATTATAAGTAAAGGGTAGGATCAAACTATACATTAGTTACAAAGAAGTATTATGAAGTAATCAATTTTTTTTCCTACCTGTTTTGCAAAGGTAGTCACCTGTTGATTGTTGGTGAGGAAGGAAAGACAAGTACTTTCAGTAATTTAAATAAAGTATATAAAAAAGAAGGAAAACAGACTTGCAATCATATTAAATGTTAATGGTTAAAAAGGTTAAGTAACCATAAGAAATAACCATCATCCTGAGTCCTCCTTCACATAAGCTTTCCTTCTTCCCAGTCTATCATCTCTGAATTGCCGACTCTACTAGACGTTGTGTTGCTGGATCTTCTCTATTTTTGCCACAAATGACATTTTATATCCTGCACCGTCACATACTCTTATTTATTGGCTAGGATAAGATTAGAAAAGAAAAACAAATTATTGTCTCCAACCCCTCAACTCCTTGAAATACCGACGTTTTTTTCATGACTTCTTCACAGCATTTGACACTACTCAGTCACGGTCTTCCTTCCTCATACCTTCCCATTAACTTCTGTAACTCTGCAAAATACTTGTCTCTTATAACCGGGCCTCATTTTTTTCTTTCCTTACTTAACATCCTGAAGTTTTGTGAGTTTTTCATTTATATAAGTGAAAATTTTCGGTATGTGTCTAAAGGCTAAATTACGTCCTACTGGCAATTTTATGAGTTCCTCTTGCACTACATTCCCATCAATACTTGGTATATCAGAAATTTTTGTTTTTTAGCCCTAGGTGTTCGATGTCTTTTCACATCTTAGTTTATTTTGTTTTAAGGAGATTGGTGCTCTTTTATGCCACAAAAGTTTAATATTACATTTGAAAATGGCTGACATGCGTTCTTCCTTTCACATTTTTGCCCTTTGTCTGTTACCCCTTTTACTTACCTTCCTTCTTCTGATTTTATCTTCCCCTCCCTCTCTTCTCCTTCAGGCACAATGATGGTTAAGAACCCAGCCTCTGGAGCCAGACTATCTAGGATCAAATCTGAGCTCTGACACGTGTTAAGACTTTGGACATATCCTGTACCTCTGTCTGCCTTAGTTTCTTCCTGTCAAATGGGGATACTATTTCAGTGTTGTGAGGAGGTGTAGTGAAGGAAGCCTGTGAATGGCAGTCTTCACAGGGGGTGAATATGTCTGGAATAGGTATGGCATCCCCCGAGAGAAAGCAGCTTTGGTAAAACAAAGGTTGACTGTTGGGGGAAACATCAGTTACCTCTGGAGCCACTGGGAATGCATGTGGGACAAAATGGATTAGATTGCTGACTTTTGGATTAAAAAAATTTTTTTTTTAATGTTTTATTTATTTTTGAGACAGAGATAGGGACAGTGTGAGCAGGGGAGGGTCAGAGAGAGAGGGAGATACAGAATCTGAAGACAGGCTCCAGGCTCTGAGCTAGCTGTCAGCACAGAGCCTGACGTGGGGCTCAAACCCACAAACTGTGAGATCATGACCTGAGCCGAAGTCGGACGCTTAGCTGACTGAGCCACCCAGGTGTCCCTGATTTTTGAATTTTAAAGTTTAGTGGAAAGACCATCATTAAATAATCACAATATACGATTGTGCTAACTATTATAAAGAGCTATGAGGATGTATAATAGAAAGGTCTGATGTGGTCTGGGGAGTCAAGGAAGGCTCTGTGGAGGAAAGGACTTCAAGCCATTCTATTTACCATGTGGAGCACAATCCAAGCATATAGTTTATATGTGTCTCTGCTGCAATTTTGTACATGCGGTGTACACAGAAAACAATAATTGAACTTTGTTTGCACCTCCTGATTGTCTAGAGTGTCCTCTTAGTCTTACTAATTTGTGTGAATCCTCTCCACCGATCTTTTTTACATCTGGGTCGCTGACTGTTATATAATCTTTGTTTTTGTTTTTGTTAGTCCTTTACAGTCAGGCTTTCTAGGTAACTCTCCTGCTTATCTAGAAGTATAATCCATCCTCTGCAAGTGTTTGTCACTGACAGCATAATTGCTCATCCGATTTTCTTTCTGTGAGCCAACTTCGTAGTATTGTCTAAGAATTTTATTGTTTGAGGGTATCCCCCCTTCTACCTTTGTTCTAATTATAAGTTTATATGAAATTTAAATATAAATAGATTTATATGAAATTATAAATTTAATGAAATCTATATATTTGATCTAGCATATAATGACCAAAAAAACAAAAACAAAAAAAAAACCTGTCTAAGGAAACATTATTCTGAGAGAATTAAAAAAAAAAAGTTCATAAATAAACAATTAGCCATTCTTTATTCATTCAGCAAACATACGGTGCTAATTAGGTGCCAACCAGCATTCTGGAAAAGAAATTACTTTGTGGTACACAGTAGTTGCCTTAAACAATATCACTTTATGCAATGGGGATGAGAAGGGAGAATTGTGATGATTGGCAAGATTAACATGGAGACCTGTCTTGACTAAACCTTTTTTTGCTGTAAGTCAGTAAAATCTAACAACTGAATTCCTTGTCTCTTTCTAAGCCCTATGGCCCTGCCCCCTGCTTGAACTTAAATGGAGTTTCTGAGAATTTTATCTAGAATAGGCATCCTGTGATGAATTCATTTTACTTAGAGGCAATTCATTTAACTGATGCATTGAGTGAAATATGCAAGCGTTTTAATCTTGCGTGATATGTGTAGGGGCATTCAAATAGTAAATTCAAGTAATTAAAAATAATGAAAAAATGCATGTTGCCATTTTTATTTCCTTATAAAAATCACTGGTAAATTAATTAGTTGCAAAGTAGTGATTATAAAAATTTTCAAAAAGTAAAGCTGTTGATAGCACATGGCCTCTCAGAGAAAGGTTAATTTTAAAAATATAGCTCATTATTTCTGAAATGCTTTATTTAGTATTTTAATTTTACTTAAAATGACATTTGAAGTATAATTATCATTTTGGAAGAAATTAAGGATTAAGTTTAAGAGGTTGATTTGCCTGGGAATTATATTAGTCACTAATGAAATGCTTTAAAAATTTCCTTTCAGTGTTGTTGATGTATTTAGAAAAAAGGAATATGATGCAGCAGTTAAAATCCAGAGCTGGTTTCGAGGCTGTCGAGTTCGGGCATATCTCAGGTATTTGATTTTGTCATGGAAACGTAAGATACTTCATAAAAATTTACTGCTTAGAAAATCTAATTTATTCATGCAAGTGCTCATTGCAAATAATCTTTTATTTTACTTGTAATGAAGTTAATAAGTTATATGATGCCCTTCTGGTCTTTTCTTATATGTCAAAAGACTAAATTATATTGACCATACCTCTGCTTTAAAAAATTCTCAACATCCTCAATATACTTGATTAGATTCTTTTCTTCAAATTCCACAGGATGTGACAAATGACTGGACTGGTATTTATAGGAATGAATTCACTGACTGCTAAGAAAGCAAAAACAAAACAAAACAAAGCAAAGCAAAAAGGAAGTGATTCCAATCCTCCCCAACATATTGATAGGTAAAGGCAAATGATGCCGGATGCTGCCATGCTATAAAGAGACTGAAACTGATCCCTATCTTAACAGTTCTCACTTTTTCTTCAGTGCTCAAACTTCCCTTTTGTCTCTCACGATTCCAAAACGTACCGCCCTGGATAAGGTGGAGGAAGAAAATTCCTCGTACATAATAACTCACTCAGATGGCGAGCTGGGAATTATGCTGTGTATCTAGCTTCTATTAGCTAGTAGGAGCCAGACTTGCAGATTTAGGTACAAATATGAGGTTTCTCTTTCGGGCACTGTACAAACTAGGAACATGGTGGCAAAGAGACTATTTTTCTTAATTGAGCAGATTAACAGGATATTAGCTTGGATTGACTGTGTAATATAAGTATGAAAGAGGAAGTGTCTCTTGACCCCGAGAATTATTTCTAAGTACTTAGAGTGACTCACATCAATAATGCCTGGCTTATGTCTCAACATGGTCCTTTGACCAGTTTTACAGTCTTAACATTCAGAAATATTTCTGAGAATTAGTTCTGAATAACTGAAATTTACAAATGTCTAATCATAAGCCCAAGAGGAATACTGAATATTTATCTCTGCCTTTTTTCTACCTCAAGAAATGGTGAATTCTACTACAGAATGATAGTTCTACTCTTTAAAAGTGCACATCAATGTGACTTTGAATTTGATTTCTTGAATTATAGAAAGGAATAGTCTAAGAAAAAATTTAAGAGAGAATCTGATTCAAGGAAAGCATGCTAATAAGTGTATATTTTACACAGGCATTTACACAGAATAGCGACTGCTATTCAAAAATGGTGGAGAGGTTACTCAGGCAGACAACATTATCAACTAATTGTGAAGGTAAATATCACAAAATTTTTATATATTAGCATTTGAATCATAGTATGCTGTTAACTTACTCGCTTCAGTCATATTTACATGCAGTTTCGAAGTTATTGGTAATAAATATTTATGTAAGAACAAAATTGTGTTTAAATTTTGGAATGAGACCTCTTCTGAGAAGCCTTTTCTGATTTTCCATGGAAAATTAAGGACTCATGGGGCACCTGGGTGGCTCAGTCGGTTGAGTGTCTGAATCTCAATTTTAGCTCAGATCAGGATCTGGCAGGTTTGTGGGATTGAGCCATGCTTCAGGCTCTGGGCTCATGGTGCAAAGTCTGCTTCGGATTCTCTCTCCCTGTCTCTGCCCCTCCTCTGCTTTCTTCTCTCTCTCTCTCTCTCAATAAATAAACATGTAAAAAAAAGAGTTAATGACTCATTTCTTTGTACCCAAACTACAAGAGATATTTTATTGTTAAAGTGCCTTTCACAGTGCATGCACTTATTTGGACTTACTTATTGATGATTTCCTCCAGTGTCTAGATGGTGAGATCTTTCCAAGTAGGCAGAGAAGCCTGTTCATTTTCGGACAGTCCACCTCTAGACTAATTCCTCTTCCATACACAGTCAATAAACATTTATTGAATTGAAGTGCCCAAAATCAATTCTACAAAATATAAAAATAAGGCAGTTTCTCTCTGTGCTGCTTACCCTTGACAATTACTGGCTGTTGAGATATTTTGAAAATTTGCCTTAAGAAATGTAGTATATACCACAACCATCTCTATCCTTTGATAGACTTGTGGATGTAACTGATAGCATGCCAACATACTCTTCATTCAGCTAAGACTTACAGGGAATGAAGAAACAATTAAAAAAATTTAATGTTTATTTGTGAGAGATATAAGTAGGGTATGAGTGGGAGAGGGGCAGAGAGAGAAAGAAACACAGAATCCTAAGCAGGCTCCAGGCGCTGAGCTGTCAGCACTGAGCCCGATGCGGGGCTTGAACCCACGAACTGTGAGATCATGACCTGAGCCGAAGTCGAAGACTTAACTGACCGAACCACTCAGTCACCCCAGAAAAAAAAATTTTTGATACAAAATGAGAAAGGTTTTAATCAGTGCTACTTCTTTTATTTTTTGGTTTGTTACTGTTTTCTATTGTGATTGTTTATTTTTAATTTATTCTTGATTCGTTGCATCTAAGTGAAATTAAAAGATGTAAATAGGAAAAGAAAAGAATAAGTAGATAAGTAAATAATAAGCATTCACCTTTAGTGAAAAAATAATTAAAACAGGTTAATAAAATACAGGAACTGCTAGGAAAAAGAGCCTACTATTTTAGATTTGATTATTCAAACAATTCTGCCATGAACTTTTTGTAAATGTTGCATCTCTCTTAGCCAGTTTCAAATCACAGTGATGCTCTTACAAAGCAGATCTGATGTCCTATACAAATTTTTGTTCTCCACAGTTAACCTTCTTTTAACATCATCACCTCCCTTGTTAGGACCTTTCCTCTATACATTACTGTTCATTCATTTTATCATTACTTGATAATCCTATTCATTGGTGAAAATGCTTATTCAACACATTTATGAGCTAAACGTAAAAGATAGTCACTTAGGACCCTACACCTGCACGTATTTCATGATAACTTCTCTAAATAACATGATTTTCTCTAGTTACGTCTCTATGCTTTCTTTTACCAGTACGGTATGTTCCCAGTTAATTAATATACATTACTTAAGTTCTTAAAATCCCACCAAAAGACAAGTTTGTTCTTTTAGTTCAGCTGATTAAATAAGCCCATTCTCCTGTCTGTAAAAATGTAAAGTGCCTCTCTTCTAGTCCCATTAGTTGTTGGCATGGGTTTCCTGTCTGGAACACTAATCTCTTACATCATTGACATTTCAGACTGCTTACAGAGTAACTTTTAAAAGTATTTATTTGTTTTTGGGAGAGCACAAGCAAGGGAGGGCAGAGAGAGGGGGACAGAGGATCTGAAGTGGGCTCTGTGCTGACAGGCTGAAGCAGCAAGCCCAGTGTGAGGCTCCAACTCATGAACTGTGAGATCCTGACCCGAGCCAAAGTTGGATGCTCAACCGATTGAGCCACTCAAGTGCCCCAAAAAATTAATTTTTTAATTTTTGAATAATTTCAGATTTACAGAAAGGTTGCAAGAATAGTACAAAGAATTCTCATATATTCTTTGCTTTATCATTTTCTCTCTTCTCTCTCTCCCTACATGGTTTGTTTGTTTGCTTTTGTCTTTTTTCTCTATGAATACATATTGTTCGTTATTTTGAATCAATTGGGACAAAGTTGCAGAAGTGATGCCCTTTACCTCTAGGTTTTTGAGTGGGTGTTTTCTACCATAAACATATTAAAATGATCAGAATCAGGAACCCATTATCTGTATAATGCTATTATTTAATCTATACACTCTCTTCATATTTCAGTGATTGTGCCAATAATGTCATTAATAGTAAAAACATCTTTTCTTGGATGTTACATTGTGCTTATTGTTATGTTTCTTTAGTCACTTTAATGTGCTTTGTCTGTGGTTTCCTATCATGACTTTGATGGTTTTGAAGAGTTTAAACTATTTTTGTATTATTTCTCAATTTTGGTTTAATTATGTTTCTTTATTGTTAAGATTGAAGTTATGCATTTTTATCAGAAATACATCTCAATACATCATATTAGGAACATGATGTCAGTTGGTTCCATGACAGCTGATGCTAACTTTGATACTTTGAAGTGGAGTCACTCACACTATAAATTTATTTTATCTTATGAGAGGATATTTCAAGACTGTGTATACATGTGTGTGTGTGTGTGTGTGTATGTGTGTGTGTATATATATCTTTTTTCTGATCAAGCTTTTTTATACTAGGTTTAGCAATGATGGCTTTGGCCAGAATCAATTTTTATATTTGTCAAACAGCAATTTTCTAACTCTGTCATTTCTTCTACATTTACTTGTTAGCATATTAGTATAAGAAATTGCCTTTTATTGTCCTATTTTTAAAAAGTATTTATATCAGTATGAACTTAATGGATTCCTGTTTTTACTCAATGGGTTATAATAAATTACTATCACTGATTGGTTCAGTGCTCAAATTGTCCAGAATTGGCCAGCAGAAGCTCTGTCAAACCAACTGTTAATAGGATCAGATTACTTAAATGGGATGATCAAAAAATTGAGGTTATTTTTTTTTTTTATGGAGTGCTGAGTGGTCTTTAGCTCCATTATTCATTAGTGGTTGAGGATCTGTATCAATGTATAGACCAGGCAATAAAGTAGACATATACATATGGCGTTCCATGAGCCTTACTGACTTCATTTCCACTCCTGTAATTTCTACTCACAAGCCACTACTCAGAAGGTGATAAATTATTGAGACATCTTTTAAATCAAATATACAAGAGTATAAACATTTCAGTGATTATTGTGAAGTATTCATCTAGGGAATCTATATTCTAATGATGCTGGAGTTGCTGAAAAAATATTTTTAAAAATTCATATAATGAGCCATTCTAGAAAATGTGGCTAGTTATTTTAGTGTCTTAACTGAGTTTGATCAAAAAGAGTAGCACTCATGGGGCACCTGGATAGCTCAGTTGGTTAAACATCTGACTTCGGCTCAAGTCATGATCTCATTGTCTGTGAGTTGGAGCCCCACATCGAGGTCAGCAAAGAGCCTTGAACCTGCTTTGGATTCTGTGTCTCCCTCTCTTCTCCTCCCCAACTCGTGCTCTCTCTCTCTCTTAAAAACAAATAAACTATATATTTTTTTAAAGAGTATCACTCAGCATGATCACTAAGTTATTCTCCAGGTTTGGATCCAATTATCTTTGAGCTCTTGGGGGAGGGGTGGAAAGATGAGATTTTCCTCATTTAAATTGGTTCTTGATGGTTTTTAAGTCTCTTAAGCTGTGAGCTATTTTAGAACAAGTCTGTTTTATTTATCTATTTTTGCCATTATGTACAGAGTACGTAACATAAGGATCTCAAATAACATAATCAAATCTCAGTAAGTAATTATTGAATGATATTAACATAGCTGCCATTTACTGATTGAAAAGTATGACTAAAATATTGTAGTAAGCATTTTACATATTTATTGTATGTACCACCTAAAGTCTGAAACCAGTCCTAGGAATATCATCATCATTTTATTGATGAAGAATTTTAGTCGTAGAGGTAGTTATTTCCCCAAGGACATATTGCTACTGATTAAGTGGTTTGATGTGATTCTAAAACCAGTAAGTATTGAGTTGGCAGGCAATTGAAGTTCAGTTCATTATTGGAGATTTCCCTCCTTTGGCTTATACAGAAGTCCATGAGGCTTAAGTAGTGCTAACATACCAGAGATCCCCACCTTTGTGGAGCCTTCATTCGGAGGAGGTCCATTGTCCTACTCCATGTATTTGATCTCTCAGGGTTCATCCTTTGAGATCTCTATGGTTAGTGGGCCACATGGAGGGAATGGGAATTTTTCTTAGAGGCCATATCCCGATATCCTTAGTACTTTGAGTCCTGTCTCTTCCACAGCTGCCACCAAGTTTATTCCTAGAGTTTTGGGCACTTCCCAGAAGCATTAGGAATGCCAAATGTTGTATTCCTTATTTCAAAAAGCTAATGCCCAGCTCCTTCCCAGGCATGTGGAATCTTTGCTCCTTTATTTCTCTTTCTCTGCTCACACCTCTCCTCTTACCCCTCTCTACCATTCTAGGAAAGCAAAGCTAGGTAGAGAGAGACAGTTAATAGTACACACTGTCACACACAGTCTGTTGTATCTATGTTTAAATCATTTCCCACATTTATTCTGCATATTTCTGGGCTAATAGCTATATACAATAATAACAATACCATATAGTACATGATTAAGTGATAAAATGAGTGATAGAGATAAGTGATTTTAAAACTTTAGTAACAGAACTCCTCCCTCACTAAAATTTTAGCAAAATTTTTAGCTCCATATGTAAAACAGGTGTAAGCAGTGCAGCTGTTTTGGAAGCTGAAGAAACTCAACTGCTTGGACCTTTTCCCTGTGGTCTCTATTGTCACCCAAGCCACACTGCATGATTCCAAGGCCACCGATTTAATTTGCTAGTCTGGGAAAGAATCACAAAAGACCCCAATGGTTTTAATTGCCTAAAGGAAAAGAAAACTGGTTCCTTGAGGAATATGCATAAGGAAGAGATTTTTTTTATTTTTATAAACTCTCCTGTAGTCTTTGAATTTTAAGCAATGTGAATGCATTATCTATTAAATAAATTAATTAAAAAGGAAAGTCAATTTAAAGGGACTCTTCCCACCAAACACATGGACAGATAATAAGGGCTTTCATGGGGAGTTAATGTTATCTCCCAAGATCAAAGAAATGAGACTTGAAACTGACCCTCAGGCTATTAGTAGATTGTAGACTGGGAAGGACATTTCAAATAGGACCAGCTTTAAGGAGGTTGTGAAGTTGGGAAGGAGCACAGTTGATGGGAGACAGGAGGGGTGTAGCTCAGAGAGTTTGGGGAGTTGAGGAAGGTTGGTTAGGAGTTGAATGTGACTTTTATCAAGTAATCTCCTACATTTGAAAAGGAATTTCTCATTTAAAACCTCTTTATATCCATTATTTCATATTTTCCAGCAATAATCTATCAAGTAGAAAGTGCACATGTTATCTTCATGTTATTGATCAAAAAATGGAGGCTTAGGAAGATTAAATGATTCATCTAAAATCCTCAGTTTCTTATACATATAGATCCACATGCTAACGCCTTCTTAAAAATCTTCTCTGCATGTCCCTCAGGTACCCCAAATCTGCTCCTCCTTATATATTCCTTTCTTTAGGTAAATGATACAATGATTCACCCAGAAATCCAGTCATCCCAGACTTCCACTACCTCCTTCTCTCTACTCTTTATCTCCTATCAGCCATCAGACAGTCTCCATTTCCCCTCATTTCAGCCTAGATGTCATCATTTTACTCCCATGCCGACAGTCCTTCTTGCCATAGCTTACAGCATAAAGTTCACACTCTTTCACTTGACATGTCAGGTGGCTCATAGTGATCCAATTGCTTCTTCTCTAACCTCACTTCTTGTTATGCCTGTATAAAATACACTTTGGGCACATGAAACCAGTTGCCATTGCCAAAACATGCACTGTCTAATAGGGTTTTTTGCAAATGCCTTTTACCCTGCCAGGAATGCCCTTCTGCACTCTGGCCCCCTTCCCCTTGCTACAAATCCCTACTTTCTGTTCCAGTCTTTACTTAAAGATTAACCTTCCCTGCTGTCCTGAAGCTGCGTGCACAATGGTGGGAGACAGCAGATATCAGGTGACCCTTCCTAGCTTTGTTCCTGTAGGCATTTGTCCCCCTGTGACACACTTGTTTATTTACATCTCTTACTTGACTGGGCACTCCTGAATGGTGGTGGCTGTTCAGTTTACCGCATCTCAAATATAGCATGGGAAATGTCACATTGAAAGCCCATGGAAATGTTTGCTAACTAATCAAATGATTCAGCGGGACGTATGTTGGATGACTTTTGCAAAGGTCACCATAACTGATGATTAGTATCAATGTGTCCCAAACCTATTCACTACACTCTTCTTCATAAAAGAATGATTCTTTCCCATCTCATTGATTTTGGACTAGGCCAGGTGTTGTGAGCAGATGGGACATATGCCACATTCAAGGTGACGTTTTAAGAGGCTTTCTCCCTCTTTCCTTCTGGCACAAGAATGGCACACCTCTGTCTTGGGCTGCTCCTTCATCCGTGGGGTTAAGATGAGGAGATGTAGAGCCTAGATAGCTACAGGGAACCCTAGTCGACAGTTAATGTATGTGAGGAATGTTTTGTTTTGTAAGCTACAAAGATAGCTGCATTTTTATCTCAGTATAGCTGATTAATAGTTATAATGATAACAAAAGCATGCATGTTTATAAGAAACATTCTGAATGGGGCACTCAGTGAAGCTTACAAAAAGATGTTTTGAGCTTTTTGAGTTTGTGATGAGGTTAGGACACCTCCGTGTGGTGATATCTTGTAAGGCGATTTTGCTGTCTCTGCAGAGTGTGTGGCATATAATAATTAACACTCAACAAGCGCTTATTAAAGTGAACTATTGCATGAGAGTTTAGATTAAGAGTCAGAGCTGGAGATAAGGATTTTAGAACCATCATTGCAAGATGACAGGATTTTCTACCTGATAGGAAAAAAAAAATATCTCAAGAGTAGAGCAGAGGGCCAAGACTTGAGGCTTGTGGAACACATTAGGCAGGATTTAGGCAGAGGAAAGGGAATTATAGACAGACGGTAACTAGAAAAGCACTTATTGCTTTTACTAGTAAGCACAGTAAGTGTTACTATGCCACAGTAAGCATAGGAGAGAAGTGATGAAAATTTGGTATTGTCAACAGTCTCAAATATGGCAAAGATCAAACAGAAAGTAAACTGGAAAAAGAGAAAGGTCCTAGGATCTCCTTAGATAGGTTCAGTAGTTTTAGACAGCTTCCCTCAAAATTCTATTAACTAAAAGATTTCTATCTGGCTTTTAAATAATTTTCATAGTGACACCAGATCATTTGAGATATCTTTTGGCTCTTGCTTCCTTGATGACTATTGTTTTTGTTTCTTTTATTCTCAACCTCCATTTCCAGCCTTCCTGCTGACTTCCAGGCTAATCTGGAAGGGTAACCCAAATTTGTCCATCGTAGGGGTCCCAGACTGTTGATTCACAACCTTAAACATCTTTTCCTGTTAGTGAGGATATGCTCTGATTCTTCTTTTTTAATAACAAAAATTTGATGGGTATGTAGGGCGTGTGCTCTGTGCATATGCGCTTCATACCTGCTGGACTCTTGCTCGAACTTGACTGCGGCCTGTTCTTCCTGGTGGATACAGATGGTCCTACTGTTAGGGAGCTTTCTTGTTTCCAACTGTATTGGGTTCTATGTAGTTGGTCCTTAACCACTCTCTGCTTTATTTCATAAATGGTGAGGTGAAAATAGTCGTTCCTCGGTGATAAGTACCTGAAAAATGTTGAAATATTTGTTCACCCATGCCATTTCAAGCATTAGCATTTTGAGTGTAACCTGAATGAATTCATCACTATAACCTCTACAGGACAGATGTATACATCTCACTATCCTTTTAAGTTTTCTTTTCTTTTCTTTACATTTTGTCATTACATAGTTTATGTTTAATATCGAATACACTATTTTTATCGCCACTCTGAGAGCAGTAAGTAGAAACGCTATTCTAATATACACCTAATATACACAATTAATTCTATATGCATTATAAATAAATAAATAAATAAATAAATAAAGCCTAAACAGCTCAATGTTATGATTTTACATTAAGATGATTCAGTGAATAACATGTACGCAACCACATTAACAGAATTCAATTAAAAGTTTTTGCTAAAGTGTGAATAACCTATGGAAGGACTATTTAATTTACTAAAACACTTATTATTTAAAAATAGATTATTCTTCAGATTATAAAAATCATTTTCTATATTGCTGAAAATCGCAGCTCACAATATTGATATAATGCTTACCATTTTACTGCTTCTTACAAACTTTTCATATTAGGTTAGTTATTGAAGGAGTAACAATGGAAAGAAATTTTATTAACTTTAAATGGGAGAAAAGATGCCATCTACTATAGAATTTCATTATATGCTGTCGTGATAAATACTAGAGGTTTTTTTTTTTTAACATTTATTTAATCTTGAGACAGAGAGAAATAGAGAAAGAGGAGACAAAGCAGGAGCAGAGGAGGGGTAGAGAGAGAGACACACACACACACAGAATCCGAAGTAGGCTCTAGACTCCAAGCTGTCAGCACAGAGCCCGACGCAGGGCTTGAACCCACAAACTGTGAGATCATGACCAGAGCCGAAGTCGATCACTTAACCAGCTGAGCCACCCAGGTGCCCCAGCAGGTTTTTTTTTAATCGATAGTAAAAATATATAAAATATTGGTCACTGTTTTCAAAACTGATGCGATTGACATGGTTACTTCTACAGATATTTTTACTTCTCTTAATTAGATGAATAAATCTTTCTTTGATAGTTGGGAAAATGACCAATTCTTTTTATGAATTTCTGTACAGGACTTCCAACTAAAGGATAAGTTAATAAGGTGACATCTATCACCCTTCAGTGTCAGAGCAAAAAACTGAAACATATTTTTTTTCCCTTCAAGGTCTTGCATTTTAGATAAATACCAGAGAGTAGATAACTTAAGATTCTGACCTACTATTATTAATTTAACACTTTCTTAATATGTTTTCATAATTATGAAATGAATTTAGATTTGGTTCCCCTGCTTTTAAAGATTATATTAATAATAACTGTGAGAAATAATATAATTGGCTTTTAATGTGTGTGTGTGTGTGTGTGTGTGTGTGTGTGTGTGAGAAAGGGTACTTTCAAAATCAGCTGTTGATAATGAACAGATTGGTATCAGTTGCCAACAAACAATGCAAAGCATATGCACAAAATATTCATGATTATTTGGTAATAAATCATTTTAATGATTATACTCAAAATTATGAAATGAGGATGGCACTGATGTGGAAAATAACAAAGGCTCAGGCTCATCAGATCTGTTATCCATATGTGCACAGCTTCTAAAAGTTCCATTGTCATCACTTTAATGCAAATTTTTCCTTTGTACTGCCCAATCCAACAAATAAAGACAGTTGATCTGGTCGAGTTTATATAAACGTATTATTCAAAATTATTATAAGAATGTATTGCTCTAAGTGTTTTGCTTTTGATGAGCAAAGGAGAAAAAGAGAGAAACAAACCAAGAAACAGACTTAAGTACAGAGAACAAACTGATAGTTACCAGAAGGGAGGTGGGTAGGGGGATGGGTGAAATAGGTGAAGCAGATTAAGAAGAGCACTTGTCTTGATGAGCACTGTTATGTACAGAACTGTTGAATCAGTATATTGTACACCTGGAACTAATATAACACTATGTGTCATCTATACTGGAATTGAAAATAAAAAAAAACTTCAGGAAAAAATTTTTTAAAAAGTATTCTGCTTTTAAAAATGACGATTTTCTCCTTGAAACTTTTTTTGGTTCTCAACCTAAATACTCAATAATAAAGGAAATACGAAATAATTTAGAGTATGTTATGTAGCAAAATACCACATAGCCATTGTGTGTAAAAATATGTGAATGAAGAACCTAAAAATGGGGAACAAGAAACATCTGTATTACATCTATACAGATCAAGGTGGAAGAGCCTTGAAGAGGAATTAGCCACCTAGAGCGGAAGGAGAGGAATTGGCATTAAGAGTTTAAGACTTAAGAGGGGGAACATTCCTAGTTCACAAGGTCTGGGACATGGCGAGGGGAGTGTAAGTTACCCTGAAGTGTTGGTCATTGGGACTGAGAAAAGCAGGAAGTGGTGGGATTTCGTAATTTAGTGTTTTGTCCACATGAATTTGGAAAGTCTTGAGATGATGGCGGGAGCTGTGATGAAGAGTGAGACCATTAGCTTGGGGTCAGAATCTTTAGAGCAGATGATTGGAGCCCATCAGGGAGAGGTGAGGAGGAGGAAGTATGGAGGCTAAGTAATATGAGACCTGAGGGATGACGATACTAAAAAGGGACAGAGGGTCTAAATGTGGAAAGCTTGAGGTTAAGAAGTAAGGCTTCTTGTTCTTTTGGTTTTTGTTGTTGTTGTTGTTGTCCATTTAATTTTTAATTTGAGAAAGAGAGAGTGAGTATGAGAAGGGGAAAGGGCAGAGGGAGAGAGACACAGAATCCCAAGTGTGCTGACTGCCAGCTCAGAGCCTGGAGCCTATTTCAGAGTCTGTCACTCCCTCCCTCTCTTACCCTCCCCTGCTCACGCTCTCTCTCTCTCCTAGAAATAAAATAAAAATATTTAAAAAAATAATAAAAAATAAAGGAGTCCCTTTTATTGGTTTGTGAAAGTATGCTTTGGAATTAGGAGAACGCCGGCTTCCTCCAGTTGATGGTACTTGGAGTGGGCGAGAAAAGATAGTTTGTCCTATGAATGCTTGCAAGAAAAACAGGAGAGATGGGATTTGGACAGCTATAGCAAAGAATGATAAGAATGATAAGACATTTCAGGCAAGGGGACTACTATGGACATGGAGGTGAAGAAATAAAAATAGCGATTTTATCACATTGAGCTTTAAAGAAATGAAGTGGTGAGAGATAATTCGGGTAAAAAATTGGGACCTGATTATGGTGAGGTTTGAATACACTTGACCTCTAAGAGAGTGATTCTCCTTTATCCCCAGCCACTCTCCCATTGTAATTCACCTGACAGAAAAAGAAGCAGAGAGAAACTCAAAATATGAAACATGCTTCCATCAGTAATCATGGTCCAATCCCACTGAATAGCAGCCCTGACCAAAAGGTTCACGTGGATATTAATCACTCAAAAAATTATGATTTTAAAAGGAATACATCCTCCAAAATTTTTTTGTTTCAGCAGCCTTCTAAAAATTGAGCTGGATCACATGGCAAAGGCCGTACAGCTAACAAATGGTTGATTTAGTATTGAAATGCTGTTTTTCATCGCAGAAATTCTTCCTGCTCTGTTATAAAGGCAACATAACAATTCTATTTATCTTTCTTCCTTCCTTCCTTCCTTCCTTTCTTTCTTTCTTTCTTTCTTTCTTTCTTTCTTTCTTTCTTTCTCTCTCTCTCTCTCTCTCTCTCTCTCTCTCTCTTTCTTTCTTTCTTTCTTTCTTTCTTTCTTTCTTTCTTTCTTTCTTTCTTTCTCCATTCCTCTTTCCCTTCCTTTGTTTCTTCAACAAACATTTGGGAAAAAAAATCTATAATTGAGCATCATGTTTTCATTACGATGAAAATATCACCATTTGTGCTTGATTTTCAGCCTAGATTTTTAGTCTTAGTAGACTTGGTACCTTAATGGTAAAATGGGAATTTAATAAATAATAGGAAAAATTTTAAGACTTTTGTCTGCTGAGAAATTGCAATAGCTTGTCATTCATGGATATATTATTAATATTTAGCGGCTAAGATAGGCTTTGCTTATCCATCTTCATGGAGTGGGAAAAAACAAATTTCTAGGACAGAATTCTAGAAAATAATCTTAAGAACAAATCTTTGGTATGATTTATATTTTAACTACATAATGAAATTAAAGAAAAAAAACCCCAAACACTAATAAATAGTACCATCACTCAGAATGGAAATAAAAAGACTTAGATGAAAGAAATTTTACAAAATTTTAAAGTGCCTAAGTGTCTTGTAGATAGTTCATGGAAATGAACAATTCACATCCACCAATGATTCTTTTAGTGTTTTTTCAAATTGTGGTAAAATGCATGTATCATAAAATTTGCTATTTTTACCATTTTTAACTGTACTATTATTATTCAGTGGTATTAGGTACAGTTACATTTTTTATGCAACTATCATGATTGCCTATCTCCAAAACTATTCCTTCATCACAACTGGAAACCCTGCACCCATTTAGCAATAGCTCTCCACACCCTTTAACCCCTGGTAACCACTATTCTACTTTCTGTCTCTGTGAATTTGACTGTTCCAGGTACCTCTTATAATCAGGATCATGCTCTGCTTTTCGCACATGTATATATTTTTGTTACTTTCCAAAGCAAATACATTTAATACTAAGTAGTGGTTCAAATGCGAATGGTACATGATAATCAAAGTGCCATTCCACCTTTTAACTGTAAAATTCAGAATGCTTACACTTTAAACCTAGCTCTCTTTTTTCTTCTTTGTTCAGAATAAAATTTAACCTCTTACATTTTGGAACTTTAATTATCATTAAATTACATACTTTTAGCTCCAAAATGTGTAATAGCACCAGTGTGAAAACCCCTTCTCTAATTATCATCAACTGTGTCCCAAGCACCTTAAATATTTTATTTCATTTTAATCTTCACCTGAACTCTCTGAAGTATGTACTGTTCCCTTTTGTGGGCATGGAAGCTAAGATGGGCAGACTTTAAGGGATCTGTTCAGAGCCACACGGCTGGTAAAAGCAATATCCGGAACTGAACTCAGTTCTGTTGCTGGAAGGCTCACACGCACTCAGTGTCGCTAACTGGGCAGCCGCATGATAAAGCTAAGAAACGTTATCTTTTTCTGAACCCACACTGTCTCAAAACTGTAAATTTTAATATGTTTCTTCTGTATGAAAACATTCAGTGGTTGTATCTGCCTCAATATGACTTGAAGAAATATGGTATTAAAGTAAATCTTTTAAATTCACCTCAAACACCAAGAATCATGCCTTGCTTGCTATGATGAAGAAAGAGAATTTAAAATAAAGTAACATCATTGTGTTCATTTGTAAATAACATATTGCAGCCAACTGGTTCTTAATTGCTCAGACTGTTGATAAATAATCCAGGCCTCCTGCTCTCCACAGACAATTTGCTTTGGATCAGACCAGGCAATTCAAACAATACTAATTACAGTGAAAACCTTTATATGAATTTTTGTTTGTTGCAGGGAAGAAAACCCCTGTGTAAAAGGTTAAGACACTTACCTCTGATTTTTACCTGAAACAGAACACCTATTACCTAAGTTCAAGTTATATTAGTCAAATGCATTTTGATGGAATAAGAATATGTTAAAAATATGTTTCATTGCTTTTCCTGTTTATTGTACCATCATGAATTATGTTAATTTTTATGTTTTTGACTAAAAGATATAACAGATGCAGAAACTTCATTTAAAGCAGTGTTTTCATTGAAATAAGCTATGTTGCTAAACGATTATGTAGTGTAACAGAGATTTGTATGTTAATAGACAAATGTGTCTATACTAGAAAGAAAATAAGACCTTAGGAAGTCTTCACTATATCAGGGGATTTGCTGTAACATGATATCATTGTATTTATGATTTTATGGTGTTAAAATGAATATTAAATGAAACAAAATTCCCAAGGATTACTCAGGAGGCAGCTAAGTACATAACATTTTGTACAGATGGTTGGAAGGCACAATTTTGCTCCATCACTGCATCCATATCCTTGAACGATTTCAACTGAAGACAGCATTTCTTTGAATTTTTCATTAAACCAGACGTCTTGAAATATGAATTCCTTTTATGTTTCTGTGAGTTTTGGCTAAAAGAACCCCAGTGAATAAATCATACAATACTACGTGTCACCAGCACTTGTGAATATTTCTGCTTTGTTATTCTATTCTCAGTAGAGCACCATTGATTATCAAACTCAGCGGAGAGCATTTTATGATCATATATCTCCATTAGCTCCTAGTTTGACTACCATAGATTTTTCTGGTTAAGCCTGCATTATGTATTAGGAAGCCTATCTTTTCAATACAAAGTTTGATTTCATTTTTCTAAGCCTAGAACTCTTATTATGTATTATGTATAAAGATTCTTATCTTTTATATGTAAAAATAGGCTGCACTGTCTTTGTGTAACTGAAATATATGCCATCTTTTTTTTTCTTGATTCACAGTTAGCGTTTTGTGCTATGAAGATGAATCTCTACAACGCAATGGCTGTCAGGGTAAATATTTCTTCACTTGTTAAACAAATGAAAAGTCAATTGTGCCCTGAATTCGCTTTTAATAAAAGGAGCAAGCCAGAATAATGCAAATTTGATTGATATGCTAATGGTTAGAGAGAAAAGAGTACATAGTTAAAAAGTTAGTTATACTAAATAATCTTGGCAGTGTTAAAAATTAGAGTAAAATGTAAAACATGTCATTATCAGTGCTTATGTTTTAGAATGTTAAATATCTCTGAGCCATAACTAGAGAAAGACCGTAAATATTAATGAAGCAATGTATTAGTTTCCATATGTCATATAGAATATTGTGATAAATAGATGAACATGGTTCTGGAATATAAGATGCCGGCCCAATACAAATCAATTAGAAATTATTCATATGATTTAACAGTAATAAAGTCAGTTTCCACCTTCGAAGTTTTATTTCTATCATCTCTGTGTTCATTTTTATGTGTTATTTTCCTAATGGGAAGCTGGCTTGGTTTCTACCCAGATTTTGGGAGTGGGCCCAACAAAAGTATTATTTCTCTTGTCTAGGACAGTATGGTAATAGCTTAATTGTCGAGCTAATTAGAAATTACTTTGGTGGATTTCATTAACGTTCTTAAAACTTATGTTGTATTATTATATTCTCTTTCATTGATCTATGAGTTCTTCTGCTAATAATGCATTTTATTTTGAGTGAGGCAAGGTAGTAAAATACCTTTTGATGGTCCTGGGCTGAACTATGGCAGATCAATTAATGTTATTTTGATTTTTTTATACTGTTTTAGGAAGGGTGCTTTTCTTTACAGGTATGGGTGTGTGCAGAGCCTGGCCCAGGGACAGTCCCCATGTTCTGTCTGTCCACCTTTCTGTTCTCTGTGGTTTAGGGGGAAAAGAAAGAGGAAGAAGTAGGTCTTCTTGCTTCTTTTTCTGAGCCAGACGTGGAGACTGTAGCTGCAATGGGCTATTTACCTTTATTAGTAATGTATTACTATAGGAAAACAATGTGATTCTCCTCTTTTATCGGCAATGCTTGAATCTGGGAATTTAGGAGATTTTGATTGTCTGTAACATCTGAGACTTCAACACTGTTAGATTTCTTCTTTTCTGCTTACTTTGTGTCAGACGTGTCTGCAAAGTAAAAAGCAATAGATGAGTGAGAACGTAAAGTAGTTGATGACCTAAGACTTAGATGCCTCCAGTGATCACAAGAGGAGAGAGATAGAGACACAGAAGATGGGGTTAGAAAAATGCATTCTATTGTTTGTTATTTACCCCCAGTCTTCCTATTGAATTTTTTTTAACGTTTATTTATTTTTGAGAGACAGAGTATGAGCAGGGGGGGGACAGAGAGAAAGGAAGTCACAGAATTTGAAGCAGGCTCCAGGCTGTGAGCTGTCAGCACAGAGCCCCATGTGGGGCTCGAACCCATGAACCATGAAATCATGACCTGAGCTAAAGTCGGACGCTTGACCGACTGAGCCACCCAGGGGCCCCTGAATTTTTATCTGGCTTGAATCATGATTCTGTTTACCTAGATTAGAAGTATCTAAGAAACCCACATCAATATAAACCACTTGGAAGACCAAGTTTTTTACTTACTCTAACATCATACTACAAGCTGCCTTTCCTACTAGCATCGCCTAACGTCAATTGTTTTTGATTAATGTCAGTGGACAATGTTGAACTTTTCCTGAGCCCTGTGATCATGGAAAACAACAAAGTTTTAAAAATCTCCCCACTCTCGGGACACCTGGGTGGCTCAGTCAGTTCAGCGTCTGACTTTGGCTCAGGTCATAATCTCACCTTTCGTGGCTTCGAGCCCAGCATCGGGCTCTGTGCTGACAGCCAGCTTGGAGCCTGGAGCCTGTTTCGGATTCTGTGTCTCCCTCTCTCTCCGATCCTCCCCTGCTCATGCTGTCTCTCTCTCTCGGAAATAAATTTAAAAAAATTTTTTTTTCTTAAATCCTTCACTCTTTGGGTTCTGGAAAAACAGCCTATAGGCCCGGGGTGGAGGGGCAGACCCTTCACCACAAGGCTTAGATAAAAGGCACAGATTTGCCCCTTGTTTATCTATGACAAGGCCAGGGCCCACCTTCCTAATTTTCCATTCTTTACCTCACAAATGATTAGCAGAACTGCTTATCCCCATTGATCAATTGGAAAAACATGTTTATTAACCAAACTGTGGTTAAGGTTCTCTCCTTCCCCCAGATCCATGAAGTTAACCAGCATAGAATACCTCTTCTTGAGAATAGGCTCACTTCCCAGTAAAACATTCTCTGATCTACTGGACAATTATGCCTTTCATCCCACTTCCCCACGCCAGGTTCTTTCTAGCCTTGTTTATATCTTCCTGTAAAAGAAAAACTCTTTTTGCTTAATTCTTGATATACTTGCAGATCTTATGGTCAAAGTGCTCTACCTCTGGCAGTAGTCCCATCCATTTATTGTGGTGATAACGCACTCCCTCTCCCTTGCAATAATTCTTTCAAATAAAGTCTCTCTTGCTATTTCTGGTTTTATTTTTTATTTGATACATTCCAGGAGAGAAGACTTGAGCTGATCCACTAAAGATGCATAGGAATTTTCGTGAGCTATGTGGGGGATGTAAACACTACTGTGGGAATTTATAATAAAAACACTTTTCTTAGGAAGATGTGCAAAGACTGCCTTCAGAGGTTTGGATGAATTGACTTAGTAATAGACTAGGTACTTACTACACGTTCCTAAGATGAGGAGTCAGGAGTGAGGCTTACTTGCATGGAGGACAAAATGATTGCCTAACAAAGATAACATTTTAGCGCTGGTTGATCACAGTGACCAGAACCAAATTTATCTGTAATAAGTGAATTTTTGCAAGATGGGGCTCAGAAGACTTTGCTTTCTGTAGGAGTGAGTGGCTGAAGAGATTGGTGTTTGGTCCACACCCCTTCATGTTGTGCACGTCAGAACGTTACAATCCTGGCTGGATACCTCTCACTGAAGTTGTACTTCTGATACTGACACCTCTGCCTTTTCAGTTCATCAGCTACCGAGTAACCTTGTTCATAATAACTGTCCCTTAAATGATTTAAATATGGTTGGCTGTGCATGTCCAGGAAGAAGAATTTCTAAGAGTCATAGATAACTACCAAAAATTTATATGGCCAATAATATTCAGACAGATATATATGTAGATTCAAATCATGAATAGGATTTTCACATATGATAGAAAAGAAAACTTTGGTCTTAATTTGCTGTATGTACTGAGCCAATTACAGATTATATGTTTGACTGTTGACCCTCAGCCTGACACATAAATTAACATCAATTGCCAAGGAGGCTAGTGGAGAATTCCTGAAAAGAGAGGGATTTTAGAAATTTTTTTTTAACCTATCCATTCCTGTATAGAGGCCACTTTTTTATAACAAAGAATAAATTATATGTATGTGATTTTTTTATTATAATAGGTATTCACATCCCGATTTGCTGCGTTTATTTTTTAAGGGGTCACCTTCTCTCTAAAGACTTTACGATCCCCCTACCCATGTAGAATTGATCTCTCTCTCTTTTTATATCCTGTTTTACCATTGACATACTTCTATTATAGAACCTGTAACATTTTATTATCCTTACTAATTTACATGCCTATATCCACCCCCCACACACTGTAAGTCCCTTGGGGCCCAGATCCTATCTTCTTAGTCTTTGCATCTACAGTTCCTGACTTATGGTAGGTGGTTAAATAAATGTCCCTGAATAAATCATGAATGTTGGCCCATTCTCTTCTAAACAAGGAGTTAAAAGGTCATTTGTTTTAAGTACTTTTTGTTTAAGTCCCTCAGTGTCTTTGGAAATTATTTAGGACTTTCAGACTTTTCTGAGAATCTGATGAGGTCATGTGTTAGAGATAAATTGGGTATGGTAAGGTGATATTTGGTTACTGCAATTCTCACATGAATGGAAGATCTCATGAACTTTAGGACCTTTCTAAAGTACCAGAGCATGTACAGGTTTGAAGGAGGTTTGCTATGATACAAGCTACTGTCAAAACCCACAGTATGCCTTTTCAAAATCTGTTACTGATATGCTGCTAGGCCAGTGACAGACAATTAATACCGCAATAAATTGCTCAATAAATTTTTATATTAGCTCTTGGGGCCTTATTCCTCCTATTTCTCTGCAGGACACTTTATTGCCTTTTGGTCTTTAATTCGACTTTACTCCAGATTAGAGTTCTGTTTTTCTTCCAGCTTCTTGGCTATTCCATTGTGGATCTCCTCTAAATTTGGCCCCCTACTTTTTTTTTTTTTTTTTAGTTCTCTCTTTTTGAACACCTTTTAGTATCTTTTTAAAATTTTTTTTAATGTTTTATTTCCAGGAGAGAGAGAGAGAGAGACAGCATGAGCAGGGGAGGGTCAGAGAGAGAGGGAGACACAGACTCTGCAACAGGCTCCAGGCTCTGAGCTGGCAGTCAGCACAGAGCCCGACGCGGGGCTCGAACCCACGAACTGCGAGATCATGACCTAAGCGAAAGTTGGTCGCTTAACCGACTAAGCCACCCAGGTGCCCCAACTTTTAGTATCTTATACAAATGTCATGAACTGATTCAGTTGCTAAACTCATTTCTCTCCGTATCCGATTTAGATATGCAATTGTGTATCCTTTTACAGCCTCGCAAAGAACTGACCCTCCATTTCTGATGCCAGTCAGCTTCTAACTGGGTGTCACCTCAGGTTCACCAAACACTGGGCTTAGCATCTCAGGTGAATATAGTCAGCCTCAACCTTGTCCTTGAGGCTCTTATTTCCCCAGTAGGATGACTCCAGATTCTCACACTTATGACCTCAGTGTGTGTGTGTGTGTGTGTGTGTGTGTGTGTGTGTGTGTGTACACAATATAGCTGGCAGATATCTGAGTACACCTTAATCAAACTAAGCTCCCGATTGCCAGTGGGAGCTATATGTCTCTGAGGCCAGTAAAGAAAAAGATTGAAATACCATATCTTCTCTTGGTTAGTCAAACCGTTAGTAAATAATAATAATGACTTAGCAATTACATAGGTGTTTCTCCCTTCCAGGTACCAGTCTAAGTTGTGTAAATATTTTAACTCTTCTCTGTAATCTTCACAACCAACTCTTAGAGGTAGGTATCATGTTTTCAATTTGAAAGATTAGGAAATAGAATCACAGAAAGTTTTCTTGCCCGAGGTCCCACAGCTCATAAGTGATAGTGTTAGGAATTGAACCCAAGAGGTCCGCTGCCCACATTTGTGTTACTTGTGACCATTTGTACTCTGATCTTTACTGCCAGTCTTCTTGTTTGCTCAGCATCTTGATGAGAACAATTATGTGTACCCCGGACTGAGCACTTATGGAAACTTTATTACTCATGCTCAAATTTTCCTGATCCTCACAATTCATGAGTGTCTTACCAGTACTATATTTTACTCAGGGAATTCTAAACTTAGTGACGATTAGCAGGAGACGAAGTTGAGTGTTACAAGCTTTCCCTTGCAGGCAGAATTTTGGCTAGCTTAGGATGACAAACCTCTCCTTGTAAAAGGATAGTCAAGCGGTGTGGCCTTTACCTATCACTCTTCTAGCATCAGAATTCATCCTCCGTCATAACCCTAGGACTGCTGTTTTCAACTGCTAATCTCTCTATACATAAACTCTTAGAATATACTGGTGTTTAGTCAACTAAACATAATGAGGATACGTAATCTGTCACGGAATTTGGAAGTTAACAAAGGTAAACTCCCTGAAAATTATACGTTCCTTATACTGTTTTCTGAACAGCCTCCTTTGGGCTGTCTTCTACATCTTGAGTCCACTTTGTCTGTCTCTCCTACAACACCTGGCACCGTATCAAATGAATGTAAATTTCAGGAAGTGCTACTGTTCAGTATCTTGGAGATCTCTTAAAAAATATGGTCCATCAGACTTTTTCTTCTCACGTTGAAAATCCGTGAGGAATGAAAAATGGAAATAATCACGATCTTACAGAGTTTTAAAGGAAACTACAGGTATAATTGATTATTTCAAGTAAAATTCCTTTTATCTTGTAAGCCTTGTACATGTTACTGATCCATCGTATGTATTATGTGATGATATTCTTCTGGAACCCAGAGAGTCTCATCTGATCCTTTATTATTTCAGTTATTTTAAATGATTTCTCTTGAAATTAGTGCCCCAAAACATTTTAGTTCAGATAGAAATCCTCACCTTAGGAAAATTAAAAGACTGCAATAACAAGAGGATCATTAGATTACAGATCACTTAAAACGACTGGTTTGCAAAGTGACCATAATGTTATTGGTTCTTTCTTCTTACAGGCCTGGATTTGTGTAATACAAATTTTAATTTACAAATATTAATTTAGCTTGAAACATTAAATAACCATTTTCTTTTGTTTCCCACTTATGTCTAAAAATAAATACGTGAGAAACGATTATATGGTGGCTTTACTTAAAAAATAGTTAAATATGTGTCAGATATATAAGGATTCATTTCAATCTCCTACACCGTTTATAATCCTATTTCATATTTATAACACTATAAAGTATGTATGTTTAGAATAATGACTCCATGATTAGATGGATAGAGATAAACAGGTAAAATAATTCAGGAAAAAAATACTGAAGTTCTCTTATACACTAGACTTTATGTTAGGCTCTAGGAATACAAAATAAGTAAGACACAGTCTTATTCACACAGAGAAAGATATCCCAAAATGTCAGCCTAAGGAATAAGAGGAAAAGGATTATACAGACCACCCCAAGCTTTTGCCTGATGATGGACAGATATTTAAATGACGGATCGCCATGCAAAAGAATATCTCTTCTCCAGTCCTGCTATTTCTAGTACCAATATCATTGTGAAATGATTAAATACATTTGTATAGCAAGGGAGTATAAAATCAGAATGGGAAAACAATATTAAGGAGAAGAAACTGCAGATGGAATGAGTATCCAGAGTCTTCTATTAGTTAAAAATATGTAGTTAAGATTTCCATTCATATGTGTATGTTTCTGACATGATAATGCATCAACACAGAGTATGAAATTTGGATATTACTGTTTTTTAAACACCTTTGAAACTTTAGTAAACCTACTTTTCTGATCTTACTGTATAATCTAGAATGTTGAATATTCTAAATAATGAGAGTATCACGAGTAAGAGTTCCACTTATATGCTCTCATATACATTTAGAGCATTAATACTGGGTAGGTTATTATCAGTAATAGAAAATTCCCATGTCTTCATTTTAATTTTAGGTGAGAGGCATTATGGTTTTTCTCTTTTGATAACATTAAAGTTACTGTGAATTTTGAGGAATAAAAGTAAACCAATAGAGGGAAAATCTTTTCTATGAGCAGATGGCTTTTGGTATATCAAGATTTTGCCATTTGTTTTAGTGCTTAAAATAAACATTATTTATAAAACCACTTACATTTTGATGTTACTTAATGAGGAATATGCATCATTGATTTGACTAGCTTAAGAGGTCATTTAGAACTTGCCCGTTAACAAGCTGTAATGTGCTGAGCACACAATGACTTTGTTTAAAATTATCTATTCATAGCTGATCAATGACAATAATTGTTTTATACCAATCACTTCTGAAAGTTGCTAATTACTTTGAAGGACATGAATACTAGCCTTTCTTCTTCTTCTTTTTTTTTTTTTTGAAGTCATAACCCATTCACCTTGAAATTAAGAAATGTTACGGAAAAGCATCTTGCCTACTCAAAGAACTTTTTAATTAAAAAGTTTATTCACTAGTACTAGGATATCAACAGGAAATTTAGGTAAAATTGGAGATGTCCTTTGTTCTTCGAATAGAAAGGATAGTAGAGTCTCCACAGTATTCTATCTTATGTCAGTTAGTGATTGTTAAACTGGGCTCCTTACAATATAGGAAAATGGTACCTTCTAAATGAAAGAACACGTACACAGACTTTTCCATTTTAGGTAGTGCATCCATAAGATGTTTTAGTAAAAAGAGCCTGGGCCTATGCACAAGGTTATCATGAGAATTAGAGCAGTTAACATAATACCTGGAGAATTCATGAGCTCAATAAATTTTAGATCCTTCACTTCACTGGATGGCAGTGTCTTCACCAGTCCAGCAACCAGTTTCTACTTTTACCTACTACCGCTAACAAAGCCATTTAAAGATTGATTATAATTTAATGTGGATGACTTAACCATTACTTGCTCAGTATTTACTTTAATATCCAATTGTGAATAAAAGGATTTGTCTTGAAGGAGAATTTTAGCCTGCCTTGGAGTAGAGGTCTAGGGAGTTTGAATATTGGAAGATACCCTTAGAACATAGCAACTGTGGACAGTCTGGAAGTGTTTGGTGCTGATTCTAGTATTTGCCTGGTTTGAAAGTGGGAAGAAGCCCATGGCACTGGCTTCTTTAGGTATCCTTCCTATTGGCATTGATTTTTGATTCAATTTTATTTTTGTCCTTTCAGACTTCTTTTCTCAGAATGGGTACCCACCACTCTAGTGTGACCTAATTATAAATCAACAGCTTTCCTTTTTCCTTCTCAGTACTCCGGCATGCATCTTTTATATTTTCTGGCACATTTAATCTTATTTTATTTAGAATTTAATGATGTTTTCAGGTTATAATAGTTCCTTCCTTAACACTATTTGATATTCTAATATTTTCCCATTCTTCCTGAGTCACTTCTATTGCCGATGATGGATTTTGTGTCAGTACTATTGTTTGAAACTCTTCTCTTCTTTAATACAGTTATTACTGTACATACAATAAAAGTATGGTGAAATATTTGAAGCTATCCAACTCTCTGTATGACTGTAGGCAATCATTTAGCCTAGGAATCCATCTCCTCTTCTATCAAATGAAAGTAATAATAATCTTTACCTCAAAATAATACTGTAATGATTAAATTAGATGAGCCAGGAAAATATTCACTTATTTGCATGTATGATTTATATACTTATACATATTCCAACTGATTATTCTTTTTCATTAGGAAAGTGGTTTGTATCAATTCCTCATCTTTTGTTGTTGGCTCTGATATAATTTTGGTCAAATTAGAGGGACACAGTTTCTAAAATTAGCATATAACCTTAGAAAAATTGACTTTTCTTATTTCATGAATTTCTAAAATAAGATCATTTGAAAAATATTTGGAAAGACACCTTTTATACCATTTTTACACTAGGTTGCTGTTCTACTTGTTTGTTCTACTTTACTTTCTAGAATTATTATCTCTGATTCCATTGTTCTTAACAAGCTATGCTGCATGTCTTCAATTCTTGTAGTCATTCTCATACTGGGAGGTTGACTAAACCAGTTCTTCCGAACTTAAAATTTGCTGTATTGCAGGTTGTAAAATACCCTTTAAATGGTCATGTTTTAAAACACAGAAAAATACAGCATTCAAGTAAAACATTTTTCCTGTTTATTCTTATTGATCTTGCATTCAAATTATAAAAAAAAATTTTAAGCTCAACATATTTAGTTTAAAAAACGTAGACCTGGGGGATAAAACCCAATGGACAAATGTGGAGTATCTAAATTAATCACCCTTTCCTATTAAATAATGTTTAGCAGGTGTGTGTTCCTAGCTTAGCTGGCTGTGCAAAACATTGGAAGGACTTCATATCCAAAAAGACAGTCACTCATAAAATCTGAATAATTCAAAATTACATGTAAACTGCCGTAACATTTTTGGGAATGAGGCTAAGTATTCATGCAAGGCTAAGTTAATATTTTTCGTTTTTTCCTTTTTCTTCTTTCTCTCTCCTTTAAAGAAATTGAGGTGTTTTGGCTTGTTTATTTTTTTCCAAAAAATAAGATCTATGCATTATTATTTTTTTTGCTTTGAGTTTTTCCGATAGAGATTATCTTAGCAAAGATAAAACATAAGGAGGCTGATTCTCATGATTTCTAGAGCATACTAAGACATCGAGTAGCCCACTTAAGTGGTTTCTCTTAGAGCCCCCAAATATGCCTCTCATCTAAAAACAAACAAAAAACCCTAGGTACTTTCAACAGAAACGTTCATTTATTGACACTTGCATTCCAGTGTGTGCCCAGTCCTGTAAGGTAATGGTTTGGAGAATGGGCTCTGGCATCCTGGTGTAATTCCTAGACCCATCACCAATGGCCATGCAGTTATGGAGAAACTGTACAACTTCTCTTTTTAGCAGTTTCCTCATCTGTAAATAAGATAAGAATATTTCTCGTAAGAGTGCTCTAAAGACTAAATGGCCAAATAAAAGCAAAACTCTTAGAATAATGCCTCACATAAAATAAAAACTCAATAAATGGTAGTTGTCGTTACTGCTAAAGAACCATTGAAATGTCATGATGAAGATGTAAGATAACATTTTGTTTAAAGATTTTTGGAAATTTTAAAAGCCCATATGAAAATTGATTTCAGTGAGACCAAATACAATCTTCAAGCCAGTGGATTATGAAAAATTAAAAACTCCATTTGGTCAGGAAATAGAAGTGGTAGAGATTGATAAAGCAAATTTTTAATTGTTCAGTAGGTAATTTCACATATAGTGTTTATGAAAAATTATAAATATTTTAAACTACAATAACCAGTAAGTATGTTCTATTTCTTAATATTTTATAATAAATCTGAGTACAATTTCCATTTGCAACTACATATACTGTTATGTAAGTGGAAAAGCCTAAGACTTTATTTGATGTGAGATATCCTCCATCATTGCCTTGATTTTCAAGACCTAGTAATGTTTTCCCTAAAAATGTTCACGGGTATATTTTATCTTTGTGTTTACCTCAATAGATTCAGAAGCAATGGCGAGGCTATCGAATTCGGAAATACTGCTTTAATTATTTTTATTTGAGGCAGTACCTGAGAGCTGTTTCAGAGACCAATGATGCAATTAGGTGAGTGGTCTACTAGTGAAAATTTTAGAAAGGTTACTTAACAGATATTGATCATTACCATACTTCAAAATACTTGTTGGAACTCAGTGATATTTTAGGTAGAAATTTATTGATAAGATAGAGATGATGGTTCTACTTACCTTAAAAATTTATTGTTTTGATATTTGAAAATATATTGTACTCATGACTATAGATTATTTATGTGTACAGTAGGCCTATCTTGGTTTTATGCAAAATAGTTTCAGAAAAGTTAATTCATTTTGAGATGGATGTATCTGTAAAATGATTCCATAGATGAACATTTAAATATGATAAGGCTCAGATGTATTTTGAGGAATATGTTTAATAGCAAGAAATTAACCTCTCAAAGGAGAAAACACCATGGAGCATAATTAAAATGAACTGCTTTACTACTGTCAGCTTTTATTTCTTTGAACACATAGAAAGCACCTGGATTTAGGTCATAGGATGATGTCTTTTGTAGATTTATGCAAAGTAAAGCTATTGTAACACTATTCAATCAACTTTACCAAAGCTCTAAGTATTAGGTTTTCATATACCTTCAAACATAGTTTTTTCCTCTTGTAATATGCTCCATTCTAATAATGTATAGGTGACCATAGCTTATAATACTTTTAGATTAAAAAGGAAAGAATAACTAATAACAGTTGCAATTTGTGTAGTTGTTTTAACTTTTTTCATATGCATTATCTTCTTTTACTCTTAAAATTCTTTGAACTAGAGAGAACAGTGGCACAATAAATTGTTAAAATAAGATTTTGCCTGAGACCCTAACGCGATATATAAGAAATATCTAAAAACTGATTTTTCCAACTTTTAAATTGGGATATGTTGTGTATAGAAGAGGATCTGGTCTTTGGAGATTAAGTGTTGGCTCTTTGTGAAGTCGATTTCTTTGGAAAAAGCACTGAAGATTTGAGAGGATTGCATCAGGATTTGGTCAGTTGGAGAAGTTGGAAATCTCAGAAACGTGGGCCACAGCAGACTGCTACTTGATTCCAAAGTCCTGGAGATGGGGGGCTGGCTCTCTGCAAATGGCCGGCATGAGCCTGTCAGGGGAGAAGGAACTGGCAGAATATGCAGGAGAGGGAATTTGAGCGGGGCTGGGACTAAAATAAGACAAGTAAGGCTCTTAAGGCACAGAAATTGAAGAGGTGCTTCCCGGCAGGGTCGTGCAAGCGCCAACATTGTACTTTTACATCCAAGATGGCATCCTTAAATTTTACACTGGACAGGCCTCTCTTACTTCACCCTAGTCCCATTGCTGAGTAGGAGAAGGTCCTCGAAGAGACAAATAAGTGAAAGGCAGGTTTTGAAAAGGTCTGTGTTTTCTATTGGACAAGAAATCATTTCCATTCATCCTTATCTTCTCCCTGGTTTTACTGTCTATATTTTTAGTTACCAAGGATACCTGGTGTATCAGTACTGACAATTAGCTTTAGTCTGATATTCTTTACCATACTACAGACTTATTCTTTTTTCTACTTTAAGTGTTTTTAAGCTGGTTGTGGCAAATGCTTTTGCATTATCTGCTAATCTAATCATACATGTTGTTTTTCCTTTCTGACTTATTGACATGTTATAAAATGCATTTTTCTTAAATAAATAAAATTGTTGGCCAGTTAGTTACAGGGTACCTTACTGATGTAATTTACGTGATACAATACGGCTCTCAAAGCCCCTTCCCTTCCTTAGGGGGGTCTGCCATGAAAACAACATAGAGGTTGAGAGATTCTCACATACTAGGGGATGAGCTGGGACAAAGACTCCCTGACAGTTGAAAGACTGTCTCGCCCAATTGTGCTCTCTCTAGGGCTTGTGGTCCAGAGGACTCTTGTTCCATGGAGGCCACATGGACCATAATGTTCACTATCTGGTTGCTATAGCCAAATTCATTACTGTACCAGAAAATGAGTTCGACAAAGTGATCACTGAGGGCAATGCCAGCCCCAGCATCAAAGGTGGAAAAGTGAGTGTCATAGTTAAAGTTGCAGGAGACAGCCTAGTCCTCATTGTAGCCCAGATGCCCTTGAGGAGGCCTTCAGATACCTTCTTGATGTCATTGTATTTGCATTCTCCAGAAGACAGGTTAGATACATGACTGACAGGAGTGAGGACACAGAAGGCCATGCCAATGAGCATCCCATTCAGCTCTGGATTGGCCTTACCCACAATCTTGGCAGAGCCAGTAGAAGCAGGGATAATGTTCTGGGCAGATCCTTGACCATTACACCACAGCTTCCCAGAGGGGCCACCTACAGTCTTCTGGGTGCTAGTGACAACATAGACTGTAGTCATGAATTATTCCACAGTGCCATGGATGACCTTGGCCGGAGGGTCACACAGTTGGTGGTGCAGGAGGCATTGCTGACATATTTATCGTAGTTCATGCCAATCACAAACATGGGGGCATCAGCAGAGAAAATGACTCTCTTAGCTAAACCCTTCAAGCTCAGCCTTCTCCACAGTAGTGAAGATATTACTATGCAGTAGTGGGCCCTACAATGTATTTAGCACCAGCATCACCTCATTTGATGTTGGCAGGATCTTGTTCCTGGAAGATAGAGATTGGGCTTTTTCTATTGATGACAAGTTTCTCAGTCTCTGTCTTGGCTGTGCCACTGAATATGCCATGGGTGGAATCATACTGGAACAGGTAGATCATGTAGGTTAAAGTCAATGAAGGGGTCATTGATGGCAACAGTATCCACTTTGCCAGAGTTAAAAGCAGCCCTATGGCCAGGCACCCACTATGGGCAAATCTGTTCACTCTGACCTTCCCCATTGCATCTCAGGGACGTGAATGGCCCTGCACAAGAAGGTGGAGCGGTTTGTTGAACTGGGAGGAACAGAGGAGATATACTAATATTAAGCCATCATTGTGTGCTAGGAATATCTCTAAGCCATTGTTATTTCTTTTGATTTATTAGTAACTATATCAATATTTTATATAGGATACTTACATTCACTTTTGTATGTATGATTAGTTATAATTTCCTTTCTTGTATTATAATTTACAGGTATTGTTATCAGGGTTTTGCTCTATTTATCAGATTAACTGAGTGATCATATGGTATGGTGATTGAAAAGGAAAAAGGCTACTCTGTTTTCCGTGTACTCAATGCTCAATACTTGTACTCACTAAATGTGTGGGCTTTGCATGCCAGGCAATCTCAGGTACCAGTTAAGTATCCTACAATGTGACTCCGTTCTAAAACTAGTTATCTGGTGATGTCATCAGTTCCTACAGATGAAGGGCTCAGTCCCATAAGAGTGTCTCACTCCCCATCCCCACCCAAACTGCAGATGTCAGTCGCAAATGGTATGTTCCCAGGTGACCTATAACTGCTGTCCAACTTCGCTACAAATCAGAGATTCATAGGACCTCCTCCTGAAGATCAGTCATTTGCTAGAACCACTCAAGAGCTCAGGAAAACAGTTTATTTACTGGAATGCTGGCTTATTATAAAAGAACACAACTCAGAAACAGTCAGGTGGAAGGGATTGCATAATGCAAAGGACCGGTCATCCCCCTGGTACCTCCATGTGTTCAGCGACCCAGAAAAATCTCTGAATTCTATAAAGAAAGAAAATTTCATGGAACCTTCCTTAGGTAAATATGATTGATTAAATCTTTGACCACTAATGATCAACTCAACTTCTAATGTCTCCCCTCCTCAGAGGCAGAGGGGCGGAGCTAAAAGTCCCAATCTTCTAATCACATGATTGGTTCCTCTGGTAGCTCGCCCTCATCCTCATTAGCATGCATTAGTCATCTCACAAACATGCAAAAAGACACCACTTTGAGGAAGTTTCTAGGGTTTTGGAATGGGGTTTGGGGGAAGGGCCGAAAGAGTGCTCTGTGGGTGCTAGGAGGTCTCCTTGGCCCAGAGGATAGCCCCGCAGGTAACATGCATGTGTCTCCATGAATGTGAACTGGTTTCGCTTTTGTTGTTTGCTTGACAGTGATTGGCAGTTGCAGGACAGCTTATTTTTTTATGCTTTCCTCTCTCTCAGAGGTCTGCAGCAAAGACAGCATTCTTGTGCATTTCCTCATTTCGTCCTACGTTCTCTGCCACTCCTGGGGGATGGTTCGGGAAAACTGACACAGTCAAGTTTTGCTCTACAGTCTTATTCTGAGCAAGGAGGGCATTCCTGGTTTTTTTCCTCAGGTTATGCCACCTATCTTTACGAATTTTGCACCTGGAAGTCCTGGGCTCAAATCTGCATCTTGAGGTATCTTATCTCCATGGCATCTCTAATCCTGGTGGAATTTCCACTCCTCTTGGTGGCCCTTCTTCTTATGTATCACGCTTAAGTGTTTCTCATTTTACCGATGACAGGGTTTCCTTTTCTTTTCTTTTAAGTAATTTCTTTTTTTTTTTTTGTAATTTTTTAATGTTTTATCTATTTCTGAGAGAGAGACAGAGACAATGTGAGCAGGGGAGGGTCAGAGAGAGAGGGGATATGGAATCTGAAGCAGGCTTCAGGTTCTGAGCTAGCTGCCAGCACAGGGCCCAACGCAGGGCTCGAACCCACTTACCATGAGATCATGACCTGAGCTGAAATCAGATGCTTAACCAACTGAGCCACCCAGTCGCCCCTCCTTTTATTTTCTTATTGCCTTTCTTTTTCTACAGAAGGTTAAGAGTGGAAGGGGTAGAGATAAATTTTCTCCACTATCTCAAAATTAGAAATATATTGTTAACTTTCTAATATAAATCACAATTTGTTTTCCTTTCTGTTACATAAGAGTTTTATAAATATAAGGAAAGCATGCTACAGGGTACCACAGAGGAAGCACACAAGAGGAACATCTATGGCAAAAGTGACTAGTGTGGGTCAGAGTAGGAAGGGGATCCTAGAGGCGAGGGACATTTCTCAGAGGCTGTGAAGCTGAACCCTGAAGGTTGTGCAGAAATTAGGACAATAGCACGGGAAATCTCACTGAGGTTGACACATGGAAGACAATAGAAAGATCAGCTAAAAGATAAGTCCAGACAGTTGAGCAGGAACCACACCATAAAAGGGCATCTTAGGCCATGTGAAGTGGAGTCTGAATGCCTTTCTGAGAACATCAGAGTAGATGTCACTTTTAAGAACAGCGGCAGCAGGATTACATATGTGTGTTGGTACGCATGTTCAGTTGTATTTTTCACAATAGTTATATTTAAATAGACTGTTGGATATTAAAAACATCATCGAGGTCACTAATTTTATAGAGATAGTGTTCTTTTCCTTCTCATAGAAGGACATATGATATATTTTTGAGATTATTTCTTTACAGTTTTTTGTTCTTTTTTTCATTGGAAAATATTAGAATCAGGATTCTAGTTACCTTTTCCTGCATAACAAATTACAGATGAAGTAGCTAAAAATAATGCACACTTATTTGTTCATCATCTTGTCAGCCAGGAGTCTGGGAAGGGCTCCTGGCCTGGGCTAAGGTCTCCTGTGTGTTTCAGCCAGAGCTGCAGTCTCATACAAAAGCTCGACTGGGGAGGCTCCTCAGTTACATGGGCCTCAACTACTCTGGCTGTTGCACTGGTGTCCCTCACTTTCTTGCTGCGTACACTTCCCTGTAGGGCAGCTGATAACATGGAAATTGGCAAGTGAATAAGAGAACACAAGAAAACATGAAGATGGAAGCCACATTCCCTTGATATCCTGATATCAGATGTGACATCTCATCAGTTGTGCTATCTTCTCTTCATGTGAAGCAAGAGACTGGGTCCATCCTACACTCACAGGCAGGGATCACACACAGGGATGAATACCAGAATGGGGACTGTTGGAGGTCCTCTTAACCGCGTGCTTTCCACGTAGTGTCTTACACATTGAATTTGTTCAATAAACATGTTAATTTTCAGCAGTTTGTCTTGGACAAAAGTTAACTCTAACATTTACTTATGGCAGTATTTTTAAGTGATGTCTTTTCAAGACTATATTTCAACTTAAATATTGTATCAAAGCAATTATAATGTATCCTGATTTCTCATACCAACATTAAAATGTATAGTTTCTGGTTTTCTAAAAGAAAAGACCTAGTGCATTCCTTTATCTTTGATAGGGTAAAATTTATAGAACAAAAAGTTAATAAAATGTATTTTACGTCAGAATGCTTTTTTAATGTTTATTTATTTTTGAAAGAGAGAGACAAAGTATGAGTGGGGGAGGGGCAGAGAGAGAGAGAGAGAGGGAGACACAGAATCTGAAGCAGACTCCAGGCTCTGAACTGTCCGCACAGAGCCCAACATGCGACTTGAACCCAAAAACCATGATGTCATGACCTGAGCCAAAGTCAGATGCTTAACCAACTGAGCTACCTACAATTGTAGGTGCCCCTACATCAGAATATGTTTGATTTGAATTATGTAGCCAGACAACATTAGGCTTAACTCTAGTTTATCTGCTCTTTTATTACTAGAAATAGTTTATTTATTATATAGTTAATAAAAAATTTATGTATAAGTATACAAAACTATATTTTTGTAACTAAGAGTGGACTTATCACAAAGATAAATGGAATTGATTAATTTTCAATTGGCAGACATGTTCCTTTGTAATATCTAGGCTGATATGCAAAAGCTGCCCCAGGTTATGACTAAGGAAATTATAGAATGAAATTAAAAATTAGCCCCAGAGTTACTGATTACTAGCATTAATAAAACATTATTAGCTTGGAGTATAGAAAACTGACTTTTTATGGACAGAAATTTAAGCTAGAAGTAATATATTCCCCCAAGTTTATTTTTTCAATGTAGTGTTTGGTGGTTAATACTTTATAACCATAACCCTGTTTTGAATGTAAATTTGTCATTCATCGAAGTGAATCAAAGTCTTTCAGCATGTTGATTTTGTATAGCATGGTTTGGCTAGAAAGATTTTCATGGCTATTATTCTTTACCTATCTTTTAAAGTATCATGAGAGTTTTTTTTTAAAGGATATATTTATTTGTTTTGATTTTTTTAACTGCTCAATTGAGATACAATTCATATACCATACTGTTTATCCATTTGAAGTGCACTATTCTGTAGAGCTTAGTATATCCACAAAGTTGTGCGACTATCACCACAATCAACTTAAGATATTTTTATTATCTTAAAAAGAAATTCTGTGCCCTTTAGTAGTCACCTCCCTATTCTTCCCAACCTCACTCAGCCATAGGCAACCCCTAATCTGCTAGTTACTTCTAGAGACTTGCCTCTTGTGCACATTTCATATAAATTGAATCTTACAGTGTGGTTTTGTTTTGTTTTGTGACTGGTTTTTTTCACTTCGCATGATGTTTTCAAGGTTCATCCATTTTGTTGCATGTAACAGTACATTATTTTTTCTTGCTAATTCATATTTCATTCTGTGGATAAACCACATATTACTGATCCATTTATCATTTGATGGACATGTGAGTTGTTTTTACTTTTTGACTATATTGAATAATGATGTGATGAATATTTATATACAAGTTTTTGTTTAGACATAGGCTTCCATTTCTCTTGGGTACCTCATGAAAGTTGTAGGCTAACAATTTTAAGAACTGAGTAGCTAGGAGCATTGACTTTGGAAGCAGATTGATGTGTATTAGTCATTAGTCATTAGTATTAGTCATTAGTCATTACTTTCTAGTAGTGTGAACTTGAGCTAGTTACTTAATCTTATAGAAATTAAGTTTCTTCATCAGCAGTATTTACTTTGCCAAATTTCTGTGAGGCATGCAGTACATGAAACACTGATCATATACTTGACGCTCAACAAATAACAGCTATTATTATGAAGAACAAAGTAGAAAAAAAGCAAATGTTTGTAAACATGTAATTCCCTATAATGTTATAAAAAACATTCAAATTTATAGTTGGCTATTTTTAAGTCAAAGAAAACAAACAAATTTTTTTTATTACCTTGTGTATTTTAAAGAATTTATAGAGGGGCACCTGGGTGGCTCAGTCGGTTGAGTTTCCAACTCTTGATTTCGGCTCAGGTCATGATCCTAGGGTCGTGGGTTAAAGTCCTGTGTCAGGCTCTGTACTGAGCCTACTTATGATTCTCTTTATTTCCCTCTGCTGCTTACACTGTCTCTCTAAAGTCAAATATAAATAAATAAACTTATAGAAACATTAATTGCTGAGTAAATATAAATCATCAGTAACTTTGTGACATTAAATCATGTCTAATTGTCTTTCAGAGAGCTGGAAGGAAAAGCAAAAAATGGAGCATAGTACAAAGTTGGGAAAGATGCAACAGATGAATACATAACTTATTTTTTTAATGTTTTATTTATTTACTTTGAGACAGAGAGAGAGAGAGAGAGACAGAGCACAAGCAGGGAAGGAGAAGAGCGAAGGGAGAGAGAATCCCAAGCAGACTCCTACCAGCGCAGAACCCTATACAGGGCTCGATCCCACAGACTGTGAGATCATGACCTGAGTTGAGATCAAGAGCCAGACACCTAACTGACTGAGCCACCCGGGTGCCCCAAAACTTATCTTTTTAAAAAATTTATTTTACCTTTTTAAAGTAAAAAGTAAAATATATCAATATAATACATGCATTTTATTAAATATATTACCTATTACCAAATATTTATAATAGATAAAATAATTGCTTTGTCATATCCTTACTAGATTCCTAGTTTTAACCACATTTTTCTTTTAGCTATTTCTTTTTACACCATCTATTTCTAAACTGTATACTTATCTGATCTTTTAAATTACTTTCACATAGTAAATGAGGATTTAACTCTCGGATTCTTTTCATCTCCACTTCCATTTATTTTTAGATAAATCAGTCTCAGTGTTTACATTATCATGATTACAGAAGTAGAGTTCCTTATAAAGGCAATTAATGTAGGATGAATATATTTATTTTATCCCATTTTTTATTAATTTTTATTTTTCTTATTTTTTTTTCTTCTTGCCCTATATGCAAATTATATCTGCCATTATTTTCCAGGCATTCTATCCCATTAGGGAATTCAAGAAGTCCCCTTTCCTCTGGAGCCTGCCCTTTTTGGCTTCTCCATCATCCTGTTCCAAACAGACCACATTTTCTTTAGACATGATACAGATTTATTGAGAAGACATCTCTTCACTTTCTTTCACGTGGGCCAAACTCACTATTTTGTGGATCTGTGATATCTTTTTATAATTTATTTTCTTTGAAAATAAGCACTTTGAATGTTACAAATTTTAAACTGCTAGAAGAATTTAAATGAAACTAATCTATGTCATAAGGTATTCACCATAAAGTATATGGTACAAAATTATCACATACTGTGACCAAGATGGATATGATAATACATATAAATCAAGATTTATGTAAATATCTACGCATACATTATTATTATGTATTTAAAACCCACAATCTAAAGTCTATCATAAAAATTAAAAACATTTATAGTACTAAATACATTATTGAAATATATACTCCTGAAACATAAAGGCTTCCTCATTCCCATAGGTAGAAAAAGTTTTCTCAGTGGTGACAACATCCCGTCAAATCACTAAATTGGGTCCTTCATAATTTTGGAGAAGAATGATGTATGGATTTATCATTAATAGGACCATAATTCTAATTTTAATATTTAAGAATTCTTGGATTCATTGACATGCTTGCCAAAACACTAAATCAGAGAAGGAACAGCTATCGCTTCTCGGCCTTTTGGCCAAGATCAAGTGTAGAGAAGGAACAGCTATTAAAATGCTTTTTTTGAGTTTTTATGAAATGACACACGTATAAGAACAGCCTCCAGTTCTTTCAGGATCCCTGAGCGGCTCCGCTGTATTGGTGTGGACTGGGCTGTGTGCTTAGTTTCCTCAGTCATTCTGAAATCCATATGTCCACACCCTTAACTTGGCATATTAAAAACTGATTTTCTGTTATTTGCCTGTTGCTATTATTTATATGTGAACAACTTCCAGTTGAACAATGAGAAATTCTTGGTTTCTAAAACTCAGAGTTCCCCTCTATGTTGTATTTCCTGTTAAACTATCAGTGTTTATTCCCAGTGAAGATGGTCACCATCCAGAACTCACAGCTAACAGCTTGCTGTTTCAAAATATTTATATCAATATTTGTGTTAAATGCTGTCTTTGTAGTCTGCCAATTTGCATTTGTTTTCAAGGATAAAGCAAAAAATGCTGAGTGATTTTTATGAATATTCATCTAGTTTCTAGGAAACTCAATTCAAAAGAATTGAGCATAATCTCTCATCCTTATAATGGTTATGTGGGACCCTCAATGTGACCACCATTATACTCTTTAAGTAATCTTTCTTTGGAATAAAAACACACAGAGTCAACAAATGCATTAGGCTAACGACAAAACTGAAGAACATTGAGATCACTTAAGATTGTGTATCAGGGAAACACAATACTAAATAGACTTCTAGTTCTCTGGAGTTGAAGCCTTAATACATTAAACTATCTAGGCGGCACATTTCAAATTGTGCTTTAATTAACAAAGAAATAGAAACATGAAGGAAATCACCATATCTTCTCAGACTGGTAACATCGCAGCCCCCCCAAATCAAAACAGGAACTACTAGAATAAAAACCTACAGAGTAGTGTTGGTATTGGCCTTCATATGCTGTCACATATGGATTCTTCAGAACTTTCACCAACTTCATTTTAAAGTCAGAATTAATAGGGGAAAATACTAATGTAAGCAATGAGAACTGGAATATGCCCAGTCTATCAGTATTGGGTACATACTTGGTAATAACTTCCTCTTTAGACACAAGCGCAATGTAGACAAAAAGCATTACAACTGAGTAGTTGCCTAAGTCGTGCAAAACAAAAACAAAAGAAGTATTTAATTATAGGCTCATCAAGAATTTCTAGCTGTTGGTATAGCATATCTATGTGTTTTTGGTAAATAACAATAAGAGAAACATCAATCTGGTATGTAGTAATCAGAAATGTCATCATTATCAAGCTAAAAATTTATATGGCCAAATTTAGACATTGTAAGCAATGGCAAACTCAGTAAATAGACTAATCACAGTAAATTATATTTACAAAGCACCTATTGTGTCCCTGTTGTTTTGTATGTTATCTATCTATACAAAACTCCTTTGGGGTTGTATATTATTATATTTTGAAGATGGAAAACTAAAACTCAGAGTTTAAGAAATTTGGGTAAACACATACAATTAAGTCATTGTAGATCTGGAAATTAAATTCAGTATTTTTTTTAAATCAAAACAAAGAGCCTCTTTGTACGTTTGAATTATTGCTAGTTGTGACTTATAGCATCAATAGGCTCACTTAAAAGCCATTACAAACCTCTTATAAATGAATTGCCTTCTCTGCTGCTGGGGCTAGAAAATGAAAAACTCACTTTCTTAGACTTTCTTGCAGCAGAAGTACCATATGACTTGGTCATGCCCAATGAAATTAAGTATTAAAAGTAATAGAACTAAATGGGAATTTGACTATTGGAGGCAATTTTGTGTCAGATTAAAAACCATTATTAGGGGCACCTGGGTGGCTCAGGCGGTGAAGCATCCGACTTCGGCTCAGGTCATGATGTCACAGTTCGTGGGTTCTAGCCCCGCGTCGGGCTCTGTGCTGGCAACTAGCTCAGAGCCTGGAGCCTGCTTCAAATTCTGTGTCTCCCTCTATCTCTGACCCTCCCCTGCTCATGCTGTCTCTCTCTGTCTCAGAAAAAACACATTATTTTGTGGTGTTAAATATATTTTCAAATCCCATCTGTTCTACCAAGTGACACAGATCATTAACAATTGAGGCTGTGACATTAATTGAAGTAGTAGGTACATTTCACAGTATTGGTGTATGGTCTCTCCTTACCTCTTTCAGCAACTTCTGTGAGAAATAGATGAACTTGGACTAGACATAGCTAATCTGCAAACAGAGATGGAAGGTTGTACTGCTTTGCTAAGGGAAGTGCTCTCTGTGTGCAGCGTGTATTTAGTGAGAATCTTGGAACCTTGTGATATTGTGAAACCCAACTGGGCCTGTACCTCAAACTGATGTGATAATTAGCAGTGGCTAGGTATATTAGGACCTTAGCTAGAGATAACCACCAGGCCTTGGTAGACAAGGGAGCCCAAGACAAATATCAGAATAAAGATATTATCTTGTCTGATAATGGCTAAGTAATTCAGACCAACCATCTTCATAAGGACAGCTAAGCATCCAAGAGCTATCAACATGGTATTTTGCTTGCCAAAATATGAAAGATGAGAAATCAGAAGTATAAGTCTACAGTCAAAGCTGCTTTTGCCTTGAAGTCATTTGCTTATCTGAAAGAACATATGCCTAATTAAAAACAAAATGGAAAGGAAGGAAGGAGGTAAGGAAGGAAAGAAGGAAGCAAAGGAAGAAGGAGGGAGGTAAGGAAGGAAGAGCTGTACTTTGTGGTAGCCTTACAGGATCAAGAGTAAAACAAATTCTATGTCAGGGCAACCAAAGGTAGGAATTCTGATTAACATCCCCCTGTTCTTTCATTGAAAATCCCCAAATTCTTAACCTTTGGGTAGGTAAGTGGAAATAAACTAGTCTAATGAGAGATTTGCAGTCAGACTGCCACTTATCTGAATGATTCAGGGAATCTCAAGTCTTGAATTTGAACAAGAGTAATAGTGACCAAGGAACCTGGCAAAATCTTATGAAAAGCCTCTCTAAGAGAGGATGCCATAATTCTAGGCCTAAAATTATTCTTACAAATCAGTTTTCAAATGCATTGACTTTTATAGTAAAAGTACCAGGGACTTAGGAAAACAAGAAATCATGAGTGAGAAGTAATAAGTGAGTAAGTAAGTAAGTAAGTAAACAAAACAGGATCACAAAGCTTTAGTATATTGGAATTATCAGAATCAGATTATATGCTAGCCAAATTTATTACAATTAAAGAATAAAATCCAAGTTACAAAAATTTATCAGATTAATGAATTGCTGTCTTCCTAACCCACTCTATTGTTTTGGATGAATAGAAGCATTGGCTGCTAAAATTGAGTAAGTAGCAGAGCATAGAAGCCAGTATCTAGGACCATAAATCTGTAGGCCTGAAAACTATGTCTAGGCAAGGTCCTTGGTTGTGGTTACTTGCTCATGGAAATTGACCAGAAGCAAAGAAACCAGAAGCCTTCTATATTGTCAAGGGTGCTTGCTGCTAAAGGAATTCTAACCTGGCCAGCTGCAGCCTACCCTCAAGCATTCATGAGGTTCCTAAATTTGTACCAAGAGGCTCTTAGTAGGCCACTACAGTGGTGCAGTCCCCAAGAAGTTTATTTTCTCCAGTGCCTACTTCATGTGTGGTCATGGAGTATGGTAGACCAGGAATATTCTATTTGTCTACTACAGGGAACTACCCCACCAATGCAGACTCCTCACTATACCTGTGTAAAAGGATTTAATACTTGCTAGGGATCAGTAACTACTGTTTCTTGCCCATTTCCCATTTATCCTAATGAAAGGTTTTGATTGTCTTTAATTCAGTCCTCCTCTACCATTGAGAGCTGAGTGTGTTGAAGGAAGATAATTTGTAAGTTAGTCTAGTTGACAGAGATACCCAGACCTGATGGATAGGACTGCCCATGACTTGAAGCTAAAACATGCTGACCTTTCGGTTTTATTCTATGATTATATTTATCTATAATTTCTTTTATGGTTTCTTCTTTGCATGACTTTAAAAATAGTCACCCATATTTCTTTTGGTATTGTAGGGTTTCTTCTGTAACTTTTAATATTGAATCCAGTGGAATCTACTTAATATGAGGAGTAAATTTGAAATTTGGCTTAAGATTTTTTAAATGGCTAACAGGTTATTGCAATAGTACTTATTAAATAATTAAACTATCACTGGTGTCATCTAATCACATACTACGTCGTCACATGTACTCAGGTATATCTCTTGACTGTTGATATCATCTGATTTATCTCTCTGTTTATAATCCTGTATAGTATTACATGGCTTAAATACCTATTTTGGTATTTCAGAAGATGCTGTGGCTATTTTGTTTTCACAAGATGCTGTGGCTATTTTTTCTTTTTTTTTTTTTAAATGTTTTTTTCTTTATTTCTGAGAGAGAGAGGGAGACAGCGTGAGCAGGGGAGGGTCAGAGAGAGAGGGAGACAGAATCCGAAGCAGGCTCCAGGCTCTGAGCTAGCTGTCAGCACAGAACCCGAGGCGGGGCTCGAACCCATGAACCATGAGATCGTGACCTGAGCCGAAGTTGGACACTTAACTGACTGAGCCATCTTGGTCCCCCTCACCTAACATAATACTCTAATACTTTCTGGATTCATTCATGTTGTTTAAAATGGCAAGAGTTCATTCTTTTTTATGGCTGAATAATATTACAGTGTGTGTATGTGTATGTGTGTGTGTGTCTGTGTGTCTGTGTGTGTGACATTTTTATTCACTCACCTATCAATGGACACTTGGGCTGCTTCCATAATTTGGCTATTGTGCATAATGCTGCTATAAACATAGGGTGCATAAATCCCTTCAAATTAACATTTTCATATTCTTTGCGTCATCACCCAGTGGTGCAATTACAGGATCATAGGGTGCTTGTATTTTTAATTTTTCGAGGAACCTCCATACCATCTCTACAGTGGTTGTACCAGTTTTCATTCCCACTACAGTACAGGAGGATTCTTTTTCTCCACATCTTTGACAACACTTGTTATTTCTTGAGTTTTTTATTTTATTTATTCCTTTCCTACCATCTGGATGTCTTCACTGGAGAGATGTCTGTTCATGTCTTTGGCCCATTTTTTAATTGGACTCTTTGTTGTTTTGCTTTTTTTTTATATTGAGTTGTATAAATTTTATATATTTTGAATATTGACCCTTTATCAGATATGTCATTTGCAAATATCTTTTCCCATTACATAAGTTGCCTTTTAGGTTTTTTTTTTTTTTTATTGGTTCCTTAATTGTGCAGAAGTTTTAAATTCTGATGTAGTCCCAATAGTTTATTTTTATTTCCCTTGCCTCAGGAGACGTATCTACAAAGATGTTGGGATAGCCAATGTCAGAGAAATTTCTACCTGTGCTTTCTTCTAGGATTTTTACAGTTTCAGGTCTCACATTTATGTCCTTAGTCCATTTTGAGTTTATTTTTGTGTGTGCTGGAAGAAGGTGGCCCAGTTTCATTTTTTTGCATTTGGCTGTCCAGTTTTCCCAACACTATTTCTTGAAAATACTGTCTTTTTTTCCTTTGCATAGTATTGCCTCCTTTGTTGAAGATTAATTGACCATATAATTCTGGGTTTGTTATGTGTCTATTTTTGTACCAATACCATACTTGTTCTGATTACTCTAACTCTGTCATATAACTTAAAGTCTGGAATTGTGATACTTCTAATTTTGGCTTTCTTTTTCAAGATTGCTTTGGGTATTTGAGATCTTTTGTGGTTCCATACAAAGTTTAGGATCGTTTGTTCTAGTTCTGTGAAAATGCTATTCGGATTTTGACAGGAATTGCATTAAGTCTGTAGGTTACTTTGAGTACTATAGACAGTTGAGCAATATTTGTCCTAATCCATGAGCATGGAATATCTGTTCATCTCTTTGTGTTGTTTTCAATTTCCTTCATCTCTGTGTTTTTTAATGTTTATTTTTGAGAGAGAGAGAGAAAATCATGAGCAGGGCAGGGCAGAGAGATAGGGAGATAGAGGATCCAAAGCAGACTCAGCACTGGCAGAAGACAGCCTGATGCAGGGCTCAATCCCACGAACAGTGAGATTATGTCCTGAGCTGAAGTCAAATGCTTAACCAACTGAGCTACCTGGGTGCCCCTCTTTCATCAGTGTTTTATAGTTTCAGAGTACATGTCTTTCACCTCTTTGGTTAAGTTTATTCCTAGGCATTTTAATATTTTTGCTGCAATTGTAAATGCAATTTTTAAATTTCTCTTTCTGCCACTTTATTATTAGTGGCAGATTATTATTATTATCATTATTATTATTATTATTATTAGTCACAGATTATATCCTGTGACCTTACTGAATTTGTTTATCAGCTCTAGTAGTTTTTTGATTGAGTCTTTCAGGTTTTCTATGTATAGTAGCATGTCATCTGCAAATAGCAAAAGTTTTACTTCTTCCTTACCAATTCATGTCACTTTTACTTATATTTTTGTTGTCAGATTGCTGTGGCTAGAATTTCTAGTATTATGTTGAATAAAAGTGGTGAGAAAGGAGATCCCTGTCTCGTTCCTGACCTCAGGAGAAAAACTCTATTTTTTCTCCATTGTGTATGATGCTACCTGTGGGGTTTTCATACATGATCTTTATTATGTTAAGGTCTGTTCCCTCTAAACTGACTTTGTAGAGGGTTTTTATCACGAATGAATGTTTTACTTTGTCAAATGCTTTTTCTGTATTTATTGAAGTGATCAAGTCTTCTCTTATTGCAGTGTTTGTTTTAAAGTCTATTTTGTCCAATATAAGTATTGTTACCCAGGCTTTCCTTTGACTTCCATTTTGCATGCTAAGTGTTTCTCTATCCCCTCTTTTTCAATCTGCATGTATGTGTCTTCAGGTCAGAAATGAGTCTCTTGTAGGGAGCATTTAGATGGGTCTTGTTTTTTGTTTTTGTTGTTGTTGTTTTTTGTCACCCTGTGTCTGTCTTACGATGGTAGTACATTCAAAGTAATTATCCATTGGTATGTATTTATTTTCACTTTGTTACATGTTTTGCGGTTCTTTTTGTAATTCTTCTCTGAACTTTTGTGGCTCTTCCCTCTCGTGGTTTTCTGGCTTTCTTTAGTGATATACATGGCTTCCTTTCTCTTTAGTTTTTGCATATCTGTTACTGGTTTTTGATTTATGGTTGTCATTAGGTTTGTATATAACATTTTCTGCATATAGCAATCTATATTAAGTTGATGGTCGCTTAAGTTTGAACCCATCCTTTGTTCCTTTCCCCACCATATTGTAAGGATGTGGGGTCATACTTTATATCCTATTATTCTGGTATTTCTTTGGCTGCTTTTTACAGATATACTTTTACTGTTTTTATGCTTCCAACTTTTTTTTTTTTTCACTCTTACTTATGGTTTTTCCTTTGCACTCAAAGAATTTCCTTTAACATTCTTGTAGGGCTGGTTTAGTGGTCATGAACTCCTTTATCTTTTGTTTGTCTGGGAAACTCTTTATCTTTCCTTTTATTCTGAATGATATCCTTGATGGATAGACTATTCTTGGCTGTAGATTTTTTTCTTTTCAGCACTTTGAATATATCATGCCACTTCCTCTGGCCTGCAAAATTTCTGCTGAAAAATTCTCTGATAGTCTTATGGGGTTTCACTTGCATGTAACTGCCTTCTTTGCTCTTGGTACTTTTAAATTTATTTCTTTGTCACTACTTTTTACTATTTTAATAACTATGTGCAGACCTGCTTGGGTTGATTTTGTTGGGGTATCTCTGGACCTCCTGGATTTGGGTGACTGTTTACTTCCCTAGATTAGGAAGTTTTCAGCTATTATTTTTTTCAAATAAATTTCCTGCCCTCTTTTCTCTCTCTTATTCTTCTAGGATCCCTATTATGCAAATGTTATTATGCTTGATGGACTCAATGAGTTCCCTAAGTCTATTCTCATTTTACATATTTTTCCCTTTCACCCTCTCAGCTTGATTATTTTCCATTATTCTGTCCTTCAGGTTGTTAATTTGTTCTCCTGCTTCCTCTAGCCTGCTATTTATTGCATTCCGTCTAGTGCATTTTAATTTCATTTATTGTGTTCTTCATCTCTAATTGGTTCTTTTTTGGTAAGGGTCTCACTAATGTCTTCTACTCTTTTCTCAAGTCCAGTGAGTAGTATCTTTATGACAGTTACTTTAAATTCTCTATTTAAAGTAATTCTAAATTACTTATACCTGTTCCCCTTAGGTCTCTTGCTGTGGTTTTGCCCTGTTCTTTCATTTGGGACATATATTTTTTATTCCCTCATTTTATCTAACTCTCTCTTTCTAGGAAAGTCAGCTACGTCTCCTGCTCTTGAAAGTATTGGCCTCATGAAGAAGAGGTCCTGAATGCTCTGTAGTGCAGTGTCCTATGTTCACCAAAATCTGGCACATTAGGAGTGTCTTCTATATGTGTTGTTGCCTACTGTTTCCTGGATGCTTTTTCCTTCAGTCCAGTAGCCTGTGTTGGATCTCTTTGCCTGTTGTGGCAGTGTTTGGTCTCCAGTGTGGATAGGATATGCCATCTTAATGAGGTGCCCAGGAGTCTGCTTGCAAAGTGAGACCTGCCACTATAGCTGCCACCTGACTGGGCCCCTGGGGTGGCTCCACAAAGTGCACATGGGTGGGGGCACACAATTTTAACAAGGTGTGTAGGTCTTCTGTGGGGCCTGCCACCAGAATCATGAGAACCAAAGTTCAGCAAAGTGTGTGTGTCCGGAGATGTGTTGGTGGCAAGATTTGTTGTAATCTTCTTGGGGGTTGTGACCTGCAGAGATGGAGCTGAGGAGGACCTGTCTGGAAGGGGCAGACCCCTGAAGCCCAGGGGGCTCACACTTGATATAAGCAAGTTAGATAGCTAATGTCTGTGCTGTGCTTGTTACAGCAGTGGGCCCTATGTTAATGTGGGGCTGTGGGAGGGGAGATGGCACCTGCCTGCTCTTCTGTCCATTGAGGATTTTCCCTGGGAAACTGCCCCTCCCAGACAGGCTCTGAGTAAATAACTCTCCCCCTGTATGCCCCATGTGGTTTTCAAAGTGCTGCTTCTAAGCTGTATCTCAAGGAGATTGTCGTGCTATCTCCTTATGGTTGGGTTCTCAGCTTCCTATTGGCCTCCCAGAACCCAGCCCACTGATTTTTCATATTACAGACTTTAAGTTTTGCTGGTTTTAAGAACTCACAAAATTTGGCTCCAAAAGCCAGTTTGGCTCCTAGCCACACAGTCTCCCCGCATGGTAGTCCGTTTCTCTCCCCTCTCCTCGCTTGTGGCTTCCTCCCCCGCACAGTGGGCTGGTTCGGCTCCCCACTGCATCTCTGCTCTTCCTACCCTTTCACGTGGTGCTTGTTGTGCCAGCCTTTGGGTCATCTTCTGGGTGATTTGCACCAGTGTGTGTGTTACCTAGTTGTATCTGTGGGCCAAGGTGAGCTTGGGGTCCTCTTACTCGACCATCTTTCTAGCTTTTCTATTATGATTTTAACATATAGGAAAGCAATATATTTTGACAGAGTAATTTTATATTTTACTTAAATCTCTAATTGGGTCTCAGAATTTTTGTACCTTTTTTAGTGCTTCAGCTAGATATTGATGGTTGGTTTCCTCATTCAGTAATTCAACAATCTGATGAAGGGTGGAGGGTAAGCTGGAGCAATGGAAAGTTGTGCTCTTGACACTGCCCTCCCAAGTCCTGAATGTGGATATTGGTTTCATGAAGCAAGATCAATGTCAGGTTCCATTGCTCATAGACTCTTCTTTTCTGAGTTCATTTTACTCAGCAGCTCTCAGGCTACTTTTCCTCATTTTCCTCCAACTCAGATTTGCCACCTGTTCTCAACTCAATCAGGAGCTGTGATCAACAACAAAAGAAATTACTTGGCTGCAAATTCTCTCCTTTATCCCTATCTGTATCTCTCTTGGTTGGAGCTCTTACTAGTTCTTCAGACTTGTTCACTTATTTCCCACATACTGCACTGACTTTGTGATAAGGAAAATATCCCATCTTTGTGGTTTAAATTTCATTGAATATGAATTTAATTGAATATTTTTCATTCATTCAATTCCTACTTATTCTCCTCAGTTTATGATGGGAGTTGTTACTGTTCCCTTTTTTAATTTTTGCCTATACTTTTGTTTCTTTTTATTCATTTGGCTGATTGTGGAACAGATTGTAGGCAAAAGAGCACATTCACTGTCTTCCTAGAAAGCCGCACATAATTATTTTAATTATGTATTAGTTATCTCACACTATCAGTGTTAGCTATTATGTTATGCTTTCCTTAAATTAAGTGTCATTTCTTAACTTTTTGAAATCTTATCCTTTCTTCAAGCTGTGGAGCCTATGTTGTTTTATATTTATACAGCCTTTAGTTTTTGGAATATATATATATATGAATTTTTTCTTATTTAAAGCAATTTTATTTTGACCCTTGATAATAGTATTTTCTTGTTAAGATATGGAAGTTTTAGAGGGCGCCTGGGTGACTCAGTTGGTTGAGTGGCTGCCTTCAGCTCCGGTTGTGCTCTTGTGATTTGTGGGTTCGAACCTCACTTCAGGGTCTCTGCTGTCAGCGCAGAGCTGGCTTCAGATCTTCTGTCCCCCTTTTTCTCTGCCCTTCGCCACTTATTCCCTCTCTCTTTCTCTTTCTCTCTCATAAATGAATAAATAAATAAACAATAAAAAAAGAAAAATAAAAAAGAAAGAAAAATTTCTTTAAAAAGGTGAAAGTTTTATCTTTATATTGCTATTGACAATTTTCCTGTTGTTGTTCTTGACATAGAGTATTCATTTAATAAAAATTATTTGTATATAAGTAAATGTGTGAATGCATACATTGTTTGAATATGGGGTCATGTATTCTTTTTAGTACATAAATATTTGTTAACTAAGTTAAATATTATAAATTTGGAGAAGTCAGATTAGATTTTCAATAGTAACAAAATCTGATTCTCTTAAAATATATAATACATCTTTTATATGTTGTTTTGTGTTTTATAATAAGAGTATAATTAAACATTTACAGTAATATTCTGATACTATTTGAAAGGCCAGTTCACACATTTTATAATCGCAGAGCCTGTGTGATGTAGGTGAAAGAGCAACTGTAGAGTCTTAGCAGATCTCAGAATGACTCTTCCATTGAAGACACTAGGAATTATTTTTTTAATCAAATAGAGCCATTGTCTTTCAAGCACATTATACATTGCTAACATGTATTGAGAACTTATTGCATACCAAATATTGTACTAAGCCCTCTATTCTCATTATCTCCTTCAATTTTCACAATAAGTCTGTGAGGTCAATATTATTACCTACTCTACAAATCAAATGGAAATATATATTTTTTTCATTATGTCCAGGACCTCCTTCTAAGTGATATTTTTCATAGGATCCTTAGTTGGGTTGGAAATATTTTTTCCAATGTTTGATAAAGAATGAAGAGTTACCTTAAAATAAGGCTAAGCATAGAACATAAACAATGAACGATTTCACAATTATTTATTTGGTAAAATTAAATGAAACTCATTCAGGGTTAATATTAAGAGTAATGTCTGCATTGTATTCATTTTCTTTAATAAAGCCCATCCATTTCCTTTTTGAGAAATATTTTAAAGCTAGTCAATAAAACTATTTTTATTGAACATATTATTTTAAGTTAATGAAAAGAGTGGTAGATTTTTCTGATTTTGTTATATGAAAGCTGTGTGAATAATAAAAAGTGTCTGTTTCATAGATTCATTTGGTAGGTAAACTTGTCAGGTTGTGTCCATAAGTGGGTCGTCATGTTATTTCATTTATTTCTATTATTTGAACTCAAATTAACTTCAGTTTCACAATTTATCTCTTGTGAATCTGAACTAAGTAGGACAGAAGAAAAGGTGCAATTCCATTAAGCTCTAACATATCATTGGCTGTCAGGTAAGCCTTGTTATGCTGTCCATCCTCATTTAACTATCCCACAAGATCTCTTAATGAAGTTAAGCCCCAAGTTCACTCCAATAATTCTGTGGCAAGAGTTTGTGCAATGTAACAATTCATCACTTGTCAGGAAGGCACTTTTAGTTTATACATTTAATAAGGGCATCCTCTAGCTTGGTTAATTAGAAGTGAACAGTTTGCATATTTACTAAATGCAGAGTGTCATTGCCACCACGGCCTATTGCCTACATGAATTATTTCTCTATCTGCAATAAACAGCTGGGTAATTATTACTGCCATAATCAGATAAATTCCCTCTGTAAGGCTTTTCTTACATGGCAATTCTTTGAACTCATCCAAAGCTGAACAAAATTTATGAACTCCAGCAGCTAGACCACTTTTTCATACTATGGTGTCCCCGTTCACTATTTCAAGGACATAAGTAGAGAACCATTTATATTGTGTAAATAAGGAGAATAAATATGATTACCTAAAGATAACGTTTCAATAAACCTCATTTTAAAAGTATAATATTCTGATTTCAGCCAACTAAATTATAGTAGGTTGGCCATATCTAATTGTATCTAGTTGACAGGCTCTTTTAGTAAGGAACAACCTGAGATGTAAAGGAAATCACATTTTAGTTTTTGAGAACCAATTTGGTCTGTAATGTTAACTATACGTGTGAGTTTTTTCTCTGTAGAATCATTTTATATGTAAAGATACAATAATTATAGCAATTAATTTGGTAGAATTTAGATAATAACACACTAGAGTGTCTAAAATACAGCACATAGTCTTTGCTCTAGAAACAATCCTTTACTTATCCATAGCTAGTAATTAATGACATAATCCATATATAACTTTATAACATGGAATGATACATACCATTTGATTACCGTCTTTACACATACTAAATTTTTAATGAGATTCTTCTACCTTTAACATAATGCTATTTCAAAAAGTTTTAAAAGCCAAGTATATAAAAAGGACAAAAAGCTTCATTCCTGAAATAAAATTATTAAAAAGAAACAGCTTATTTAATCGGATAACATCTCTTTATATATATGTATTTTTTTTCTAATTTAACTCCTTATACAAAGAATTTTAGGTAATTTACAAAAAGTTATATTGAAAAAGAGGAAAAGAAATAAGGACCTCAGTAAAGGAAAATGCAAAATGATAACTATATTATTGTGACTGATCAGGGAATGTGGTTTGTTAAGTAGGTACCATTGTGAAAATGTAGGAAAAATTACTGCATATGCCGAGAAAGAGCTTTTTCTAGCCCTGACCTAAAAGAAATGTCACATACAAATCTTCAGTAGGTTATGCTGATAACGTAATGAACAGTGACTTCATTAACTTTTTTTATCAGAAAAAACTGAATTTCAAGACTCTCTCTTTTGTGATATATAAGATAAGCTAGAGTATAGCATAAAGTTATTATTTGTTTGAAAACAAGGAAATAAAATACATTGGTTTATGGACTTAGTCTTGGGGTTGTCTAACTTTGAGGAACGTAAGAATTGAAAGTTCTTGTCTCTCCCTTCTCCGAGCTGATCACTTGCTAAGAGATAGACAGAAGAGAGTTCCTTTTTTTTTCCTTTTGAATTCTGTGATAAAGACTATTAAAGCTATTTTCAATATTGTTGATTGGAATGAATTTGTATAGTGGAAATCAGCTTTAGTTACTTGATATGTCTGTGTACAAACTTGTTCAGTCAGTACTTAAGGTATGTTTAAATTATTGTGAAAATGTATGAGAAAATGTAACTGTTGCTAAAACTTATTTAGAATTCTATCCCTTGGGCTATTGGACCTTCATCTTATTAGGTTCTTTAAAGCCTAAGACTGTTGATCATTGTTTTCCTCTAATTTCTTTTACAGCTTGGATTCTGTAACACCACTCTCTCCTGCTCTCCTCTCTACTTTTCTAGTGGTTTCTTCTTCGTACTTGCATGTATTTGCATGATCTTAAATATTAATGTTCTCTCTTTGATGCATTTGCCTTTTCACTGCCTGTGTCTAGACAATCTCTTCCACTTCTTTGACTTCAGCTAACACCTGTATTGTGATGAGTCATCAATCTGCATATTCTCCAGCCCTGAATTTTCTTCTGACTCCTTCAACTGATTATAACACAATTGGCCAATAAATAGTTTTCTGAAATTCATTAGATAATTTTCTGAAGTTACATGTGATACGCACTATTTTAAAATATGTTGACATCATCCTCTCATGTGTTGTTCTTTCTCATAGTTTCTCAATTCATTTAGAGATGGACCTGGTCTATGTTGAGTGGATTGCATGCAAAAGCAACAGCAATTAGTTTTGCCTTAAAGTGAAGTTGTGACTTTTTTTTTAATGTTTTTTATTTATTTCTGAGAGAGAGACAGCGTGAGCAGGGGAGGGTCAGAGGGAGAGGGAGACACAGAATCCGAAACAGGCTCCAGGCTCTGAGCTAGCTGTCAGCACAGAACCCGACGCGGGGCTCGAACCCACAAACTGTGAGATCATGGCCTGAGCCAAATTAGGACGCTCAACTGACTGAGCCACCCAGGCACCCCTGAAGTTATGTGACTTTTCAGTGAACACAAAGTAAATAAGATCTGGCCACTATTTTTATATGAAATAGAAATGTAGCTACCTCAACTCTAAACTCTAGAGTAGCTAGACCCTCATCCTGCACAGCTGAATCTCTGTGAAGACATACAAGAGTGAGAAATTATGATGTGCCTTGATCTACCTTTATGTGGAAAGCCCCCATGCGGTGCCTCAAAGTCACCATCTGATGTAAAGTCATTTCATTTCACAGAGAAGAACAGGAACCTTGTTAATAACACCTGCCCCTTACCAAGCTCAGTGCAATGTTGTGAGGGTGAATTAATGTCTGTGAAGCACTTGGGGCTCCTGAAAATAATGCCCTAGGTAAATACATTTTATTATTATGCCTATTATTGTACTTAGCACAGTGTCACTCTCAATTATTTGACATCATATATATTATATAAAATTCTACTTCCTTTTACAGAAACTATCCAGAATAGTAAAAAGAAAATAATTTTACAGTGAAATATGTGCATATTTTTAGAAAGAACACTATACCAAAAAATTCTTTTCAACTAAGTTTATTCAAAGGAGCCAGAAGAAGAAAAAAAAATGATTTTCATGAATGATCTTTGAATGGAGTCTTATTGCTTTTTAAAATCATGCAAAGTAGGCAAATGAAATAATGGAGCAATTGGATGATCCCTTTTTATGATCACAGTGAAGTCATGGTATTGTAATTTTATAACATCAACCATTATCTTCTTTTTTTACTCTTTCCATTTTCCACATATCCAGTCTATAGAGTACAAATTTGCTAGCATTACCCTTAGAGAGCTCATTCACCCTAGGTCAAGAAACCTTTCTTCTAATCTAACATGCGTCACCCATGTGGCCCCACCTCGAGCTTTGCTGTTGATGGACCAAGTCTACCAAGAGAACTAGAGAGTTCCTTGTGAATAATCCAGCCTCGTCTCCTGACCACTCTCTTCTCTCCCAGCTCTTTAGGTCAGGCCCCCAGGGCTTCCACCTACGTGAAGCCTTTTCTGATTTCTCTGAATTTTAAGCACAATATTGCTTCATATTGTGACTATAGTCCAGTTGGTTATCTGCTATTTTATTTGTAAGCTACTTGAAGGCAGAGATTGGGCTTTATGCATCTTTATCTCTTTGAATATCTTAAGCATACTTATGAGTGCCTGACTGAATAAACAAATGAGTGTTAGTGTTCTCCATGGTTTTAATTCTCAAAGTAGCTGAGGCATCTTGAACAGAAGTTAACCGATACAGCAACAAAGGATTTTCAAGAGGAGCTAAAAATACTTTTTGAGAGGACTTTTCTAAATGTTTCCAGAACATTTAAGTCTCAACTTCAGGTTTCAGAGTAAGGTGTGGAGCTCAGGAGCACTCTAAGTGCTTGAATATTGGTGACTGTGTGCCGCAGGGTGCTTAATTTTAAACCTCACTTTCCCTGTGTAAAGTGATACGGGAATGGAACCCATAGCCCCTGTCCATCGTGGCCAGGGCCTGGGGGACCAGGTAGGCAAAGTAAGTGGTTTAAATGGTTGAGTGACTTCAAGTGAAGCCTTTGTTTCTAAAGCAAATGTTTTGGTGATGTTTCTGACTCCCACGTGATCTGTTCTAAAGTTTGATCAGTCCCCCAAATCTTTCGGACGTCACACCAAGTCCAAGCATACGATTGGCTTTATTTGTGGTTAATATTTTTGCTTAAGTTTAAGACTTAGCCTTTTTGTTTCCTTTTATTGCCTACTCTTTTAGTTAAGTGAATATGGACAATTATGAGAGACAAAACAAAGTACCACAGCAGAAAGTAATGCTTTCAACTATTTTTGTTTGGAAGGCTTCTTACATCTCCTTTAACTTCATTTCCCATCAAACCAGAGTGAGGATGCTGGAGAATTGTTTGAATCCATTTCCTTAGAATTATTTTTTCTTCAAGATGATTCAGATGATGGCATTTTGTTTTTATTTGGGAGATTATGTAATATTATTACCAGTTGCCTCTGAAATCTGGGGCACTTATGCCTTTAAAACAACCTCTATATAATTTTTTCTCTGTCAAAATTATGATTCCTATGAAAATATTGTGATGTACATATCATGTCTCCTTTGTAGTACTTCTTAGTGCCTTAGCTCACATGGTGATATTCATATTAAGATTAACTGAATTTAATTGCATCTCTTTATGATGTCATACTAATGAGTAGAGTTGAATCATCTTAGCTCCTCAACAGACTTGATAATGTTCATTGCTTCAGACTAGCAATGAAACTCTCAAGCTTTAGCAGGCAAGAGATTGCCTCAGGATCCTACCCCCCAGGATTTCTGAGTTTGTCTGGTGTGGAACCTGAGAATGTGCATTTCCAGCATTTCCCAAATGCAACTGATACTGTTCTTCCAGGGACCCCATTCTGAGAACCACTTTATGGGCAAAGAACCAAAATCCTTGTTCTTCCCCACTTCCCAAGAGATGCTTTCACAATATAGCTTCATGCTTCTTCTAATCAAACCATCAGAAGTTATAGAATATACTACTAGCCAGCTGAGAAATAGTTAAAAAGGATGTTAGCACTTAATTTATACCAGATAGTCGACCAAATCCTTTGAGAGGAACACATCAATGACTAAACCTTAATCTTGACCTTCAGCATCTCAGCTGGTGGGGAGAGTATTAGAAACATGCACGCAGCTATAATATACTGTAGAATGTAGTAGACATATAAAAGGGAGGACTCTGAGAGCAGAGACAGCTGGAGATTAATTATTATTGAAGTGATCTATGAAGCCCTTTCAGAGGCTAGGGTAGAGATTTTGTTTTTGGGTTCTGGACTTATAAAGACAAGAAGCCAAATAGTGTAAAAATTGTAAAGAGATTTTTCTGTACCATATTTTGAAGTGAATAAGAAAATCCATCAGAATGGCAAAATATAGTTGATTCTTGAACAACGTGGGGATTAGGGGTACCGACTGCCATACAGTTCAGAATACATGTACAAGTTTTGCCTCCCCCAAAACTTAACTACCAATACTCTGATGTTGACTGGAAGCCTTTTCAATAACATAAACAGTTGATTAACACATATTTGTATGTTATGTGTATTACGTACTGTAGTCTTATAATAAAGTAAGCTAGGGAAAAAAATATTATTAAGAAAATCATAAGGAGGAGAAAATACATTTGCAGTGTTGCACTGTATTTATTAAAAAAAAAAAAAAAACCCTGCATATAAGTGGACCTGCACACTTCAAAGCCATGTTGTTCAAAAGTCAACTATATTGGATTTGGGCAAAATGTGTAATATGAGTATCATATTGTACATAAAGGCACGAATTTTGGTGCCAGACCTGTGTTCAAATTCTAACTTTCACCTTCTAGTTTGGGAGTTTGGAAGGAGATTTAACCTCTGTGCATCTCATTTCCTGATCTAAAAAATGGGAGTGATAATATCTGCCTCACTGGATTGAAAGTGGTAATGTGTATGTCTTAGCCAGGAACCTCTTGGAAATGAAGTATAAGTGGAGGATTAAACTGATAATACTTTACTTGGGTGGTTCAAGCCCAGGGCAGAGAGGGTGAGGAAAAGTGGAAAGTGAAATGTTATAGTTTGAAACAGACTCTGGATGCCATGATTTGGTGCAGGACTATATTGGAGAGCATTTAGAGAATAACATCTGTAAGGTAGTGGAGAAGTTGAACTGTATCAGAAGTGTCAGCCAATCTGAGAAAACTCAGGATTTGGATGGGACTTTAGAGTGGACCCAAAATTGAGAAAGAGACTGGGCCTATGTATTCCCTCAATCACCAGTCATTGGATGCCAGCTGGAGGGAGAGAGTGACCAAATCTGAGGCGGGGCACCTGATTTTCCCAGTGGCCTGCAGCTGTAAGCTGTCAGCTGCCAACACTCATGCACTGGTCCTGTAGGGAGCAATGCAATATGATGAGCGCCCGCAGCCCTGGCCACCACTTCATATCGAGTCCCACAGCGACTCAGCAAGGTCCAGCGGGTAGGCGCTGTGTTATCCATCAGCCACACGGGTTTGCCAGGAGAACTCTCAGCAGTGCATGAAGGACATAAAGAAGGGAAATTTATGTGCATGGCTCTCTTCTGTCTCTCATTTCCCACCAGTCAAGGGTCACCCATACCTCCATGCCCTTTAGAAAACCAGATTCCTTGCTTTGCATCATGGAATTACTTCCCTAAAATGCACACTAACCAGGAGAGTAAAAAGATGAGATCCCCAAGGGAATTTGAGAAAGTATAAAAGATTGGTATCCAATCGAGTAGGTAAAGCCAGTAGCCTAGAACATAGCCTGGAGTGAACATTCAGTATATAGCTAACATTTATGTAGTAGCTTTGTATGTGCCAGCCCTACCCTGAGTATTTTATGTAGATTCATGTTTTTGTTCTTCACAATAGCTTATTGAAGAAGAAACTAATACTAATATATTTACATTTTGTAGGTGAGTATACTGAGACTCAGATATTAAACAGCCAGTAAATAGCACAACAGAGTTTATAACCAGGTGTCATTTCAGAGCCTATGCTATGAACCACTCTCCTGGATTGCTTCCAAATGGCTATTTTATTTTTATTATTGCTATCAATAATAATATATCATAATTAGAATATGTAAATTTTTTATAATCATAAATATCATTAGCAAAATATACTCATGTAAAGCTTTACAAAAGTTTCAGAAATGTTTACCTTCATTTTTAAAGTATCATAAAACATTTTATATATATGAAAAGTGATGTAGGAAGTCTGGGGAATCACCTAAGTTTCTTTAGCTGTATAGTAAAAAGTAGGATCATAAAAAAAAAGAAAATATATGTAATTCATTCAGTAAAAAACACCTTCTGCATAGCATTTCTTGCATCAGGATGACTATAGCTTGATCTGCAATTAGAGAATCTGTAAATCTAAGGACTCTAATTCCATTTCTGCCATTAACTGATTTCTTATTCATGGTGTGTCATTTTATTTCTTTATGTGTTTCCATATTTGTAAAATAAGGTAATCAGTAACACCTACCCCATATATATCACAGGATTGTTTTTTAAGGATAGAAATAAGACCATATATATACTTGAAATGAGAAAAAATATTGAAAACAACCAGGAAATATTTGGGGGAAAATTTAATTGTTTTGAAAGTGCTGAGTTAAAAAATATCCCTGGATGAAAAACTCATAATTTTTTAATTTTAGAAAGAAACCTAGTGATGAAGATCACTACAAAAACTTGTACATCAGGGATAAAAATTTATTCAGCTCTTCCTACTTGGTCATTAAACAAAGACTATTTGACATGAACATAACTGTGATGTTCAATATATCTGTACACTCTCAAGTATGGCAATAAATCAGGAACATAAGATTGATTTCTTTCAAAAATTGTACAAGTTTATTAAATTAATTACTTTTGTGTTTTGAGATTACCCAAGATTAGGTTTTCTAGTGTTTTGTCAAATTTCTTGGATTTATTTTTAGGGCTTCACAGCTCCTTCTGGGTTTACTGTGTGTTTTCGTTACATACTAGAAACTGACATTCTTTTACATGTCTATCAGTTTTAGCTTTCCTTGTCAAGCTTCCTGAGTACATGCTGTTTTCATTTTACATTTCCATATCCAGAAGATGGACTTTTTTTACTACATCAAATAATCCACACTTTTGATTTTGTATCCAAGTGCTAATACTTCTTTGCACCTTACCTGTTCATGTATTTGTTCAATTTGTTCAATTATATTGGGCCTTTTTTCTTTCCTATGTAAGATCTCATCTCATTCATTAAATCATTTATAGAGCACAAACTTCTTTGTAGATTTTTTTTTTATTTTTGTGATTGCTCGGAAAATTACTGTGCTTATCTTTGGAATGACATAAAATTGGATACACGCATATCTGAGTAATTATTCTTGTAGTGGCAGTTCATTGGTTATTTTAAATTATCTTAAAGACTTATAAGAGGAATTATAGAAGAAATATTTTTTACATAATATTAAAATTAAAGATGAAAATTAATAATGTATTTAGTTTTTTATGTAACGTGATTGTTATTTTTCCTGGTTAAAAAAAAAAGAATTCTCATTTATTCATACGTAACTGCCTTGAAATTTGTACCTTAAGGACAAAGAAAGGTCACCAATCCTTCTAACTCCTGGTTCTTTGTCAAAAATGGACACAGTTAATGAGGTTTGTTTGGTACAGAACAAATTCTCAGACACAGATAGAGATCCTTTCAATGGAAACAAATTTGTTTGGCTTTACCAGGTTACTTAGCGATTAATAATAGCCTTGAGATGCAGGTCAGAAAGGTCATTGTACCAGCTTGCCAACACAATCTAAATGTGCTGCTAGCCCAGTTCTGGAGGCACAGAAGCCCCCAAAATACTATGCATAAAGTAAAACAGGCTATTTTCTGACTCCTTTTTTCATATTAATAAGCAATTTTCAAGAGAAGGGTGGCAAAATGAAGGCCATGCCACTCCAAGTAATTCATTTATTTTGCAATTTAATCTTATGTTGAAAAAAATTGCTCTGCTGCAGTAGCGTAGTGTGGTGATTTTTAAACGTCAGTGTGTTTCATAAGTAACCTTGTATGAAGTATTGTATTAGTGGCCTTTAACAGAAAATTGCAACAAAAATATTTCTAGACATTGAAGTAGAAATGAGAATCGTTTTTTTGTTTTGTTTTGTTTTTTAATTTCTGGAACATTTCCCCCTACTCTCCCTTGACATCCTTGAGGTAGATGTTCAGATGGTTTGCTTAAAATTTTACTTCACGAACTGGATACTAAGTTATATGCCTACTTTTTAAAAAGAATAAAGCATACTTTCAAAATATTATTTTTAACACAACTAGTTAAATATGTTCTATGAAAAGAAAGGATTTATTTTTTTCCATATTTGATAATATCTTAACCTGTTTATGGGGTGTTTTTCACATAGTGTGTTTGAAATGTTTATTTTTTTTGCTTAAATGTCTTAGGTATACATTCACATAAATGATGCAATTTTCATTATTTTGAAGAATTTATTATTCCTAGAAAGCCAGGAACTTACTCACCTAATTTAACTTTTACTTTAATTACCCATATAATTGAACAAAATAGCCTTTCAGGTGCAGGATAATATACATAATCATGTTGGTATTATTTGAACTGTCACCTGCAATAAACTTACAGTAAATTAAGCATATGTATAAAAACCTTTAAAATCACACTTTAAAATCAGCCTATTAGTATGCAAATCCAATGATCAGAGATTTATACATGCAGAATCAGAATTTAAAGCAAATCAGTGGCTCAGACATTTTCTTGGGATATTTAGGTAAGTCCAAAATAGTTCATCGTCACCCGAAGAAAGTGATAACGTAGTAGCTCACTTGCTTTGCATATGATATCTTTCCTTAGCCATTGAATTCATTATAACATTATAACAAGATATCTGATTTAAAAAATTTAACCACCAAAAAATCACTTTTAAATGCTTTTTAAAGATTGCAAAGACTCAGTGGAATGTGCAGGTAAGATAGATTACGCCACTGATTTTGATGGATGTGGATGATGGTAGCCCCTCAAAAGCTTCCTTGGTTATCACCAGAGGAAGAATGAAAATGTTAGCAGATTTTTAGTATCATAAATAACTGTGGATTGTGTTGATGCAGGGAGGCGCTGGAGGAGTTTGCAGACATGAAAGAAAGAGAAGAGAAGAAGGCCGACCTCGAAAGGGAAGAGAAGAAAAGAGATTACGAAGCCCGAAAGATGCATTACCTCCTCAGCACAAAGCAGGTTGGTGGACCTGTCCCTGACAGCTCCCGTAAACCACTTGGGCCCTTAGCCTGACAGAGATAAAGTAGCAGGCTGAATGGGACATGACTTGTTGAAAAGATATCACAAAGACACTACTTCGAGTTCAATTTCGTGCTTCTGTGTAGGTGCGTGCAGGCACCATGACCGTCTGTGACAGCCGCTTCATGGAGGCAGCCGCTGGGACACGGGCAGAGAGGTCCCAGTCAGCAGTGCGGTCTGCCACTGTGATAACACACCGCCAAGGGCATAACCTCGCTTGTAAAACCCATTCTGAGTGGCTGGTTGTCGTTTTGCGAATCGATCAAGAACTGGGAAGTTATTAAACCGGGGAAGCTTTCATGTTTTCTTTTGCTAATGTTGAGCTAATGTTGAGATTAAAAGCATTCTTGCACCCTTTCTAAATGTTGATGCAAGTTTTCAAGTAAAGCTTTGAACAAAACTGCTTCAGCATTTATATCATCATATTGAGATACAAATGTGGAATTTGCAATTCTTAGAATTATTTTCTTAGAAATGGTAAAATTGTATTGCCTCAGATCTCATCATAGTTGCTAAGAAAAAATACATTGCATGTAGAATATTCTGCTCCCAAAGAAGTGTGGTTAAAAAAAACATAGGAATTTGGGGGTTGAGATGTTTTGTTACTTGAGCTTTAGGCAGGAAACCGGCAATCTGTGGGTTTACACTCCTTCTCATAGATTGTCAAGAACAGTCTCATGTTGCAGCCAGAGAGACACACATTCAAAGGCCTCGGACATGGGCAAGTCAAGTCCATGGTGGTGGCTGGTGGAGGGTGTATCTGAGACTGAATGTCATGCTGGAGGCATCCAAATTCAAAAACCCTGGGCCGCCTGGGTGGCTCAGTTGGTTGAGCATCTGACTTCCGCTCAGATCATGATCTCACCATTCCCAAGTTCCAGCACCGCATCGGGCTCTGTTCTGAGAGCTCAGAGCCTGGAGCCTTCTTCACATTCTGTGTCTCCCTCTGTCTCTGCCCCTCCCCAACTTGTGCTTTCTCTGTCTCTTTCTTTCTCTCTCTCAAAAGTTAATAAACATTAAAAAAAAAAAAAAAAGAAAGAAAGAAACATTAAGTCCTGGACTGGCCGTGTACATTCAGAACAGAGAACTGTACCTCTAGCCTCGATCTGATAGTCTAATTAGCAGTACTTTTCAGTAATGATGACTATCTTTATATTTACTTGGATTTGTATAGCTGAGTTAGCTTTATTTAACAGGCAAGAAAACTGAAACTGAGAGACAATTATGTTTATAGACACAAAACGAGTAGTAATAGATCTGGTACTCAAACTGAGGTCTTTAGACTCTAATTCCTTAGGCAAAGTGCGTCTGGGTGGCTCAGTCAGTTAAGCGTCTGACTTCGGCTCAGGTCATGATCACACGGTTCATGGGTTTGAGGCCCGCGTTGGGCTCTGTGCTGACAGCTCAGAGCCTGGAGCCTGCTTCAGATTCTGTGTCTTCCCCTCTCTCTTACCCTCCCCTGCTCACGCTGTCTCTCTCTCTCAGAAATAAATAAAACATTAAAAAATAAATAAAATAAATACTTAGCCAATAAAAATAATTTTTAAAAAAGTCAAGGTATTTTCAGTTTTGATTATAAATCCATAACAATGAAAAATTTTATCTGTATGATTGGTGGACTATATTTTTTAAGTGTAGACTCACAAATCATGAATTATTTATTAGTAATTTCAATATTGATGAAACTAAAGGAGTTATAAATATATACATTAATTCTTGAAACCTGATATAACTATTGGGTACAGTTGTTTATTTTGATAGCTCTAAACCCCTTTTATGCTTTGAATTTTTCTTAATCTGAGGTCTAGTTGTGTTTTTCATACTTAAAACGGGTAGTGTAATAGCAAAAATAATTTTTGAAATGGTGAAATCAGACTTAATGGAAACTTTGTTAATTCTCTTTTATCTAGGGTTATTTAGATATCGAGTACATAGTGGAATATTTTACAAAGTCCATAAAGACTTAGTTGTTTTACTAACAAAAATAACATAGCAAATATCCATGGAGTACTTACCACATAACAGAGAGTATGATTGATACTTTATATGCATTATTTCTTTAACTATTTTGATTTCATTTCACTTTTAAAATTAAGCACCTGGTTTAACAAAGTATTTCACAAACTTGACCATGTGACTTGACTCCTGGACCTTAATGAATTTTTAATATGACTATTATATTTTAAGTATGTTAATGTTGATAAATGCAAACTGTCATTGCTCTAGACCATTTGTCTTCTTATTTATACCTTATGGAGTGCTGGTAATAGCTACATATATAAACTTTAGTTTAGTGATCCCTTGTCTCCAGAAATCTTAGCATCCAATAGAATGATTTTTTTTTTCATGCACTGTGGTGTAGTAGAAAGAGTAAGTACTGACATCAGTCTCCAAGCTCTCCCACTTAGGGTAACATATTAGGAGATTATCTGGAATTGTCTATTTCACTCTGCATTTGAAAGAACATTATGAGGATTGAATGTAATATATTTAAAATACTACCTGGTAAATAATAAGGATCATATTATTAGAATCTAACCTATCGAGAATAAACAAAGTATCTACACTTTCATTTTCTTCTGTCTTCCTAGCAGTCAGAAACATTCATGTTCTCATTTCTTTGCTTTGCTTTCCTTTAGTGATTAATAAAAATTAGTTAGAAATATTTATAATGATCTTCCCTCAACACCCTCTTCCTGCATTTTATATCTGAACCTAAACAAAGATGTGCAACACTAACGTTAATAAACATATTGAAGTTTATCAATTATTTCAAATAACATATTATTGAGTATCTATAATCTAAGACATATAAATGTATCTGTAGGATCCTTAACCACAAGGAGCATTCACTTTGATTTCAGTCTAATGCCAAACAATTTTTGTACTAGAAAGAAATTGACACCGTTCAATTACAGTTTACATAGCTAGTCTTATTGAAATTAACAACCATTTATATTTATGATTTTCTGATTCCATTTATTAACAAAAATCTTACTTTCCCTAAACTAAGGAAGGCTTAGAAAATTGAAGGCACATGTTTCAATGTAGGTATTATTACTGATTTTCTCAGCATGACTTGGCTATTGGGGAGAAATTAAGCTACAAGTTTCAAAACATCCTGAGATGTTTATGGCTTAATTGCTTACTTTAAGGGTTTTGATTTCAAATTGTATTAAGTTCACATTTAAGCAAAAAATAAAAGCCAAATATGAATTGAGTATTTTTAAATGCTTGTGTTAGTATTAACCCTTAATTTGTGCAGTTATTTGAAAATTTACTGAATAAATGCTCAAGTGTAAATAATTTTTAAAAGAAGTGTATCAGGACAGGAAAAGTTTCGATGATGTATTTAAAAGGAATGATGCTAAAAAAAATTAAAAATAAAAGGACTGATGCTAGTAGCCTTTTTAGAACTATTTTATTAGTGATTTCATAATTTAGGACTGATTTATAATGATATATAATGATAGCTTATAGAATACTAATTTTCATATTAAATTTTCATAGGTCTAATATACCTTCACTTAGATGAGTAGAAATAAAACATTAATTCAGACAAAGAATGCTTTAGAAAAGGTAAGGCATTTTCTAAGCCAAAATTGTATTTGTGAATTCATATATAGATAATAAATGAAGGCATGTGTTATTTAATGTATTAATAGTTTCGGAGACTATTATGCTGATAACCTAGTTTCAAAGTCTATGTTAGTATAAATCTAATGCATATCTTAAAATAGTTTTAAAATCTATCTTGATTTTTACTGATATTAAGTATCTCATCTTTATGCAGGCAAATATGTTAGCACTAATAGGAATTACACAAGTAAATAACTAATATTGCAATGAGTGAATTAATAGACCCCTCAGGGTTTTATTAATTAAAAAGTTCAAGTCATATTAAAGCACCTTTTGTATATGTTTATTTCAATCAGAAAGCTGAACATGGTAACTTATTTGCATAAATAATCAATCACCATTTACTAGTAGTAATAAGGTTAATTTGTTGCTACAGACATAATAGGATTAGTCAATTATATTTCCCAGAAAATACTATTTGTTATGCACCCCATCACCTGTAAAACAGGATTGGGTTTAGCGCCCTCATTAAATGAACACATCAAAAAAATCTTTGTCCCTGTAAAGTTTTATAAAAAGAAAGCTAATTTTAGTTGATTTGAATAAGTAAAATGCAAGCATTGCTTCCATTTGTAAACTTAATTTATCTTTCTGCAAAGATTGATTATTTAATAAAGTTATTTATTTTGATTCAGTAACCAGTCAAACTGAATCTAACACATATAGGACATATTTCCTTTGAAGAAAATCTCATTTGCAGATTTGTTTTATTCCAAATAAACTGACTTTCATTCCCTGTCCTTGTTCTTGGGTAATAAATTATGTTGTCTGCTCCACCTACTGGTAGATACATGCAAAGGCCTATTGTTGGATTCGTTAGAAGATACTGCCTCAAAGATGTTGCCTGAATTTGTACAGATTCTTCTGGAAAACAACAGTTACAGATACAAATAGAAAAATCAAGACCCACATCATAAATAGTTAATGTTTCAAAATATGGGTTATTGTATAAAATTATATACATTGTTTCCTGATCAGTGAAAAATAAAACCCTGTTTTTTATTTCAATATGCCAATAGAAATGGAAAGGTACAAAATATATTCATAATTAAGTATATTATAACTGTATATGTTTTTATAAACAATGGCTTTTCATAGTTTATACATATTCAAGTTAAAACTAAAATGAAAATTTATTAATTAAATAGAATTTGTATACCTTTTACAGAAATAATTTTCATTTCATCATTTATATAGTAGGTTATCAATGTTTTTTCTCCAATGGCTAGTGGAAATTTTTAAATGGACACCGACGTAATGATTTTCAGTTATTTAGGATTCTTTAAAAAGATGCCATGCTCCAATGAATATTAATAAAACATTATCTTTAAGTACTTTGTTTTTTGAGAGAAAGTAATGTTTTCAGCAACTTAGATTTCAAAATTTTGTCAAATCACGTGTACACAGAAGGAAAATAGCTTAATTTTTAAAACTTAATGTAACAAAAATTAATTGATATCCTGTTGATATGGATGACATTTTGGTATGGATAGCATGTTTATAAGATAAATATTATTAGGTGAAAAAATATTAAATTAAGTAGTATAATAAGTCTTCCATGTTGTATATTGCTCCAGCGTTATGATTGGGGAGCTTTTGTGCCCTGCATATATTAAGTACTTAATATGTAATTGCTTACTATAAAAATGTTTGTTTATTTGCTTTGAGAGAGCACGAGTAGGGGGAAAGGCAGAGAGATTGGTGGAAAGAGAGTGAGAATCCCAAGCAGACTCTGCACCGTCACCTCCCAACCGAGCTTGATCTCAGGAGCCATGAGATCATGACCTGAACCAAAATCAAGAGCCAGACGTTTACCAGACTGAGCCACCCAGGCGCCCCATCATTGCTCCATTTTAGTTCGAGGTGATGAAGTAACAGGAGAACGGTAGCCTGCCGGTGTGTACCTGCATACATGCACGTGTGTGTGTGTGTGTGTGTGTGTGTGTGTGTGTGTATGTGTTTGAGTGAGAGAGAGACAGAGATGTGTCTTTGTGTATATGGTATACTTGGAAAGCATCTTCATAGAGCCTTCTCATAAGACATTTTCCTTATTTGGTGATAAGCCACAGCAGTGGCTCGGAAAGTCCAGTGTAACGTTAACCTGCACTGCTGTAACAGCTCTCTGGAGTACACTTTTACACCTTTTGATCTTTACCTGAAATCCACTTCCTTGACTTCAAAATATTAATATTGTTCTTCTGTCATTTCTAGGTTGGCCCTCCACTTTCTCGTTTTCCCTTCCCCCACCCCATCCTTCACCTCTGCATTTCCATGATATATGTGCAAAAGGATGTATGCCTTGATATTTATGGCTGCTAATAGTATCCACTTTATTGAGCATTACATTATGATATTCACCGTCTGATGCAACCTGATTTGGGGCATTCACAGCATTCCTTGGTTCTGCTTTTTAGCTTTTTGGGTTTTTTTTTATGTGCTTCTTTCTTTACTCATCCAAATCAGTCTTTACTTTGATCAATGATCTAAACTATTCCCAGTCATCCAAAGTTTTTAAAATCTTTGACTCTTTTCCCTATATTTTGTAAAATCATCAACTTCTTTCAATTTATTCTTCCTGGTATGTTTTAAATAAATCCCATCATGTCCATTTCCTGAACCCTGGGCAATGGTAACAATCTCTAAAGTGATTTTGTTCATTCTTTTACCCATTGTCCCAGGATATTTACCACCATCAGATAAATTTTGCTACAATAGCATTTTTTATGTCATGTCTTTTTGCAGTTTCAAAACCTCCAAAGATTCTCTGTTGTCTCTAGGATAAAATCCCAAGTTTCAGCATAAACCTTTAAAACTGAAGAATCTGACTCCACCCCACCTATTTAGCCTCATCTTCCTTTCGTCCTCAGGATGAGCATCCTATGCAGTCTGACTTCATACCCTAGAAACATTCATCATAAGGGTCTCTTTATGAGATACGTGACTTCTTTTGGCTTGTCATATTCTGGAAATACAGAAGCTTCCCACGCCCAATCCCCGCAAAAGAGTCAACATCTCGCATATTTTCCTCTAACACTTTGATTTTGCCATTATTTTATCAATAAAGATACATTCCTTTTCCCCTATTAAATTAAAATACTTTCAAAAGGGAGACAGCTGTTGGGGTGTCTTATTAGTATAGCTTGGTGAAAATAACTGCAAATAAGCTATCATAAGAGATGGGAAGAAAAGTATGTCCAGAGCCCTTAAGCAAATCCAGGAGTATGAAGACCAAGATGGGCATAAGGTTGGTAATGAAGGGATCTAGAGATGCTAAGAGATACGAAGACTTCATGGAATATCTGGGGAGAAAAATATGTTTTTGAGGCAGTGAAAAGAAAATGAGGACATATGAAAGAAACTTAACAATTTTGCCATTTTGTTTAGCATCACTGCTATTTAGTGTTCCTGGTTAACAATCTCATTCTAGGTACCTCTGATTTCTTTCCTACATCACACAGCATTCTCAACAATGAATTCTTAATTCTTAAATTATTCTCCCCCTAGTTTTGATACATTTCTATTGGAGTTGAAAAGGTCTCACAGTAAAACTGAGAATTATGGAAGTATACAGTAGTAGATTCTTAAGTCTTCTGTGAAGGATCTGATTTTTGTTTTTACCAACTTCCCAGGAGTTTGTATGTTTCCACAGAGAAAAATATAAAAACAGGACCTCACACTGACAGAGGACAGGACCCTTCACTGGAATATACTAGAGCAGCATGGGGACTTTAGAGATTAATTTTCTAGCTCTTTCTGTTAACAGATATAAGAAAGTAGGTCTAGAAGATGAAGCAACTTGCTCAAGGTTAGATAACTAGTTTATTTAAACTCTGATGTTGGGGCGTCATCAGTACAGTACAGCCACAGTGAAAATCTGAGTTCGTGGTTCTACATCTAGGTCTACGTGTGATTCACCTAAGTAAACTCTACTTGGGAGGGGCTTTACCCTAGGTGTATGACGACTGTCTCTTTATCCTTGAAAACACTAGCATTCTGAGTATATACTGTTCCTTGTGTTGCCTCACCTCATTGAACTCTCTTTTTTACCCTTTCTCTGAAATGTTTTAGTACTTAGAAGACAATGATTTGAATGAGTTCATGGACAAAGAGAAAGGCTAGGGCCTGTGTGTAAAAGATTGAAAGAAACAAGCTAGAATATAATGTCGATTTCTCTGGTGCCTTTCTGTGAACAGCTCAAAGCACTTTTATTATATTTATCCCCACAATATTCTATAAAGCGGCAATTATCTTTCTGGTGACTAAAAGACTATTGTTTGGTAATCATTTTTCCTCTAGACACTTGGCAGATTTATTCTTTCAAGAAGACTATGTAGCGAATAAAGGTCTGACCTATGATCTTTGGATCCATAGTTTAAGAGGCGGGTCCTCAAGTTTGGCCATTTGCTCTTGGTCCCAAGTGAGCTGTCCACATCACAAAACCATCACATAATTTGTTGTTATTGGCAGCTCTCTGTTCAGAAAAGGCCAAGGACTGAACTAGCATGGCGAATGAATTAGCTATTAACTTTTACATTTTATTTCCTCCCTCTTTAACATTATCGTTTTTATTACCCTGTAATGTATGAAAGAGATAAAATTATTGTCCATTGTCAGTACTCTTTGAAGAGACAAAGTGAAGTGGTTAAAAAAATAAATAAAAGCGTGTGTCCCCAAATAAGTGTGTGTCCCTGCTTTTCTCCCTGCCACCATTCGGCCACTGTGAGTCTAAGAAATGGAGGCAAAAATAAAATAAAAATTAATGTAAAGTGAGACCCTTCAGATAGAAAAGTGCCTTTGCTACTTTTCTTATATGTCTTTTCCTCTCCAGTGTGCTACGTTCTAAAACTTATTTTAAACAATATTCTTTAGCAAAAGACACTGTACACCTCTCCCGTGCATGTGACCAGGGGCAGATTCATGTGCTGTGGGGCCTGAAGCTTTTCTAAGATGTTAGGATCTACCTTCAACAAGAAAGTGTACAAAGTTACAAAATACAAGAAGATGGCTGTTTTTATTGATGAGCAAAAAAATCATTTCAAGCACATTTCAAATTTTAACATCTGAGAATACCACAAAACTCAAAATCTGAATATAGCAGTAGTTGTATTAACTCCTTGATAGCGCTCTGATATTTTTTCCACTTCTTTTTTTTTTTTAATGTTTTATTTATTTCTAGGAGAGAGAGAGAGAGACAGCGTGAGCAGGGGAGGGTCAGAGAGAGAGGGAGTCACAGACTCTGAAACGGGCCCCAGGCTCTGAGCTGGCAGTCAGCACAGAGCCCGACGCAGGGCTCGAACCCATGAACCGNGGCTCGAACTCACGAGCCGCGAGATCATGACCTAAGCGGAAGTCGGCCGCCTAACCAACGAAGCCACCCAGGCGCCCCTATTTTTTCCACTTCTTAATCGATTAGAAAAGACTGAGGTTTTGTGGTTCCTTCTCCTTTCACTAATTATAATACTGTGAAATATAAAACTTAGAAATACAAGGAAGTTATACCATGGCTTTAACTAGATCTAATAAGGTTCTAATAGTTTGGTAGATTTGAAGATTTACTGCTGCTTATTATTATGACTACTTTTCTATTTTTAAGAAACTTCAGAACTATTTTAGAATGAGACGAGTTGGAAGTTAGATGGTGTTGTAATGGATGAATAATGAAGAGGTAGATTTTGTCACTGTTCATCAGCTTATGATTTACCCTAGCTCTCCTGCAAGTCCAGAAGAATAACTTTATACAGATAAGCCCTGCTCTCCTTATATTCTCGATATTTAATTCATTCTTCTGGATTGGAAAACTTTAGAAATATTTCAACTGAATATCTAGTAACCAAATTTTAAAATCTCAGGGTTTGGATTAATCCATCTTCTTTCTTCCCTTCTTCTTCCTTTAATCTTCTTTATACCTCCTTCCTCAACCCTGTACCCTACAGTCAAAAACACTCCTTTGTATTAAAACTAGGGACATAAGGAGACAGTTTATATTTTCAAATGTTTCTTAAAATGAACTCTTAACTAAGTCAGTGGTCAGTATACTCAAACATTGACTAATGTAGCTTATTTGATCATTAATGTCACTACTAAGAACATGAGTATTTCTTAACTCTTGAAGTGTAATGTAAGACATAGCCCAAAACAAGAAATCATCTATGACCTTGAGATTTTATACAGTATAAAGTAGGTAAATATTTTAAAAGACATAGAAAGTTTGTACCATATCTTATATATTTATTACAATCACAAAAGAAACATAACTAAAGAAGTACGTTGTTTATTCAAAAATGTATATTAAAAATTAGTTTCATTTTGGTGTGACAAACGTGACTTTAAGTATTTTAGTGTAAAGTGGCAGATTTTCTGTTAAATAGTCTTGTCAATTGGTGTTTCTATCTATTTTTTGATAGTTGGAAGTATTTCACTGAAAAAGGAGTTATGTTATCTATACAATATTTCAGCAGACAGTAGTTGTAATCTGGGGAGAAAATGGAAGGAAGGTGTGAAGAAGGGAGAAAACGGAAAGAATTTGTTACTAAATCTTGATCTGTTAATATCTTTTGGGTCTAAAATAAATAAACTGCAGGTCTCAATAGCTGTTATTATACTAAAAGGAGAGTCTGACATCTCTCAGTTTAAAGTTACATTTTCAAAGTGCTTATATAATGTAAAATGTTCCTGTAGTTTTAGTCCCTTTAACAAGTTGAATTTAAAATTTGTTCTCTTAAATTTATTCACCTTGATTTTCCATCTGCTTTTAAATTAATACATGTATGTATAATTATATGCCTATAATTTCAGTTTTAATATCAATTTTAAGTAAATTGTGAATCATTAAGATGATATAATTTTGTTGTACTCATATTTACTATTTATGCTTATGCTGTACATGCATAAGTTAATTTATGATCATCTGAATTAGTCTTAAATTCACATCATTAAAATGGTTCCATTTATTTTAACTGGTTTATTTAGTTTTTTCTATATCCATACCCAAATATAATATAATCTTAATATAACACTTCCCACCGGCATTCTGATTACATCTACTTCCCTCTAAGGTAGGTTAATTCATAAAGGAGAGCAACTGTGTCACTTTAATATCCCCAATTTCTAATACCAAAGTCATGGTATTTCCAAGAGTACTAATTCAGATTTGTAATACTTTCACATTAAAAGCAAGAAAGGCAGCTTTTATTTCAGTACCAGCAATTCACTATTTCTTCTCTGAATTAAATAAAAACTATAAATAAAACTATCATTTTGACACATGTAATAATTTTTAGTAACTGGTGCCTTTATTTGGTAAAATATTTTATGTATTTTTTAAAGTTTTTTAGATGCTTATTTGTTTATTTTGAGAGAGAGAGAGAGCGTTGAGCAGGGGAGAGGCAGAGAGAGGGAGAGAGAGAATCCCAAGTAGGCTCCACACTGTTAGCACAGAGTCCGATGCAGGGCTCGATCTGTAAACTGAGATCATGTCCGAAGCTGAAATTGACTAGATCCTCAATGCACTGGGCATCTAGGTGCCCCTTAGGTGGATTTTAAAAGGGCAAATCCTATATTCAAAGAAAACACAAAGGGGAAGCTAACTTTTTAAAAAACCTTTTTATGTCCCCAAGTAAGCCAAGTTACATAGCTAGACAGGGTGAAGGTGAAATTCAAACTAAGATGTGACTGTCTTCAAAACCATGCTTTCTCATTATGATATGGTTTAAAAAGGGCTGAGATAGGTCCTAGCTCAACATTATTTTCCTGGATGATGCCTGAAATTATATCTTTAAGTTTCTATTTATTTGAAGGTAACTACTAGACAATATAGTCAGCATTGTTACCTTTTAATGCTTTGTGTGAATTAGCTTATCAGTTTCTTTAAGCATCAGGAGGTGGGAAGCGTGAGTCTAAGATGTAGGGCCCCCTCACAGGAAGACAGGCAAGCCTTCATGGGCACTTCTGGATAGGTGTTGGGCAGGGTGTTTGTCTTGTTGGGAAAAGAACCATGAGGAAAGGAATAAGAGTGAGTACTTACATCATCTAGTAAGTATTTTTGCCATTGAGGCATCAGCTGAAATTCTGCAACAACAGGTATCCTATTCAACACAACTACACATTGTTTTATGATCATATGATTTGAGATGAGGAGATATCTATAAGAACACAAATGATTTTGACATCTCACTCTTGATCTAACTAGTGGTGTGTAAAGGTGAAGGTCAGTGAAGTTGAAGGAGTTGAAGAACCATGAAGCTGTGCTATTGGGATGGTCACCCACCTATGCATGAAATGCCTAAAATTATCCCCGATCACTCAGTAGAAAGGAAGACTGAACTAGGTGCCAGTGACTATCATGAATATGGGCAAATGACCAGAGAGTCTGTGTATGATAACCACAAGGAAGGACAAAAGATTGCATATGTGTATTTCAAAAAGGTCAATGAGTACTGGTTTGAAAGTGACATTGTGAACTAAGAAAATGCAAATCTCTCCCTAGTTACTGTGATACAGAGGAGGTCTAAAATGCTTTGTTCAGTGGTCCTGAAAAGGAAGTGGTGTTCTAGAGGCGAAGGAAGCTCCAGTTATAATAATAATTAAAAAAAAAAAAAGGTAGAGAATTTATTTATTGAAAAGTTTGGGTGCAAAGAGAAGTTGGGGGAGGGGAAAGGGTTTCACTGGGCAAGGTTGAAATGATTATAGTCAAGGGATCAGAATTGTTGGGAAAAAGAATAGGGTAGTTGAAGATGAGCATACAAGAGAATATAAAGGAGAGCTGGGATTAATTTGGCAGGCAATTGAGCACGAGAGCATTTTGATCAAAAGGCAAGTAGATAAAGAAGAAGCGTTTGATCCAATTATCTCTTATTGTAGAGAAATTTACGTTGGTGTTCCTGTTCTTTATTTTCATTAACACAGTAATGAAATAATAGACTGAAAGTGAAGTAATGGGTTAAATGGAGAAGGAAGGTATTCTTTCCTCGTATTTTTGAAATGAGGAATCAATGAAAATGCCCACATAGGAACCTGTGAAACAACCCAGTAGTATACCCCAAAAGCCAGAGGCTAGACTTTATCCATTTTATACCAGATCAGTTTTTTGATAAAAATATTGTGTTGGCCAACTTCCTTCGATTAAATCACTTTCCCTTTAATTCTGTTTGTGGCCAAATTGTGTTACCACGACAGGGGCTTACAGTTTGAGTTAAGATAAAAGATAGCACAATTGGGAAGCATTGTGTAATTTTCTGGGCTCCCTACCACCAAGGAGGTCAGAGCAATATAGGAAAGCAAAAGATAACCCAAAAAGATAAAATTTTTAAGGGTAACACAGAAAAGTGCAAAAATCCTGTTCAGCTCAATTATCACAAAGTAGCAGGTATAATCTGTACCTAATAGGTACTAATTAATAATTTCCATACAGGAAGCCACAGGTCTACAGAACAAGACTGTGTGAGAGCACAGTAGTCTGAAAATGAGGTGGTCTTTGAGATCTGGTCACAAGATTGTAGCCAACAAGATTAAGGCAACAGAGCGTTTCCCCATGAGGCAGTCAATCCTATACTTTTGATGAAACTTAAAATGGCTTCCTCCTGTTTGCTTAAGAAATCTTTCTTCAAAGACTCTTGGGAAATCAGTTTCTTACAGAACCCCAGATAACACTGGGAATACAGTTTGACAAATGCTCCTTTCTATTACTACATTTTCTTTAGTAAAAGGAAGTTTTCAGTTCTGTTGCCTGTTTCTGTAATGCTAAGTATTTTTCTTTCAGCAACTAATTGTCTTGAAAGTCATCTTTGAAACCCAAACTATGAACTCACTTTTATTTTTATTTATTTTTAATATTTTTAATGTTTATTTTTGAGAGAGAGAGAGAGAGAGACAGAGCATGGCGGGTGAGGGGCAGAGAGAGAGACACACACCCACAGAATCCAAAGCAGGCTCCAGGCTCTGAGCTGTCAGCACAGAGCCCAATGTGGGGCTTAAACTCATGAACCGTGAGATCACGACCTGAGCCGGTCAGATGCTCAACTGAATGAGCCACCCAGGCGCCTCTGAAATCATTTTTAAATTAAATCGTGTGTAGAAGAATGGAACAAGAGAAAGTAGTAGGTTTCTGGGGCGGGGTGGGGGGGAGTGGTATCACACAGAAGGTTTTGGATGGGTGGTGGTCATAAAAACATCCTTTACTATTTTTCTTAGGTCAGTCAGACATTTCTCATATGTATAATAAGCCAGTAGAAAGTGTAGTCTAAGCCATCGCAATAGGGAATTTTCAAATCACTGTGGAATTGGACGTCCACTTTCACAGCTCTATTCAAATTAACTTTAGATAAGGTCACCCAGGAGTCTCCTAATTTTAAATCCACCAGACGTCAGGGAGATTTGCACATCACACCTGAGATACTGAAACTTCCATTGGCCTTGATGACCTTATGGTCAGCTTTTTCTTCTACTCTTTCATCATTTCTTCTTAGTCTTCTTGAATAATTCTTGTGTATCTTGTTTACTCTGATATAGGACTATTTATAGTTCTTTAATATCAAAGTCATTTAAAGTTTCTATTCCTTGGCACATCACTGTTTTCTAGGAATGCCTTCCTTGATCTTACACACCAGACACATTCTTTGTCTTCCTTCACATGTTTCAAATACCAGCCATCCTAACCCCACAGAATAGTCTATTCTCAGTATTGGTATATATCTATATCAATACTGATTTCAGTGTCTTATAATTATTTATAAGCTGTCAATGCTGTGACACAAATGGAAAAGCAGGAATCCGAGCCAAATCTGGAGAGAGTGCCAAGGTAGCAGATCGAGGAGGGGAGGAAGTAAATGAAGCTGGAGTGGTTTTTTTTTAGGGAGGAAGGGGGGATTCTATTCTATGTTAGGAAAAAGAGCAGGCCTAGAACATTTTCCTAAGCAAGAAAATAAGCAACTTTCATTTATTCCTTTCAGGGATTAGTACAATAGTGACCTGACATTTACAGAGAAAAAGATAATGGGATTGTTTAGTGGGAAAGATTTCCCAAAAAGTCTTTTATGTGCAATCTTCTCTCAGAAATTCTTTCAAACTACAATATAGTTAAAGGGAATCCTGACTGGGAAAAACAATGCTTTCAGTCACAAGATTTTCTGAGTCATGATAATATTGTTATATTTTAGAAGACTCAAATCAGTCTCTACTTCTTTTTCTTTCCTGGCAGTCAATGAATTACGATGTGATTTGTGCCACAAGAACACAGTTTGCTTCTGTGGAGGTCACCTGTCACCTTCTAATTACCATGCCAGTGGTGCCTTCTTCGTTCCCATGCTGTTCCACCTCTCCCGAGCTTCTGACATGGCTGACCCCCTTCACAGAACCATCTTCTCCCTTGTGTCCTGCCTTGCCTCCCTCGCTGTTTGCTCTTTTGAGTGTCCTTCATGGGCTTCTCCTCGTCCACTCATCTCTTACATGTGCACACTCCTAAGACTTTCCCCCTGAGTTTCCCACATGCTCTCCCTCAGTGACCCCATTCATTTTCATACACTCAGCTATTTTTATTCAGAACACAGCTCCATTTGCTGACTCCAACCTCTTTCCCAAGTTCCAAACCTACTCTTAGAACTCTACACTGGACCTTTCAACCTGGATTTTGGAGAAGCTCCATTCTAATAACTCCAAAACAGGTAGTAATATCCCTGCCTGACTGTCCCTCTTTCCACATTCTCTACCTGGGATCTAAGCCCAAGTTTTTCCATAAGTCCACATTCTGTTATGTTCTTCTTAATAAACATATTATCAATGTCTTCTGGTTTTGTTTCTGTAGAATGCTCCCTGTCCATGCCTTTCTTCTATTTCCACTGCTCTTTCTTCTTACCTTTCAATAAACAGTCCACATTTCTCCAGACTGCTTGTCTCTATTCCTTATTCAGATAAACATGGATTGAGGGTCTACTCTGAGCCAGGTATTAGGATAGGCTATAAGTCAAGGTGTTCAATTTTGGCTCCACATCAGCTTTTTTTTTTTTTTTTAATGTTTTTTAATTTATTTCTAGGAGAGAGAGAGAGAGAGAGCGTGAGCAGGGGAGGGTCAGAGAGAGCGGGAGTGACAGACTCTGAAACAGGCTCCAGGCTCTGAGCTGGCAGTCAGCACAGAGCCCAACGCGGGGCTCGAACCCACGAACTGTGAGATCATGACCTAAGCGAAAGTCGGACGCTTAACCGACTAAGCCACCCAGGCGCCCCTCAGCTTTAAAACAAAGAATTAAATCCAGACTGCTTCAAAGATTCTGGTTGAGTTGATCTAGGGTGGGGTTTGGACATCAGTATTTATCAAGTTCTCCAAATGACTATTACATGTCGCAAGATTTGAATACCACAAACTTAAGTACATAAAGGTTGAGAAAATGGACATAGTTCTTGCCTTGATGGAACTTAAATTCTAGATAATTGGGGAGATAAACATCAAAGAATTGTCATATATGTGTATAATTATAAGCTGTAAGTGCCAGGAAGAAAATGAACAGAAGACTTGAGAGGGAGAAAAAAATATAATAAGACAAAATGTATGGGGGAATCACAAGAGGTTTTTCTAAAGAAGTGATATTTAAAATGAATTCTTTGGAATGAGTGTAGTTTGACCAGAGAAATAAGCAGATGGAAAAAAAAAACCAAAACATTACGGTGAATTTGAGTCATGGAGTAACCTGGCATGTTGTGAGGAAATGAAAACCAGTGTGGATAGTATGTTGAGGGGTAGAAAGAGTGGCTTAAAAGAGGCTGGAACAGAAAAAAGGACTTTGTTCAGAATTTGTTAGAATTTTCAAGCACATTAAAAATACACATAGTTTTTTAAGGGCTAAAATAATTGTTTTAATTATTGCTCTGGCTTCCCTGTAGAGGGTAGGAGGGGTTCAAAGCTGAGCAGATGGAGAAGAACTCAATTTCAGTTTGAAGCATTTTGGTAAAGATATTAAGGTTGCTTGAATAAAGGTGGTGGCTGTGGGCCTGAATAGAAGCCTACAGACTCAAGATAGAATTTGGAGGTAGCATTAATAGACCTTGTTGCTGGGGTGGATAGAAGGGACAGAGGAAGATCATGCCTCATCAAAAGTGATTCTCAGGTGTCTGACTTAGGATTCAGAGTTGATGGCACCATTTGCTTTTTTTTTTTTTTTTTTTTTGTAATAGACTTTGTTTTAGGGTAGTTTTAGGTTCATAGCGGAGTTGAACAGAAGGTAGGGAGACTTCCTATACACCTCGTGTCTATACCCATCTCTTAATCTCCATTTGCCTTTTCTGGACCATTTTATAGAAATGAAATTACATAATATGTGGTACTGTATCTAACTCCTTTTATTTAGAATAATGTTTTTGAGATTCTTTCATGCTATAGCACATATTAGTATTTCATTTCTATTTATTGTTGCATAGTGTTCTGTTCTACAGATAACAACATTCAGTTAATTTCTTAATCTGTAGATGAACATTTGGATTGTTCCATTTCAATCTTTGCATCAGTGAATAATGCTGCTATAAACATCTGCATGCAAGTCTTTGTGTGGGCATATTTTTCAGCTCTCTTGTACAGATTCCCAAGAATGGAATTGTTGTATTTTACGCTAAGCATATGCTTAACTATTTTTAATAGGCTTTTTATCATTTGAGCAGTTTTGGGTTCACAACAAATTTGGTCAGGAAGTTGCCATATACTCTCTACCCCCACACATCATTATTACCTAAGGTCGATCGTTTACATTAGGGTTCACTCTGGATGGTATATTCTATTCTACTCTTATCTCACTTGCATGATTTCTAAAGAAAAGTTGAATGTAATTCTTATCATTGCTCCCCTGTAGATAAGGTGCTTATCACCTCTGCTTCTCATAAGATTTTGAATATGATATGTCTGGGGATGTTTGTTTTTGTGTTTATTTGCCATTTATTTCAGTTGGTGTTTTCTGAACTTCTTGGATCTGTGTTGAGGTATGATATTAATTTGGGGAAATGATATTAAATTGGGAAGGTCATCATTACTTCAAATATGTCTTCTGCTGCTTTCTCTCTTCCTTCTTCTAGATGTTCCCATTATGTGCATGTTATACCTTTTGTAGTTGTCCTACCTTTCTTAGATACTCTTATTGTATTTGTATCAGACATTTTTTTTCTTTGCCTCTCCATTTTGGAAGTTTCAGCTGACATATCCTCAAGCTCAAAGATTCCTTTCCTAGCCATGTCCTGTCTCCAAAAAAAAAAAAAAATCCACCAATAACAGTCTTTATTACTATTACCATATTTTTTGATCCCTGGCATTTTCTTTTGATTCTCTCTTAGAATTTCCATGTCTCTGTTTTCATTGCCTATCTGTTCTTGCCTACTAACTACTTTATCCACTGGATCCCTTAACTTATTAATCATAGTCATTTTAAACGACAGTCATTTCTGTTCTGATAATTCCAATACTGCCATATCTGATACTAGTTCTGTCTCTTTGTATTGTGGTTTACACCAGTGTTTTCATGGAGTCTGTTTCTGTAGACTTCATATACTAGTAGGGCCTGCTTAAGACTTACTCCTCAGTTTACCTTTGAAAGGAGAATGTGAAAATCAATAGACTCCCATTTATGCAAAAAGTAACTGCAATCTGCAGCCTTCTAGAGTTTGGCCCCCATTTATCTTTATAATCTCATCTCTGACTATAGCTTCATGCTTACACTGGCCAATGTGATGTTCACTGAACAACTACACTGTGTTTTCCCACAAATATGTTTGTCTTTATTTTTACCCTTCTCTTAGCTTGGAATGCCTTTCTTCCCTTTTTTATTGCCAAAATTCTAACCATCCTTAGAACAAAGCTAGATACTTTTTCCATAGAGTTTTCTAAAAGATGAATACCTTTCCCATAACCTCTGGTGTATACCTCTTCTACAACAGTAATTAGAGGTTACTTACTACAGGCTGGCTATGTTATTATCAGTCACAAAATCACTCTCCTAAGCCTCCCTCCACCAGCACTGAGAATGGCTTGATGGGAGTGATCTCTTTTTATTCATCTGTACCCACCTTAGATCCAATAAAGTGTTTCTAAGTTAGTAGCTGCTAAATACTTATTGAATTGAATTAGTATATAGAAGATGGTATTTTATTTAAATTTCTTTGTCTTATTCAATATTTAATGAAATCATTTTAATATATGATAACAATTAAGATATCAAAATGATTTATAAATATCATTTGCTAAACTAATGAAGCCAGCTACATCTGGAGTCTTGATTCAACATGACACCACTCTGTACTTTGACTCAAACCATTTAAAAATTCTACCTCTTAACTGAAGTAACAGAAGAGTAAACCATGTGTCATTAGTAGGTTTTTTTTTTCATATTGCTTTATATAGATAAATTTTATACCAAATCTATTCTTGGTGAATACCGAATATTCCCATGAAATTTTTATTCCTTCTGGGGTCCTGCGACTGAGGGGTAACATGACTATTGTCTGAAATGCATGTGGAGGCATAAGCATTGTAGCTGAGAAATGACCATGTTTCCTTTGAGTTCTCAGCAAGAGTAATTGAATGTAGAATATCTTACTAAACACTGGACTGTGACAGTGTATTAACACTCTGACTATCTCCTAACAGCAGGGCAATTATTTGCTGAGTGGGATTTTTATAAACCCCCTGGCACTAGTATGTCCTGATAATGATGATGAAGTGCACTGGTCAGTGTTGATTCAGCAGAGTCCTTAGCCTCACAAATACTTCATTCACAGTCTCAAGACCACTTTTACTTTCCTACTTATTAGAGGTCTTTACTACTCTTCTGAGCTGGCTTAGAGTCTAATTTGTAAAACAATTTTTATTCAAACTTAGAACCTGAACATATTTCAAACTTAGAACCTGAACATATTTCAATCAGCCCCCCTCTTTAGAACCACATATCTCCCCCCATGCTCACAAATTCTGAGTCCGGGTCCAAGGAAATACTTTTTTTTTTAATTGTGTTCCTTTATGCGGCAATCCGCAATTCCCATTTCCTGTGTAATCGTCACTTGCAGAAGTAAAACTTGAATGCGCCCACCTCTCCTGTGTTCTTAGTAGCTCTTCATTCCTGAATAAGCAGTTACTTTCAAATTATGACAAATCATTATTTCTAGATGGCAGAATCCTAAATTGAAATGCTAGGCATTCTGCTTTGGAAGTTGTAGGGGTACACAGTCATGCCTCAAATTCCTTGTATTTTACAGAAACTTGTTTTAAAAGTAAATCTCAATAACAGAGAGAAGAAGAAAAAATTAGAAAATAGCTTCCTCCAGGCAAAATGAAGTTCTGTGGATGAGTGGGAAATGACCATAAAAACATTCTCCATGAAATAAAACAGTAGATGCTTCAGATCTACCATCTACTTGTTTTTAAACCAACTGTATTTTTTTAAAGTACACTCCCACACAATACTTATAAAGAATAAAAACTGAGAAGAAAAGAGCAACTGATTGTTAGAAATATGGAATGGTTCAAGATATTAATGTGATGCTAAGGGTGACTGGGTAACAAATGGTACATTTGCTCGTTGCTCAACCTGACATAATTAATATTCCAGGTCATGCTTAAGTTCCCATGATAGAGGGTCTGAAGGGGGGAATTCAAGAAAAATATATATCTATTATATAACTCATTGCCTTTTTTTTTTCCTTTTGACGAGTCAGAATCATAGCCTTTAAAAAAAATCAGTGCTTTCACACCTCATTTGCCGTATTCACCACTGGGCCACCAGTCAGCAGCCCAGCCTGATGCAAGGAGGTCAGTAAGAAGCTATTAGCAGAGTCCTCTCCTGAGATTTCTTGGGTCTTATTGAGTTGAATGTTAGCATGACAGTACTGCAAATAACTCAGTTGTAGGCTTTTTTTTTTTTTAAAACAGTTAGCACAGATTTCCCCATAGTGTTGGTCACTCTAGAAAATTATTGCTGAAAATGAAGTCCCAAAAGCTAGCTTGGCAGTAGCCCTTCTAAGTTGTGAAAAATGTGAAAACTGAAAAATATGTCATGGTCCCTTAGGATTAACTTTGTCTTTTGTGACTCATAGTAATATTTTAAAAAATCAACAACAAACCATTATTCACCGGTGCCTTACATGCTGCATTGTGACATGTAGCAATTGAGACAATAGTAAGTTAGGATTGTTTTATTTACTTAAAGAAGTAACAGATAAACGAATACTGTATCAGTATAAATAAATAGAGTATTTGCTTGCTGTAGAGACTGAGGGAGGGCTGGACTGTTTTCATTGACGTAAGTTAGCAAATGTATTAAATTAATTTCTAAAATAACTGACACCTTGAAGATTTTAAATGATACATTTTAAATTCAATTAAAATATATTTTCTACCTATATTTGATTTAAATTGCAAAGAGAATACACATGAGGAGGTCTCCATATAGGTTGCAAAATATAATTTAAGAAGGCTATCATGTCTACTGATCTATTTGCATTTCCCATCTAGCCTATGTATACATGTGCATGCAAATGTGGAAGGAGACCAAAAAAGATTTCTAATGGGGTAAAGTTAATAGCAGTTATTGAAGTAGATAGACATTTTTAAGTGATAAATTATAACCTAGTTAAATTGTATGTATTTTACGATTTTAATCTGCAAGGTTGTGGAAATGAGAAACTAGTAGACTTAAGTTAGCCAGATCATCATGAAATAGAATGGCATCCTCCTTTCTCATGGACTATAGAGATTTAGTTATATTTTATGTCAGAGTAGTCTTTTTAATATAATATTGTGTTTTTTCTCATTATAATAGGTACATTCTCATCATAGAAAATTACCCTAAAAATCATTTTAAAAATTATCACCCACTTAAAAATTACACTAAAAACTATTTTAACTATATGTGTACATACTTTCTTTAATTAACATCATTTAAACTGTTTAATGAATCTGCCTTATTTGATTTTTAGTATTATACTAAGACAGTGTTAGTATGACATAAACTATGGTTTATACGATTACCCATAATGTTTTCAAAAAGCTTTTTTTCTTGTATAAATTATATAGGGAAAAAAATCCCAAAGAAAATCCAGTTTAAGACTATTTTTAAGATATTTAAATATATTTACATTGGTTTCATTTTACCTAATAAAATTCAACTGTAACAGGAAAAGTTGAGTTAGAGGTGACTCAATGGGTCTGTGATAATTTAGTTCTAGCTCACAATGTGTTTGAAAGCACTTTGAAACTAATATGTTAAGAAAGATAAAAAGAGTATAATCTATAATTCCTTGAAAGAAGTTGATAAGATTTTAAAATAAACCTGATATTTTACTGAGATATTGATGTGGTTTTGGAAAACAAGAGTCAAAGAGAGGCTTCATGGGCCTTTCTAAACAGCACGTCATTATTCTGCATAACCACACTTAGCATTTATTCTTTTGAATGTCTACTATGTACCAAGTACCTCTCTAGGCCATGGGGATACAGAAATGCCTAAAACAGAGGCTCTGTGCTCCAGCTGCTGGTTTGGGGAAGACTGATACACACAAAGGTGATTATGAAACAATGTGGTAGGTGGGTAGGAACTGTGAGCAAAATGTCCCCAGGCTATTAATGAAGCGTTAGGGATAGGACACTGACTGTAGCCTCAACTGGTTTTAGACAAAGGCTAACACTTAATTGAAGTTATTAGGCTGGAAATACAAAAATTTGGGGGCGCCTGTGTGGCTCAGTTAGTTAAGCATCCAGCTTCGGCTCAGGTCATGATCCCGCAGTTCATGATTTCAAACCCTGCATCATGATCTGTGCTGACAGCTCCAATCTGGAGCCTGTTGCAGATACTGTGTCTCCCTCTCTCTTGCCCATCCCCTGCTCACACTCTGTCTCTCTCTCTGTGTCTGTCTGTCTCTCCCTCTCTAAAATAAATAAAACATTAAAATTTTTTTAAAAAGAAATACAAAATTTTCTTAGGATGATTTTTCAAAGACAACAATCTTAGGTAATCATACTACTTTGGAGCTGCTGATTCCATCAGGTAAATATAGTGACCAGAAAAGTTTATGCATACAATGGTGGCATAAGAGAAAAGCACATAGTAGGAAAAATATATGGGTTTAATGGATACATTCTTTACATTAGTCTAGAGTATCTACACAGAAACCAAAACACATCAATACTATGCTTTAAATGCAAGTTATCCTTATGATTATGTATTTGTATATATGAAAAAAGTATCAAAATATGGTTCTATACATTTTGTATACTCAAGTACCACTGAGTTTTCAGAGAATGAACGTCTGCTAAGCTTGAATTTAACATTTGTTGTACACACCTCTGTTGAACCTCTATTGCATAGCAGGTACCGGGCTAATATGTAAGCGGACTATTTTGATACAGTGGGTGACAAAGTCAATGAAAGAACATTAAGGGTATATGACACTTCATAAGTACAACACTTAATATAAGATACCATTTTGATTATTATTTTAAAGAACTTAAAATAGCTGCCACTAAACAGGTTGTATAATGCATAACCATTAAAACAAGTATTTACTGAGCATACTTTGTGCCTGAAACTGGTTCAACCATTGCACAGTTGAGTTGTATGAGCGAATGGTATGATTAAATATATATGTATATATACATATATATATATGTGTATATATATGTATATATAAACACACACATACATAGTCAATAGTCACAAGACAGAAACAATGACTTAATGTCCTTCTTTTATGTTTTCTTAAATAGATTTATATAAAATATACCATCTGTGCCAGACAGAAGCTAGAGCTGAGTGGAGTTTTGTTGTTGTTGTTTAACATTTATTCATTTTGGGGGGGGGGAGGGCAAAGAGAACGGGGGGACAGAGGATCTGAAATTTGCTCTGAGCTGACAGCAGCAAGCCTGATGGGGGGGCCTCAACTCACGAACCATGAGATCTTGACCTGAGCTAGATAGAGTCAGTGCTCAACTGACTTTATTGCTCAGTGGTTTTTAACACGTTTAGTCTTTAACTATGGATGATTCTAAAATTGTTAGTCTAGAGCAGAGACAAAGTGAGTACTTGCAATCTCCTTTGATGAATCTGAAGTCAGCTTCTAGCTAAGAACTAGAGTTCTATTTTAAAAATAGCCCTTAAACATATGAAACTTGTAATGATATAATTTTATCTTCCTTTTATGTCATGTGAAAATTAAATACAAACATCAAGATTATGTTCTTTTTCTTTAGATTCCAGGTATATACAATTCACCATTCAGAAAATATCCTGATCCATGGGAACTGCGGTTACAGAAGGCAAAGCCCTTAATAAGCCAAAGGCCTAAAGTTAAGAAGATCGGCGTCAGTGTTAGCCACTGGCTGGCGTGTACAAGTCCCCACTCCTTTCCTGAATCCAAATTTCTGCCCCCCATTGATAGGAAGCCATGTCAGGTACTTATTAGTCCTACGTAAGAATTCTGTCAATGATTGTATTCTTGTCGACTTTTTTTAAAGGTTATTGTTGTGTTGCTTTGTCTTTGTGATAAGAAAGGAAAATTATGTTTTATGGAATCTAACTCTAATAAATACAGAGTATGTTTCAAATATATACCAAGGAAGTAATCAAATATTTCTGTAGTACTGAATTTCATTGTTTCAGGTATGGAGTTAACACATAGGATTTTTGGCTAGGATCTACTCCTTTTCTGTAAAAATATTGTTATAACAGTACTTGTTATAACATGCTGCTAGAAAAATAAGATGTATTATCAACTTTATTTAACATCTCATGTGATGATTCACATCTTCATAAACAATTTTAAACATGATTTAAGTTTGAGTAATTTAAAAAGTACAAGTTGGAGAATTACAGAGGACTGAAAACAATGCAGGACTCAATCAGATACAAAAAAATCTTCCCTGTGTGTTGGTATCTATATACCAATCTCTATACCAGATTAGCAAATGACTTCCTAGGGCTAAAGGAGAGAGTGGGATGTGTTGGGTGATGATAGTCACTGTCCTGAAAGCCCTAGAAAGCAACAATTCTATCATCCCCATCAATATTTAATCTGGAGTAGACAATTGCCACCAGGTGGCATCAACCTAGAATTGGGTTGATTTTGATTTTCATGGCCAGACTTCTGGAACTCGTACCTGATAGTTCCCTACATGCACTTGCCTCTGTCCATCTTTTGCTATATAATAAAAGGCTTCAAAACCTGATGGCTTAAACTAACACATTGCTTATCTCACAGTTTCTGTGAGAAACTGGCGTATTGTAGGTACAGCTTTGGTGAGTACCTCTGACTCAAGATCTCTCATGAAGTTGCAATCAATGTGCCAGCCAAGGCTATGATTTCATGTGAAAACTCAACTGTAGGGAAGAAAGGAAGGATGAGGAGAGCCTCTTGCAAGGTCACTCGTATAGTTGGTTGTTTTCATATCTCATCCCCCCTCACGTTGGCCTCTACACTACTGCCTCACTGCAGCTGGCTTCCCTCAGGGGAATGATCTAAGAGATGATTCAGAGAGTTCTCAAAATGGAAGCCTCAGCCTTTTTATGACCTCATGCCACAAGTGACATCCCCTTACTTCTGCCATATTCTGTTTTTTTAATGTAGTAAGTGTAGTCCACACAAGGGCTTGAATCCCAAAGTGGGATCATTGGCAGCCATCCTAGAGATTGCTTTTCACACACACAGCCATTTCCTCAGCTTGCAGTGAGACACTTCATCCAAGCCTTATTTGTGATATGTTATGTATTCATTTCCTCTAACTGGGTCTTTTGTTCCCTTTATTTTGTGCGTCTTTTGTTCTCTTAAAGCTACTAACTGATAATTAATACTATTTAAGGAAATACTATTAACTGGTGGTATACACTATATTATAGAAAGAGCTATAAAAAAAATCCCTCCAAAAAGACATAGAAGCTAAATATTCTCCCTCTTTCTGAAATAGAATGACACGCAGAGTGGAATTGAGCAAGAAAACAAGGGAGAGATAATTGGAAACATTTTAGTTTATTTTGTAACATACCTTCAGAGTATGGTTTCATTATAGGTTACACTAGTCTTCTAATAAAGGCATTTAAAATAGTTTTGAAAACAAATATAAATTGAATTTTATAAGTAGCTGAATTTTTACCATTTGAATTATGCCTATTACTATTTATAGGTACCATCATGATACCCGCAGAATGAGCAATTTAATTAGTTATTCTGTAAGTAAAATAATTCTAGTATCTTCATTGCTTGTGTATTAAGTGTTCAGTGCTTGCAAAGTTATCAGATATAACATATAAAATATAATCTGTATATTATGCTATCTTCAATGGGATAGCTGTTGGTACTGCAGAGAATTCATAGGGGTAATTCTGAATGCAACTTCTAGGAAATGTGGAAATTATATGGTATTAATAAGATATAGGTATAAAATATTTCTGAGTTGGAAATACTCTAGCGGTCATCCAAGCCAAACTGCCACACTGTGTAATATTCACAACGTTAACCATGCACATTTAATATCATTTTATATGAATTTTATAGCACTGGTATTTTATATTAACTTTACTGCTTTGCTTTGCTTTTTTACACTTCTATAATATGGCTTATTTATACTAGTTTGTATTCACTCTGCATCTCTATCAATGTACTTTTTTCAATACAACCACTTTTATTACTTTACATGGCTTCCCACCATAGCATTCTATTTATACTTATAGGTATTTAGTATTAATGGAATGCATATGGAAAATATATACATATAGCTATATATATGGTATATGTGAATAATATATGTGAACAATTTTTACACGTATATAAAAATATACATGTAAAAATGGTTATATGCATTTGTATAGAAGATGTATACATATATATTTATATAAGAAATATAGTTAATAAATATAATAAATGTGTAAATATGTATGGGAAATATATATGTGTGGGATTGAGGTATTTTCCAACACCAACAACTAGTTCTCTGATGCTCTGAATACCATTTGACATCCAAACAATTCAAGCCAGTTCTGATACTCTTTACCAAGGATTCATGCAGACTCCACAGCCTAAGGGCTTGACCCCACAAAACTGTCCTTCACTTCACATACCAGTAGCAATTTCTGGTCTTCCATACTTCTTAATGACCTGGCTATAAACTGAGGGGTCCCCTGATTCCAACCTAAGGTTTGATAATTTGCTAGAATGGTTCAAGAACTCAGGAAGACATTTTATTTACATATACTTTATTGTAAAGGTTAACAAGTAAACAGTCAGATGAAGAGGAACATAGAGTGAAGTCTGAAAGGGTCCAGAGTACACAGGCTTCTATTCCCATGGAGTTGGGGTGCACCACTCTCTCCCAGCACATAGATGTGTGTGCCAGTTGAGAAGCTCATCAAATCTCCATGTAAGAGTATTATAAAGTTCAATCTCAAACTCCATTAGCTTTCACTGGAGATCAGAGATGATGCTGGAAACTTCAACCTTCTAATCACTTGGTGTTTCTGGTGACCAGTCCCATCATGAGACTGTCTTGGGGTCTAAATCACCTCATTAGCATACTCTTAGTTGTAATCTTACTGTGAATAACAAAGGCACTCCAAGACTCAGGAGATCCTAAGCATTTTAGGAAGTCCATGCTAGGAATCAGTGACAAAGACCATACGATATATATTTCCTATTGTATCACAATAGTATATATATGAAGACACATAGAAAAAAAAATATACATTCATATAAAGATATACATGTATATATAGACTTATGGAGTATACATATATATGGAAGATTTTATATGTGTGTATATATGGATACATACACAGATTTATATCATACGTATGTGTATACTTATACACACAGACTCAGAAATTACCTTAATCTACCAAACCACAAAATAATAATCCTTGTTAATTTTCTTCTTTTCCTTTTCTGCTTCCTTTTTTCTTCCTTTTTTTTTTTTTTTTTTTTTTAACTTTTCCTCTCTACCCTTTGTTCTTTTTCTCTTTCCTTCTTGTCCTATCTCCTTATTCCTATCCCTGGCCTTCCTTTCTCCGCTGTGCACCATTGTATTTCCTTCCTTCCCATTCTTTCTCAACCTCTTTTCATACCACCTTCTTCTCTCTCAGCTTTCTTTGGCTTCTCCTTTCCTCACATCCTTTTCTTCTTTTTTCCTTCTTTCCATTCTTGTTTTCACAGAATGGGATATTTTGTGATTTTGTTGGACTAAGCCACATTTCCTATATGTTATCTAATAATATAAAGCTACATACATCATTAGGGAAATTTAAGATTATATATGCTCTACTCCAAATGATAATATTTATACTCTGATGATCTGTCTGTATTTGTAAGGTAAATTTCTTAAACCTAAGAGGCAATGCTAGGAGTTTGAAATATAACTTCATTATTATTTAAGCTTTGAGAATAGTTTAAAAATACAAGATGACTATATAGTAAGATTGGTTATTAAAAATACAGAAGAATATACATATATTTGACCTTTATAATCAGGATTTGGTTGGAGGCAAATAAAATCAAACTTTGGAAACGTTGTCAGTAGAATGCTAAGAGTGTTACTTACATTATCTTATATATTGGAAGAGCAACTTTGTGACATAGTTATTATTCCATCATATATATGAGGGAAAAAGGTCTAGAGAAATAATTTTCCCCTGATAACACAACCAAGAATTAATTTCTAAGCCCTAGAATTTCTCAAAGTAAAACATTAAGAATCTGTTAAAAAAAAAAGTGCCATTTGATTTCTTAATAGTGAACTTGGAATCATGTTACTGTATCTTTAAAAAGAAAAGTTCCAATAAAAATCCATTAACTACTTTCAAATATAGCAATCCTCCTGTCCAGCTGTGAAAAGTACTAGATGATACTTATTTGCCATTTGTGTTATTTACGGTCCATGACTTTTATGGTAACTGGTTCCTATTATTGGTTTCTATTAATGTAAAACATAAGTGAACATAAATGAGGCGTGAATCATTTCTTTTTATTAGCCCCACAGTCTTCACTCAGTGCTTGCAATAGCTCCAGCTGTGTCTTGTTAGTGATAACCTATTTAAAGAAGAGATCTTTAAGAATAAGGAATATGATTAGGAATCTTTGTCCACTTTATATCACTTCTCTTCTGCACAACAATAGTGATAAAAAAGAAATCAGCATATAATTAACGGCATAAAGAATCTAGAGCCACTTCTGACTTGTATTGTACCTAATATGATACCAAGTAGACAACCAGTGGATTCTAATAATTAGTGTAAGTAACTACTAATTTAAAGGTACAATATGTTGTAAAACAGTTTTCACTATTGCAGCTTATGCACTTTCCTCTGCTATGTATTTGTGTCATTAAATAGTTGCTATTGTATCAGAGTTATCATGGAATAGAATTTAGAATTTTAAATAAAGAACACTTAAATTAATTAAAATTATGGCCCCTCTGTGTTTTGGAGGATCACCAATTAAGTATAACTTGTGGCATTAAACTCCAAGTTTTAGTTTAATGAAAAAACACTTCCTACCTTATTTCTATTTATAAGAGACCTTGTTAAAAGCAAAGCTCAGAAGTTTTCCTAATACTTTTACTTGCTTACAAAGGGAGAGAATTTTCTTAAAATTATACCAGAAGAAACATTTTCTAAAATTAGAAAACAAAGTAACTTAACTACAAATTTAAGAATTTTAGCATGAAAAGTCTTTTGATGTAAGTAAGGAAATTCTGGTTAATATCAAATATTTTAATATAATCACTTCTACTATGTGACTATTTCTTGAGGATATTCTTATGTACTTTTTTAAAGCTTATTTATTTATTTTGATAAAGAGAGGTCAAGAATCCCAAGTGCTGACAGCATGGAGCCCAACGTGGGGCTTGAAATCACCAAGCCACCCAGGCACCCTCTTATGTATTTACTAATTGAATGAATTTTCTAATTCAGAGAACAGCTTGTTCTTAAAAGATAATTTGGTAAACATGCTATACTTCACAGATATTCAACACCCTTAGTCATCAATAATATGACAAAAACTTCCATAATAAAATATTTCCTCATTCTTTCTTGTCAGGGACCATTCCGTGATATCACTGAAGTACTGGAACAGCGCTACAAGCCTTTGGAGCCAACACTGCGAGTGGCAGAACCAATCAATGAGCTAAAGGTGGCCAGAGAAGAACTCAGAAAACAAGAATGCATGCGGAATATAAATGACAATATGTGAGTTATTAGCTTAAAAAAAAAACAAAAACAGCCATACCATATTTTGTGCCTTAAGGGATCCAACAGTTTGTATTTCCTGATTGTAGAGAATCTCTTTTTTGTGAGAAAAGGTAAAGCCACCCTTGACCTATTCAGAAGCAAAATGCAAATGTTTTATATATATACACACATATGTAGTTATATATATAAAGTTATATATATAGTTATATAAATGTGGGTGTGTATATATATATATATATACATACACATACACAATGTCTGTGTGTGGTGTGTGTGTGTGAATTAATGGCATTTCAAGGGGATAAGTGACACTGTCCATGCATCTGTGAAAATAATTACCTTAATTAGTGAAAGCCTATGTATTTATGATGCTTCTAAAAGAGGACCCAACAGGGGCACCTGGGTGGCTTAGTCGGTTAAGCATCCGACTTTTGCTTAGGTCATGATCTCATGGTTCATGGGTTCGAGCCCCGCATCGGGCTCTGTGCTGACTGCCAGCTCAGAGCCTGGAGCCTGTTTCAGTCTGTGACTCCCTCTCTCTCTGACCCTCCCCTGCTCACGCTGTCTCTCTCTCTCCTAGAAATAAATAAAACATTAAGAAAATGTATAAAAAAAATAAAAGAGGATCCAACAGAACAGAAAACTTTTCTTAATGTGGACTAAATTTAATTTGGAAAAACTGATATACATTGTAGTTTTAATAAATCAGGTACAGAGTGCAGCATACCCCAAAAACCTCCTGAAGGGCCAGGCCCTGGACAATGTCTGACCCCTTTTTAATATAGTAGTGCTCACAGGTGCAGGTCACATAACAAACTATTAATACATGTAAAGGATAGAAAACTAGCCAAAGTGATGAAATGGAAGAATTCTCCTCAAAAGAAATTCTAGGAAGAAATGAAAGCTAGAGAATTGCTCAAAACAGATATAAACAATATATCTGATCAAGAATTTAGAATAATAGTCATAAGATTAGTAGTCCAGCTTGAAAAAAGCATAGAAGACAGCAGATATTCTATTGCTGCAGAGATCAAGGACCTAAGAAATAGTCATGATGAATTAAGAAATGCTGTAAATGAGGTGCAAAATAAACTAGATGCAGTGACAGCAAGGATGGAGGAAGCAGAGGGGAGAATAAGTGAAATAGAAGATAAAATTATGGAAATGATGGAGCCAAGGAAAAGAGAGGTAAGAAAATACTAGACCATGAGGAGAGAATTAGAGAGCTAAGTGATTGAATGAAACATAATAATAGCCATATCATAATACTTCTAGAAGAAGAAGAAGAGAGAGAAAGGGGCCAATATATATTTGAACAAAATATACCTGAGAACTTCCCTAATCTGGGGAAGGAAGGATACATCCAAATCCAGGAGGCACAGAGAACGCTCTTCAGATTCAACATTCTGGTCTTTACCATGTCATATCATACTGGAACCGGCAAAATACAAAGATAAGGAGAGAATTCTGAAAGCAGCTAGGGGCAAATGGGCCTTAAGACACATAAGGATAGTGGCAGATCTGTCCACTGAAATTTGGCAGGCCAGAGGGGAGTGGCAGGAAATAGTCAATGTACTGAATAGGAAAAATCTACAGCCAAGAGTCCTTTATCCAGCAAAACTGTCATTCAGAATAGAAGAGATAAAGGTTTTCCCAGATAAACAGAAACTGAAGGAGTTCATGACCACTAAACCAGCCCTGCAGGAGATCCTAAGAGGGGCTCTGTGAGTGGAATACTGCAAAGACTACAAAGGACCAGAGACATCACCACCAGCATGAAATCTACAGATAACACAATGACACTAAATCCAAATCTTTTAATGATAAGCCTGAATGCAAATGGACTAAATGCCCCAATCAAAAAACATAGGGTATCAGAATGGATTAAAAAAAAAAAAAAAAGAAAACAAGATCCGTCTATATACTATCTATAAGAGACTCATTTTAGACCTAAGGAGACTTGCAGATTGAAAGTGAGGGCATGGGGATCTATCTATCCATGCTACTGGAAGTCAGAAGAAAGCTGGAGTAGCCATACTTATATCAGACAAACTAGATTTTAAGTTAAAGACTATAACAAGAGATGAAGAAGGGCATTAATCATAATTACAGGGTCTATCAAAAAGAGCTAATCATTATAAATGTTTATTCTCCCAACTTGAAGCACCCAAATATATAAATCACAAACATAAGGAATCTTTTTGATAAGAATATGGTAACTGCAGGGGACTTTAATACTCCACTTACAACAATGGACAGATCATCTAGGCAGAAAATAAATAAAGAAACAATGGCCTTGAAAGATACACTGGACCAGATGGACTTAACATATATACTCAGAACTTTTCATCCAAAAGCAGCAGAATACACATTCTTATTGAGTGCACCTGGAACATTTCCAAGATAGATCACTTGGGTCACAAAACAGCCCTCAATAAATATAAAAGAACTGATATCATACCATGCATGTTTTCATATCACAATGCTCTGAAACTTAAAATCAACTACAAGAAAAAAATTAGAAAACCTCCAAATTCAGGGAGGTAAAGAACATCCTAAAGAATGGATGGATCAACCAGGCAATTAAAGAAGAAATTAAAAAACATATAGAAGCAAATGAAAATGAAAACATGACAGTCCAAACCCTTTGGGATGCGGCAAAGGCAGTCATAAGAGGAAGATACATTGCAATCCAGGCCTATCTCAAGAAACAAGAAAAATCCCAAATACAAAACCTAACCTCACACCTAAGGGAAGTAGAAGTAGAGCAGCAAAGGAACCCTAAAGCCAGCATAAGAAGAGAAATGATAAAGATTAGAGCAGAAATAAACAATAGAGAATCAATCAAACAAACAAACAAACAAACACTAGAACAGGTCAATGAATCTAAGAGCTGGTTTTTTGAAAGAATAAACAAAAATGATAACCCCCTAGCCAGACTTCTCTAAAAGAAAAGAGAGAGAATCTAAATAAATAAAATCACGAATGAAAGAGGAAAGATCACAACCAACACCACAGAAATACAAACAATTATTAGAGAATACAATGAAAAATTATATGCCAATGAACTGGACATCCTGGAAGAAATGGGCAATTCCCTAGACACCCACACACTACCAAAACTCAAATGGGAAGAAATAGAAAATTTGAACAGACCCATAGCCACTGAAGAAATTAAATCAGTTATCAAAAATCTCCAATAAATAAGAATACTGGGCCAGGTGGCTTCCCAGGGGAATCCTACCAGGGCTTCAAAGCAGAGTTAATACCTATTCTTCTCAAGCTATTCCAAAAAATAGAAATGAAAGGAAAGCTTCCAGACTTATTCTGTGAAGCCAGCATTACCTTGATTCCCAAACCAGACAGAGTCACCACTAAAAAGGAGAATTACAGGCCAATATCCCTGATGAACATGGATGCAAAAATTCTCAACAAGATTCTAGCAAATCGAATTTAACAGTTAAAAGAATTATCACATGATCAAGCGGGATTCATTCCTGAGCTGTAAGGCTGGTTCAATATTTGCAAATCAATCAATGTGATACATCACATTAATAGAAGAAAGTATAAAACCCATAAGATCCTGTCAATAGATGCAAAAAAAGCATCTGACAAAATACAACATCCTTTCTTAATAAAAACTCTCAAGAAAGTGGCGATAGAAGAAACATACCTTGACATCATGAAAGCCATATATGAAAAGCCCGCAGCTAATATCCTCAGTGCAGAAAAACGGAGAGCTTTCCCCAAGATCAGGAACATGACAGGGATGTCCACCTTCATTACTGTTGCTTAACATAGTGTTAACAATGTAGGAAATCCTATCCTCAGCAGTCAGACAAAGAAATGAAATAAAAGGCATCCAAATTGGCAAAAAAAAAAAAATAAGTAGAAATTTCACTTTTTGCAAATGACATGATACTCTACATGAAAATCCTGAAAGATTCCACCAAAAAGCTGCTAACACTGATACATGAATTCAGCAAAGTCGCACGATATAAGATCAATGTACAGAAATCGGTTGCATTTCTATACACTAATAATGAACCAAGAGAAAGTGAAATCAAGAAATATATTCCCTTTACAGTTGCACCAAGAACCATAAAATACCTAGGAATAAACCTAACCAAAGATGTAAAAGATCTGTAAGCTGAAAACTATAGAAAACTTATGAAAGAAATCGAAGAAGTCACAAAGAAATGGAAAAACATTCCATGCTCACGGATTGGAAGAACAAATATTGTTAAAATGTCAATACTACCCAAAACAATCTACACTTTTCGATGAAATCTCAATCAATTGCACCAGCATTCTTCTCAGAGCTAAAACAAACAATCCTAAAATTTGTATGGAGCCACAAGAGACCCTGAATAGCCAAAGTAATGTTGAAAAAGAAAACCAAAGTGGGAGGCATCACAATCCTGGACTTTAGCCTCTACAACAAAACTGTGATCATCAATACAGTATGGTATTGGCACAGCAACAGACACAGACCTATGGAATAGAATAGAGAATCCAGAATTGGACCCACAAATGTATGGCCAACTAATTTTTGACAAAGCGGAGAAGAGTACCCAATGGAAAAAAAAGACAGTCTCTTTAGCAAATGGTGCTGGGAGAACTGAACAGCAACATGCAGAAGAATGAAACTGGACCACTTTCTTATACATACACAAAAATAAACTCAGAATGGATGAAAGACCTAAATGTGAGAAAGGAAAACCCTAGAGGAGAAAGCAGGCAAAAACCTCTTTGACATCAGCTGCATCAACTCCTTAGCACATCTCTGAAGGCAAGGGAAATAAAAGCAAAAATGAGATTGGGACCTCATCAAGATAAAAAAGCTTCTGCACAGAGGAAACGATCAACAAAACTAAAAGGCAACCAACGGAATGGGAGAAGATATTTGCAAATGACATATCAGATAAAGGGTTACAATCCAAACTCTATAAGAACTTACCAAACTCGGGGCGCCTGGGTGGCTTAGTCGGTTAAGCGTCCGACTTTCGCTTAGGTCATGATCTCGCAGTTCGTGGGTTCGAGCCCCGCGTCGGGCTCTGTGCTGACAGCCAGCTCAGAGCCTGGAGCCTCTTTCAGTCTGTGACTCCCTCTCTCTCTGACCCTCCCCTGCTCACGCTGTCTCTCTCTCTCTCCTAGAAATAAATAAAACATTAAAAAAAATTTAAAAAAAAAAAGAACTTACCAAACTCAACACCCAAAAAACAAATAATCCTGGGAAGAAACAGCCAGAAGACATGAATAAACAATTCTCCAAAAAAAAAAAAAAAAAAAAAATCCAGATGGCCAAAAGGCACGTGAAGAAAGATGCTCAACATTGCTCATCATCAGGGAAATACAAATCAAAACCACGTTGAGATACCATCTCATACCAGTTAGAATGGCTAAACTTAACTCAGGAAGCAACAGATTTTGAGGGGGATGTGAAGAAATGGGAAACTTCTTGCAAACTGGTGCAGCTGCTCTGGAAAACAGTGTGGAGATTCCTCAAAAAATTAAAAATAGAATTACCCTACGACCCAGCAATAGCACTACTAAGAATCTATCCAGAGGATACAGGAGTGCTGATTCATAGGGGCACATGTACTCCAATGTTTAGAACAGTGCTATCAACAAGAGCCAAATTATAGAAAGTGCCCAAATGTCCATCAACTGACCAGTGGGTAACAGAGATGTGGTTTATGTATACAATGGAATATTATTTGGCAATGAGAAAGAATGTAATCTTGACATTTGCAACAACGTGGATGGAACTGGAGGGTATTATGCTGAATGAAGTCAGGCAGAGAAAGTCAGATCTATGTTTTCATTCATGTGGAATTTGGGAAACTTAATAAAATACCATGGGGAAGGGGAAGAGGAAAAAATTAGTTTCAGAGAGGGAGGCAAACCATAAGAGACCCTGAAATACAGAGAACAAACTGAGGATTGATGGGGGGAGGGGGGGTGGGGAACAGTGGGTGATGTGGATTGAGGAGGGCACTTGTTGGGATGAGCAATGGGTGTTGTATGTAAGTGATGAATCATGGATATCTACTCCCGAAGCCAAAAGCACACTGTACGCGATGTATGTTAGCTAAGTTGACAATATATTATATTAAAAAAATAATAAATAAATAAATAAATAAATAAATAAATAAATAAATGATAAATCAGGTGCAGTGAAGGGTGTTAGTGCCTTTACTACTGAGGAAGATGACTGAAAAATATAAATTAAGCTCTAATAACATATGTAACTTAAAATTATTTTATTAGCCTCACTGATTTGGGTCTCAATTCATACATCTTTCTCCAAAGTAATTCCTCTCCCTTAACGCATTTTTGTCATCAAAATAGGTGTATATAATTTGTAAACAGACCATTTAAAATCTAAAATAGCTTTTCAAAAATTGTCATTATTATCCTGTAATATATCCTGTAATTATCTTTGTATTGTATCTTATAATAATTCTTTAGTATTATATATATTCTAAATCATAACAAGATAATTATTATATTATAAACAATAATTATACAATAATAATATAAAATATTATTATAAATCATTGTATAATCGTCAACAACATATAAACTATTGTTTTCACATAATCATATTATAAATGTTATATAATGATAATTTATATAATAATAGTTCCAAAATACATTACAAAGTATGTTTTGTTATGTAAAGAAACTAGAATTACCTCTCATCCAACATAGTGGATTTTGGATCATTTTATCAGTCAGACAGGATATATAATGTGCTTTATTTTAATCATGCATTTCTGAAGAGTCTCTTTAAAATTGAAAATTTCCCACAAACTCAGATGAAAGATAAAATTGGCATGCACCTCCAGTAATTTTTATATATTTTTTTATTTTATATCAATTGCTTGATGTGAAATAACTAGCTATAAAATATTCCACAGCTTCTTTCAAGAATTGACAGTAACCTGGGTACATAGGTGGCTGAGTATGTCAAGTGCCAACTTTGGTTCAGGTCACGATCTCATGGTCCATGAGTTCAAGCCCCATGTTGGGCTCTGTGCTGACTGCTTGGAACCTGCTTCAGATTCTGTGTCTCCCTCTCTCTGCCCCTTCCCCACTCACGCTCTGCCTCTGTCTCTCAAAAATAAATAAACATTAAAAAATTAAAAAAAAAAAGAATTGACAGTCACCCAACATACGATGAATAAGGAAACAAAAAACATTTATTTTCAATTGTTTTGGAGAAGGTAGATTTGTTTTACCAAAGAAATTATAGATGGATGCTGCTCAGACTTAATCAAGCAAAATCTGCAATTTAGTGATGTATATCAAAAGAGGTGTATTACAATTATTTTTTGTTTTCATTGATGCATCGGTTTATGAAATAACAAGATTAATTGCTCAAATAATTGGCCACCTTGGTATTTCTATAGAAAGCACTTGTATCAAAGATACTGAAATATTCTTTCATTGTGTTTCCCTTGATAAGCCTGGAAGGATGAGATGTCAATATCATCCCCAAAGAAAGGTGCTCCACTTACACTCTGCATGGATTACTTGTAAATTCCTTGAACCTCTGTGGGATACCATGTTGATGGAGCAAGCTGTTATTCAGCCAAAATACTTTTTAATGGCTTTTTATCACCTCCATGATAAATCTTAATTCTTTATTGCAAGACACAAGGCCCTTCAGAAGGGAACCTAGGCTTGCTTAAGCCAATCTGCCACATTTTGGGAAAAGCTCTGTGCTTCAGGGCTACTCAGCTGCTTCCATTCCTCTTTATATCCCGTGTTCTCTTCTGCTTCCATTAAGGAATTTTTTAACTCCCATGATTTACTCAATCTGAAATTCACTTAAAAACTGTTAAAAGAATTGTTATTTTTACTTTTAAAAAAATGGAAACAGCAACACCTATTTGTTTTAGATTTTTTTGAGAGAGCATATAAAAGAATATTTTTAGGTATAAAATAGGACCATGCAAGTTGCCCAGATGAAGTGGAGAAAGAAGTCATTGTTATTTAGAGGGGGAAGAAGTGGAAGTCCCTGCCATCAAAGAGCTATCCAAGTAAATGCTTAACTTACCCATCAAGATGACAGAGTTGGAATGGAATGGGTAATCATAAGTCAGGCAGTATAGACTGATAAGGGCTTCACTTACAGTCTTATGAGAGGTGTTAAGGGCCTATATGGTAATACCTTCTGTTAATTGTAAGCCTTCCGGTTTAATACAGAGAGTATAATTATGCAGACTATAACTGGATCCAATGGAGTGGATTTAAGACATTGTAATAGAAGTCAGTGCCAGTCTGTGTTCTGGGAGGCAAAATGATGGCTCCCAACAGAGCCTACAACCTAATCTCAGGAAGCTGTGAATATGTTACCTTCTGTGATGTAGAGGACTTTGCCAATATAATTAAGGTTTTAAGCATGGGGGATTATCCTAGATTATCTGAGGGGACCCAATAGAATCACAAGGGTCCTTAAAAGTGGAAGAGAGAGGCGGAAAGGGATTTGACTACATAGGTCAGAGTGATGTGATGTAAGAAGGACAACTCATCTTTGCTGCCTTTACATGTCATGTAAGTGGCCACAACCAAGGAAAACTGGCAGCCTCCAGCAGCCAGGAAAGGGAAAGAAATGTCTTCCCCTCTCAAATCTCCAGAACGAATGCAGTCCTGCCAGCAGCTTGAGTTTAGCCCAGCTAAAAGTTTCAGCCAGCTGAAAGGTTGGATTCCTTAAGCCACTAAGTTTGTGGTGACTTACAGCAGCAATAGGAAACTAATATAACTTGTTCTTCAAATGAAAGAGCTACCTCCGGGGCGTCTGGGTGCCTCAGTCATTTCAGCCTCAGACTTTTGATTGCGGCTCAGGTCATGATCATCCGGCTCTGGCTCCGGCTCCGGCTCCGCACTGAGCTTGGAGTCAGCTCTGATTCTCTTTCTGCCTTCCTCTGCCGCTTTCCCCCACTCACGCTCTCCCTCTCTTTCTCTCAAATTAAAAAATAAATAAATAAAACTATGAGCTACCTTCTTAGATCAGCCTTAGGTGTTTATAAACCTAAGCTAAACTTGAGGGAAATCCTTAGATTTGTAAGGACTGGAGATGCTTCCGCAGGTTTAAGTCATGGTCATTTAAAGGATTAAAAAATATGATTATGGCTTGAGTATCTCTATGAAGAGAAGTTCATAATTGAATCATAGTATAAATTATATTTTAAAACTGCAGAGGCTTTCATAACAACCTAAATACAGACAGCTCAATAGCTGTCCCTACATCTTTTTGAAAAATAAAAGATGTTAATTTTCTGATAGTTATTGTAGGAGAGGCAAAACTTTCCCTCTGCCCCCTCAGGGTCTTCAGCTGGGCCTGAAAATTAAATTGACATAAGACATTAACAGGAAAAAAGCATACACATTTATTAAATATAAGTATTATGTGACACAGGAGTCACCTAAGGAAATGAACACCCCCCCTAAAAGTGTCAAGCCCTAAGTGCTTATATATTAGCTTGAACAATGAGAAGCAATTGTACAAAAATAAGATGTATGGGGAGACCAAAGGAAAAGAAAAGTTATTTAACAAAATCTGTTTGTACAAAATTCTGTTGGCCTCAACTCCCCATCTCTGGTGATAAGAACATCTCTTTCCTCCTGGTATAGGAAAGCCAGCTGTCAGGGCACCTGGGTGGCCCCGTCGGTTAAGCGTCCAACTTCAGCTCAGATCATGGTCCTTGAGTTTGAGCCCACATCGGGCTCTGTGCTGACAGCTTAGAACCTGGTACCTGCTTTGGAGTCTGTCTGTCTGTCTCTCTCTGTCTCTTTGTCTCTCTGTCTCTTTCTCTCTCTCTGCCCCTGCCCCACTCATGCTCACTCTCTCTCTTTCTCTCTCTCTCATAAAAATAAATAAACATTAAAAATTTTTAAAAATAGAGGAAATCCAGCTGCCATATGGGTATGTTATCTCCTGATTTTAGAGAATAAAAGGAGAGTTAAAAAAATGGAGAGTTCAGATCCCTTTCCTTATACTTATTTTTTCAAATGCCTTTAGTTTGAAATAATCCTTTGCCAAAGTGACATTGTTTGGAATGGTGCTTTCTGTCACCCTTCGTTATTCAGATTAGGTGAAATGAGAGATACCCTATACATGTTTAGTAGCAAAGCATAGCAGCTCCATTTCTTGAGCTCCGCCATTTGCTAGCACTGGTGAAAAGCGTTCAGTAACTGTGAATCTTATGTATCTGCCGTCATTCCTTCAGATTTGTCTAAGCCTAGCTTAGACAGAGGCTTGGTAAATAGATTACTCATTTTGAAACCTTTTAAATATGGTTTTCTAATCTACTATCAGTATCATTTCATAGACCATTACCATTGGAAAAATGTTATAGGAAAGGTTAAGAAACTAGATCTAACCAGTTTTTTTTAAAAGGACGTTTTAAAAAAAATGTACATCTAGCTGAGATCTGGTTAGATTTATCACTAAAGAATAGTTGATAAGAAAATTTAATACATCTCAAAAGTTTTTTGACTCTTGGGATTTTCAAACACTTTAGGCCTTTATAATTTGCATATTCTCTGAACTGTTATTGTATTATGATAAATAGGGATTATCATATATTTTCAGACAATGTTTTCTTAACAATTCAACTTTTATTTGTAACTCTTCCATTTATTTTAATTACTAGCACAGTGTGCAACATTTATTAATCAGCAGAGCCTTTTTAAGTTAAAATACTAATTTAGCTAACCCCATTAACACAGAATACTCCAAACAAGCAGTAATAGGAGATGTAGTTACTGTGCAAATCGTATTAAACACGCGGGTGCTCTAGGGCACAGTTAAGCATGATTACCGTCTTTTGATCCAGTATTTCTCTCCCTCTCCCAGCTAATTTCCAGTGGAAATTTACAAAGTGCTGCCTTCATTTTTCCAGCTTAATTTTTTCTAATGAAGTTCTGCTACTTTGTAACACTGGAGATACAGATAATAAGGCTGTGTATAATTAAGAAGTTCTAGAATTTGTCTACAAAAGAGCCCTTTCTTACTTTGGCTGTACAGTGAGAACTATGCTCTTGTTTTGTTCATTCTTTCCATGGGGGAAACATGATTTTTTAAATAAATGGCCACAGAATACTTGAATTCTGTTCTTAACAGACATTTAAGGCTCAAGAAGTTTAAGATTTATAACATCAACATAATGGTGATCATTTGGAATACTTTTATTGATATCCTGAAAATATTACATACACTTTTGGTGTATGTAATTGAACAAATCATAAAAAGACACTTGTGGTCTTTTGGGTTAGATATTGTCATATTCTATGTACTCCTCCTAATACAGTGCCTAACATATGCTAGATAAAGTTTTGCCACTTGACTTTAGGTACTTTATGAGGTATATGGAATTTCTTTTTTGAAAGAAGTATAATCATTTTGGGCCATACTCAACATTCTTATGTTGGTATGGCATTTATATATCCCAGATTCCCCTATTTCAATTTAGGATTCAGAAGTGTTTTTGGGGCGCCTGGGTGGCTGAGTCAGCTGGGCATTCCACTCTTGGTTTCAGCTCAGGTCATGATCTCACAGTTTGTGGGTTTGAGCCCCACGTCTGGCTCCATGCCAGTAGTATGGAGTCTGCTTGGGATTTTCCTTCTCCTCTCTCCTGCCTTTCTCTCTCTCTCTCTCTCTCCCTCCTTCCCATCCTCCCTCAAAAATAAACATTTTTTTAAGTGTGTTGGGGTTAGAAGGGACTTGAAGCCTGAACAGAGTTTTGCCAGACAGAACTAGGAGGGTGGCAAAAGGAGGTAGCCTGGACTAAGCCATGTCTGTGTTAAAACGTGCATAGTTCATGGGGTTTCAGTGCACCTTCCCAGGTGTCTTGTGAAGCTCAGCTCACGGCTTTGGTACCTCATGCAACGTGGCAAAGATGAGATGGAAAGTGTAGGTGAAGCCAGACTGTGAAGGGCCATGTGAACCAACGTCAAGTATTTGGACGTCACCATATAAAAGACAGTATAAAAACAGTCATAGTGTTTTAATCACTGGAGTGAAGGGGTCGGATAGGTTTAAAATGTCACTCTACCAGCTCTGTCCATGGTTAAGAAATGAGAGTCACTGGTGAAAAAGACCAGTTAGAGGACTGTTACCATAGTCCAATTCAGGGATAAAGAGGACTTGCAGTACAACAAGGACATTGGGAATGGAGGGGCAGAAAAGGGTTGACCGACAGCTATATGGGTAGAATCCCATACACCCTAAACCAAATTTATGGGCCAGCTTGATAGGGTGTGGATGGTGTGCTCAGGGGCATGGATAGATTTAGGATCACTGTCTTAGAGCTTTCTTAGCTGCAAAAGACAAAGATCCATTCAAGGTAACTCAAAAAGTTAAGAGTATGTTTGAAAAGATCCAGAAAGGAATGTTCTAGAAATATGAGAAACCAAAGAAAACCTGGACTAAGGTGACCTTGGGGCTGCAGGGGCATGATTTCTCTCTCTAGTGGTGTCTCTGCTTTTCTCTGCATCTCTGCCTCTTACCATCTGTCTGCTGACTACCTTTATCTACTAGGAGTTTCCTTCCCATCAGTCTTTAGCTTGCACTTATTTATCAGGGCCATTCCAAGCCTGATTCAATATAACCTTCCAGCTCTAGAACCCACAGTTAATTCCTTTTTGCAGTTCAAATTGCTGAAAGAGAACCTGTTTTGCTCAATATATATAATCAAACTAGCCCATGTAAGTCATAACATTGGAACACAATAAATGATAAATATGTGTTAAAGTAATGCATATGTTAAATTAACATATAAATAAACCACAACTGTGATCTTGGGGAGGGTGTGTTACATTATATCAACTACAGTGTTTTATGGGAATGGCTATGAGCAAAGATTCCTTCAGATGGAGGAGTGCCAGCCAAGGAATCCTTTAGTGCCTTGATACAATGGCTTCTGGCTGAGTTGACTGGCTAGTTGGTGATGTCCTTACTTGACTAAGAAAAAATGCAGGCATGCCTCAGAAATATTGCAGGTTCGGTTCTAGACCATGCAACAAAGTGAATATCACAATAATGTAAGTCAGATTAATTGTTTGCTTTCCCAATGCATATGAAAGTTATGTTCACAATGTAAGGGCTCTATTAAGTGTATGCAACATTATGTCTGAATATGTGCATACTTTAATTTTAAAACACTTATCGTTATATATAAGTGATGAATTACTAAACTCTACTCCTGAAACTAATATTATACTATATGTTAATCAGAATTTAAATGAAAATGTGAAACAAAAACCAAAAAAACTCTAAAGATTCAGAAAACGGAAATGTATAAGAATAGTTGATAAAGCATTTTTTTCTAATAAATAAATTAATTAATTAATAATTACTAAAAAAGGCTAGCCATCATCTGAACTTTCAGCAAGGTGTAATCTTTTCGCTGTAGAGGGTCTTGGCTCAGTGTTGACGGCTGCTGACTGATCAGGGCAGTTGCTGAAAGTTGGGGTAGCGGTGGCAGTTTCTTAATACAAAAGTGAAATTTGCCACATTGATTACCTCTGCCTTTCACTAACGATTTCCCTGGAGCTTGCATTGCTGTTTGATAACATTTTACCTACATTATAACTTCTTGTGGAATTAGACTTGATCCTCTCAAACTGGATTTATCAACTAAATGTATGTGATACTCTGAACCCTTTGTTGTCATTTGCACAGTCTTCACAGCCTCTTCACCTGGGGTCAATTCCACCTGAAGAAACCACTTTCTTTGCTCACCCTGAAGAAGCAGCCCCTCCTCCATCCAAGTGTGATCAGGAGATTACACAATTCAATCAAATCTTCAGGCTCCTCTAGTATTTCGAGTTGCCTTGCTATTTCTACCACATCCAAACATACTTCCTTTGTTGAAATCTTGAACCCTTCAAAGTCATCTGTGAAGATTGGAATTGACTCCTTAACTCCTACTAATGTTGATATTTTGACCTCTTCCCATGAATCATGAGTATTCTTAATGACATCTAGAATGTGAATCCTTTCCAGAAGGTTTTCAGTTTACTTTGCCCACATCCATCAAAGGAATCACTATCTATGGCAGCTATGGCCTTACAAAATGTATTTCTTAAATAATAAGAGCTTGAAAGCCAAAATTACTCCTTAATCCATGGGCTGCAGAATGGATGCTGTGTGAGCAAGCATGAAAACAATATTAATCTTGTACATCTCCACCAGAACTCTTGGCTGACCAGGTACATTGCTAATTCTTATTTCTTCAGTATTCTTCAGGATATCATAAAAGAGCTTGTCAAATTCCTTGCCAAACTACAGACATATCATGTCTAAAATTTTACCCTTACCTCAGGTGATATATGTCTTTATGTATATACATCTGTTTCTCAATTTATGTAATATATGTGTGTGTGTAATAATATATATACACATTAAAATATTCAAAAATTTAAATTTATATTTTGAAATTTTATATTTATTTTTTAAATTTAAAATATGAAAACATAGACACATATTAGAATATTAAGATAAAATCGTGCCATTATCATATGTGTCTATGCCATATATATATGTCACCACTATTCTCGGATTTTATTTTAATATTCCACTTTAAAATTCTGCTGAAAATTAACATCAAATTAAACCACCTATATATTATAGAATCTGTATGATCCTGGTTTTAAAGTCATTTTGGAACATCTTTGGAACAGTCACAATTTCTTAAGAATAACTGATAGTAATTTGGTGATTTCATCCAAAGGTCAGCTCAGTAAATTGCAATATAATATATTTTGGTTAGGGACCTTGAATCCATTGAAAATGCTAGATGCTCACATGTAACATTTAAACCAGAGGTTGCAAACTAATGGCGTCTGAATTGCATATACAGTCTCCAGGTATGTTATATTTGGATGCTACAATTTTCTAAAAATTAAAGTAGTGGAAAAGTAATTAAAAATGGTAATTGATTTTTTAAAAAATCCAGATTTTCCAGTTTGTGTTAAAAACTAGATGATCTAGAAACAGCGGGCCCAGTCTCACATGGCAATAATCGAAGCTTATCTTCTTAATTTTTACGTCTGACTTGCTGGTGTTACCCACCGAGCCCTTCTAGATATAAATATTGGAGTCCCTTGTTCTAGGTGATACGCTCCTCAGGAACAGAGCCCATAACTAACATATTACACTGAGCACAATGCTTGAAAAATGGTAGGTATTGGGATTTTGTTTTTGTTATTGTTTACATATTGACTTGAGCTTGAACTAAGTCTTGTTTGTTTTGTCTTTATCTAATCACCAAAATGATTCACACTGAAAGAAAAATCAAGCAAAAGAAAATTAGTTCAATTGTGATTTCTCTTTGATCTTTATTAACATTTTCCTATTAGTCTCAGTAATAGGTGAACCTATACTTCTGTTTTTCTTTATCTTACTCTCAATAGCATTTTCCAAACTGTGTCTCTTAAAACATTAGTCTGGAAGATGTTAATGAGTTTTCTATCAGATAATTTTGAGGGGAAAGTTATATTTAAAACAGTTAAACTTTTTTTGTGGCATTTACAGGACTTCTCAGTCTTAAATATACTTTTATTTAGTGTAAACTTCAAAGAAGGAACATATAATATATGACATTTTGCAAACTTATTCACTCATTCATTCAACAAATATTATTGCATACCTAATATGTGCCAGGCACACTGTATTAGGTCTTTGGGACAGAGCAATAAACAAGATAGACAGAGATCACCTGGCTTCCTGGATCTGACAGTGTAGTTGACATTGGATTCCCCTTATCTATAGGCCATGGTGTGAGTATCCTACTCTGGAATATTACTCAACAAAGAATATTTGATTTTCCTTAGCAATTCTTTTAAGTTTCAGCTTATTTTTTCCATAGGCCTTCTCAACAATAATTTGTACAGGTGTTTACTACAGCCTTATTTCCCCCTTAGTTTTTATTTAGTTTTTTATTTAGTTTAATAAAACCTTTTTATTAAGTTTTTAATTTTAATTTCAGTATGGTTAGCATGCATAATTCTATGTTCTTTTATATCAATTATACAAGTCCTTAATTATTTGAGCCCATCCTTTTTAGCTATATCGGTGTCTTTGTTAGTTTAAAATATCTGATATATGGCCCAAAAGAAGAGCCTGTGTGAAATGCTACTTAGCTAGAATAGTTAAATTTAGTATTTTTTAGCAAGGTTTTTTTTTTAAGATTTCTCAAAATCAACTACAGAAAAGTCAATTCTGCAAAGCATATGTCAGAAAGTTGTTACATAGTTGTAATAAAACTACTGAATCAGCATGCCTTGAGATCATTAATAATAATAATATATCCAAGAACTCTATTCCTCTTATGCTAAGAAAAATGTAAGGAGAAGAGCAAAATATGTCTTCCCATTTAAATTTAGCAGCTTGCAATATAAGCTCACTGTCGAGTTGAACTGATAATCTTGCCATTTGAGTCCTTTAAATATTACATTTCTGTATCCACCCTAGGGGAGAGACCTGTGCTATTGATATTGCTGCTTAAATAGTTTATGAGTTTTAAATTTCTGCTATGAATTCCATTCTTAGTATAAAATACTTTATGTATTGAACACTTAAAGCTATGGTTACATTAAAATCTCAGTGAAAGCTATCTTCATCCATAAATGAAGTCTGTCTAATTCCTATTCCAATTTGCTCATTTTATTAACATCTCTTCAGCCAAAATTCTACTTGACTAAAACATCTTAATAGAGTAGTAGACTGTGTTTTGAGTCTTTCTGTTAGTATTAATGAGTTACATGTTAGGTTTATTTGGACATTTGGATTCTTAATATATACAGTGAAAATACTTTATTTCTCATATTGAACATAATAAAAAAGAGACTTATTTGCTAAGTTTATCCTAAAATTTAGATTATTCTGTATTTAAGGGAAAAATATTCAGTTTTTTATGGCCCTTTTTTTTTGAATCATACCTGAGTCAATTAACCTGATCAGTGTTTTAAAATGGTTAAAATTATTCAGTATGGAGTCATAACTGACATAGCACTGTTTAAGTTGAAAAGGTACAGCACAATTTCACTTACACATGTTGCAAAATGACATACATTCATTATTTATTCATTATATTAATTCAATATTCATTATTAATTATACATACCACAAATCTAAAACATACCTCATCCTGTTTCAAATATAATTGACAAAAATAATTTGCATATTTCCAATTATGTGTTTTTTCAAAATATCTTTAAAAAAAAAAGCTATGATTGGTTAGTGGGAACTGAGTCATCTGATAATGAAACCAGAAATGAACTGGTTATAACTCAGCCCTCAAAACATTAAATTTACTATTTTCTATGTTATAATAATGATGATAATATTAAAGCCTAATAGAATCATTTTTGAGCAGGTGTACTTTTAAGATAACATGAAAACTATTTGTTTGTTGATTGGTTTATTAGATTAAATCAATTTGCTTGATTCATGTTTAATCTTTTAATTCTTTCATCACCTCCTTCCAAACTTTTACACCCAGGTGTCTTTGCTTGTCAAATTAAGTTCTGTAGACTTCAGAGAATTCCCTCTGGAATTAAAGGAAATGCCTTCCTTTAATTAGCCCATAGTGGATTTTTCCCCCTTCTATTTTATTTTCTTTTCCGCCAACTAAATAACTACTCTATTTTGAACATTTCAAAGCTCCGAATTCTCGCTCCTTTTTTTGAAAGTATTTTAGATGTGCCTTTTAAGCCAACATCCTGGGATGGATTGCGGCATTAACTCCTGTTTGCTCATTAGGGAGTGTCTGTTCTACTGGTGTGGTTAATGAGTGGGACGCACTGCTCATTAACTAAGATCTTTATTAACGCAACTTGTGATCTTTGAGTATATTCTACAATTCTGCTACAAGAAAACTATTTTGGCAACCATTATTGCTATGAGAAAAAAATAATTGGCATGCCTCCCGCTCCGTGTAGTATATGAGATCAAACTGATTATTAATTTTCTGAGAGATTCTTTGGTTATTTTTTACCTCAGTAGTAAGTAGTTAAGAAACAGTATTATCGTAGAGTCACTCTTAATAGAGTTAGAAGTAAACTTCTGCTTGCACATGTGAAGTTCAATTACTCAAATATTGAGTCAGTAAAATTCATAAGACCTTATTTGCTATGTTATCATCTCATTACATTACATTTTCTTGTCCATAAAGTGTAGGAGATTTTAAAAACTTGAAGACTAAATCATTTTATAACTGATCTGAGACGATGGGAAAGTATTTTTATTTCCTTTTTCACATGAAAAGTGAAGGTATTGATAGTCACTTATTATGTAAGAATCCTCTATTTTGTAGTTCATTTATAAAAAAATTTCTTTTCAGTAAAAGGTGGACAATGTCAGGCATGTCTTGGTATGAAAGGATCACAAGGCATCTGATTTAGCAACAGAGAGTGGTGTGGTCACAGGCTACCTGTCCTTGATCCCCAGTATTGGTTAGCATCTGTTAATTCTATGCCCAAGTCTGCGTTTCAAAGAGAGGATCAGCTAAGAGCCCAATGATGAGCCCAAGTTTTGCAATAGTACCTATGAGAAAGAATAAAGTAAACTGGGACAGTATTTCCTTCAGACTTTAAGTAAGAGGAAGCTGTTGAAGTATTAGCCTGTTCTCACAGGAGCCAGTATGCACCCTATGAAAAGCGTTATTTCTATTTTCCAGGCAAATTAGCTACATAACTTACAAGACCCCACATGTGTGTTCCAAGTTTTTACCTCTGAGCATCTATCTACTCATACCACCCCTGAAATTCATGCTCTTCCTCAATTTCTGTGTCTGTCTAATGAAATCTGACCCATTCATTAAAACTCAGGTTAGATAGGGGCACCTGGGTGGCTCAGTGGGTTGAGCGTCCGACTTCGGCTCAGGTCATGATCGCATGGATCTTGGGTTCGAGCCCTGCATTGGACTCTGTGCTGACAGCTCAGAGCCTAGAGTATGCTTCAGATTCTGTGTCTCCTCTCTCTGACCCTCCCCTGCTCATGCTCTCTCTTTCTCTCTCTCTCAGAAATAAATAAAACATTAAAACAAAAACTATTAAAAAAAACCCCTCAGGTTAGATATTGTCTTGCTGTGCTTTGCTATTTCTCTTGCCTCTGGACTAGACAAACAAAAACAACAAAACCGGTCTTACTTGCATCCTTTGCATAGCTCATTGAAGAATTTATTTGGTCTGGAACCAAATTCCTAACTTGCAATAAAGTATTCCTTTATCTTGCTTTCTGTTAATACATGTATTTTACTAGGGGGCCTTTAACAGAGAGAGGGCTAACCCAGGGCATGTTCAGTATTTGAGACCTGTTCCATAAGCATGTACCTTGGTAACTAGAAAGTGTTATCACCATGTCCATCTTGGGATGACTTACCTAGCTAAAATCCACCATGGCTTGCATAACTACCCTATCAAGTAGTCAAAATTTATATACACATAAACATAAAAGCAAATGCTTTGCAATTTATAAAGATCTGTAATATATAACTGTACATACGCTCCTTATTTACAGTAAAGTCATCTTTACCAAAAGGCTCTCCATGATCTACTTTGTGTCCTTTATAAAGACCCAATTTCCAGCTGTGTTGAACTCCTTTCAGTTTGGAATTCCCTTTTCTGGTCTAACTCACCTCTGTATCTTTGTAAATATTGTTTCTTCTCTCTAAATTAGCTTTTACCAACGTCCTAACTTGACTACTTGTCTTTCAGCTCTGGAAAACACAGTCTGGAAAGATAACTTTTCTGTGTCCCATCTCCCAACTCCTTGCCAATAACCCCCCAAAACATATGCAGCACATCAGCATATTACAAACACATACGCACATACAAACATAAACCTTCCTCTGTGCCTTAGTAACCTCTTGTGCATATGTCTATCACAAAACTTAACACATTCTACGGTGTTGTCTCATTCTCTACCCACTACTGTTAGGCAAGAATTCCTTTTAGCTATAGTGCATCTTCCATCTACTCAGTGTTTTTCAAAATGCTTAGTACATGAAAGCTTCATTGAATGTTAATTTAATGAGTGAATATCAAGACAGTAGAGAAATCAGTGTGGGCTGGAGTGGTTGCCTGGGATGGAAAGACAGAAAGAAAGAAAGGAGAATGGCCTCAGTGGAACAGCAGATAGGGAATGATAGAAAATGGAACAGATCAAGTGCATTCTAAGAAGCTTGATAGCGGCTGAAGAACATCGGCTTTGGTCAGTAGGCAAGAGGGGTTCATAAATAATTAGTAGATTTCAGTTATCTGGCAGTGAAATAAATGAGTTGCAGTTAGAAGAGAAAAAAGATAAATATGACTCATTGGTCTTCTTATTTGGAAAATAATATTAAGTATACTCAGAGATACATTTTCCCTGAAGCTAATTGACTACTTTTAATTTTTGCTCCCCGATACCTCTACAGATTCCTCCCTAACTGCCCACATGTTCAGGTAGTGATGTGTCTGTAAAGCCACTATTTGTCCACAATGTATTTTAGACTTTCTTCCAGATCTAAATCTTTGATGAGATTATAAAAATAATAGGCTAACCCATATCTTCTCTAATACGACATTCATCCAATTGAAAAGAAGTAACTGCAAACATGAAGTGCATCTAAATATCTTCTTAAAAGTGGTAAAAGATGATGTTTTAAAAAGTAATTGATATTTTTCTAAAAGTTTGATTTTAAGCTGAATTGATGTCTTTAGGATTTTCATAGCTGTTTATACTTTTATGGAGCAAATCCTATTTAAGAATTAAATAATTTCTTACTAATTTGAAGTAAATATTTGAAAAGTATTTATAAACCATCTAAATATGTTTACTATGTATACCTACATATGCACATACATACATACATACACTTAAGAATATGCATACATATTCCTTCAATGAAACATTATGGCTGAATGAAAGTAAAATTAACTCATGGACAGGAAAGTACTTAGTCTTTCAGCCTTGTCTGCTCAGCCATCCATTCCCTTGAGAAAGCAAATTTTGTTCAGACACAAAAGAAAAATGTACTATTAAAATGCAATTCAGAAGTGATAAAAAGTGTAAGTGCAGCAGCAGGCTCACAGTAGCCCCTTTGTATACTCAGGGACCTTGGGGCCACATTAATTTTTGTGCGTGTGATGCCCATCCCATGTGCAAATTAGTACAGGAAGGACCATAATCTGTCTTATATGAGAGCTCTTTTCCCAAGAGCATAGGTAATACATGCTTGTGTAATTTTGTGTAATTCAAAGCTCTGTGTTCTATTTATTTTTATTTTAAACAAAATTTTCCCAAGAATTTTTCCTTCAGAAACATATTAAAAAGGAGTTTATTAATAAACATTAAAAAGGAATTGCAAAGAACTGTGAAAACTGATGAAGTAATGCTGCTTTCCCTTATTATTTTAAACAAATTTATGAATATAATGGCAAGGAAACAGATTTTCCATTGAATTGAGATTTTTAAAAAAAACCTTTCTTGTGTTAATTAAATGAGATAATATATATGAAAATATTGACAAATGATTAGGGTCAATAAATCTATTGAACTTCAACTTTATTTTTACTAAGTCTGAATTTCAGAATATTCTTCTCAGCAGAATATTTCACTTTATATATATATGTATGTATGTATGTATATATATACATATATATATAGCCCAGATCTTCTCTTAATGTTTCTTTTATTTAAAAAGGCATCCAACTCCAACTTCATTAGGACCATATCTTCTTTGATTACATTAGCGAAAAATTTTTGAAGTATGCTCCTGTTTTCTTCATTAGATCTCTTTCCACCAGATCTTTTTTTTTTTTTTCCCTTGGAGAGAGAGAGAGAGAGAGAGACAGCGTGAGCAGGGGAGGGTCAGAGAGAGAGGGAGATACAGACTCTGAAATAGGCTCCAGGCTCTGAGCTGACAGTCAGCACAGAGCCCGACGCGGGGCTCGAACCCACGAACCGCGAGATCATGACCTAAGCGAAAGTCGGACGCTTAACCGGCTAAGCCACCCAGGCGCTCCAAGTTGATCTTTAACCAAGTAACAATAATATTTTATCTTATTAATTACTAAACTCTATCTATTCACTTAGATTTTTTTATATAACATATATTTTCAAAAGGTACAGTTTTGACTCCACTGATTGATTTATCACTTATTCAACTATGCACTTACTTTGTCTCAAGGAGTTAACTATAATTTCTTGTATAATATTTTATCAGAATGATTCTAAGAAGCATTTTTGGTTTATTTTCCTGTAATCAGTGGTGATGTTAATATTTTTTAGTAGGCTTTGACATTTTCACTATATTCTTAAATAGCATTTACCTTTATTTTTAAATGTTTTTTGTTTCTGAGAGAGAGGGTGAGAGAGAGAGAGAGAGAGAGAGAGAGAGAGAGAGAGACAGCATGAGCAGGGGAGGGTCAGAGAGAGAGGGAGACACAGAATCTGAAGCAGCGCCAGGCTCCGAGCTGTCAGCACAGAGCCCGACGCAGGGCTCGAACCCACGAACCGCGAGATCATGACCTAAGCGAAAGTCGGACGCCCAACCGACTAGGCCACCCAGGCTCCCCTCCACCACATGATCTTCTATGCTTGGAGATGTGTCAGTCTCACACTGGTAGTTTTCCCAGTTGGTAACCCATTCTTACATTCATATTAAAGGAGACTCTAAACATCAGACTAGAAACTGTAGGTATGAGTGTGGCTTTGTGACTGAGAGACTTTAAGAAATCTTCAAATGTCGATATTTAGAGTTGGTTTTTTGTTTGTTTGTTGTTCTTGTTGTTGTTTGGGGGGTATTTCTAGGATCTTCTGCGAAGATGCATTAGCTGAATGAAGTATTTAAGTCCCGCTGCCAGTTCACATAGATATGAGCAAGGAAAGAGTTCACTGTGTAGACACTGATTTAAAACCCACATGTCCCATTTGGTGCCTCCCGTTAGCCCGCTCCAGCTCCTGCTGAGACGGGGGGGCTCTCGGGGTAAAGTTTCCGAGAATAGGCTCTTCTCATGGATGCACGGACTGGGCGTGGAACCTGGGGAGTTAGTCACTCCTTGCACAGATTTTTAATCTGTTTCCAGCTTTGTCCCTCCCTCTCACCTTCTGCAATAACGGTAGCTTTTTCCCCTGAGCCTCGGCAGGGTGGGACACAATTGCCCTTTCCCTTTAGCCTTTAAAATTTCAGGGTTTTTAAAAATTTCTCTCTGCTTTTCACTTGCCCAAAATTCATTGCTATTTTCATCTGCTGTTTCTCCTCTCTTTCTTTTTGTCTTTCTCCTCCTCTTTCTTTTTGTACATTTATAATTTCTTTTCTTTACTCTTATTTCAGAGGGTTCTGGTGAGGGTTTTAAACAATTCACCACATTACACTAAAATCTTAGATGTCGATTTTAAAATTTTGATCTTTTAAGTTGATCATGACAGCACATTGAGATAAGATGATGATGATGATAATGGTGGCGCTGAAAACAAGCAGCTTCTACTTGTTCATTTCTGACAACAAGGCTCAATGGAAGTAAAATCTCATATAGAAGTCAAGTAAGATTCATAAGGAAATGCAACTAGCAAGGGCAAAGCTAAGATGGGAATAGTGGTCTGTGTGACTCAAAAGCCCCATTATTCACAACCCTTACCAAAAATGCCTTCATTATTTGGGTGAGTTAAAGAATGAAACTGAACCACTATCTTACAGCATGCACAAAAAATTAACTTAAAATGGATTAAAGGCTTGAACGTAAGACCTGAAACCTTAATACTCTTAGAAAAAAAGTCATAGGCAGTGACTCCTTGACATCAGTCTTAGGGATGATTTTTTTGGATTTGACACCAAAAGCAAAGGGAACAAAAGCAAAAATAAACTCGTGGGACAACATCAAAATAAAAAGCTACACAGCAAGAGAAACCATCAACAAAATGAAAAATCAGACTACTGAATGGGAGACAACATTTACAGATCATGTATCTGATAGGAGGTTAATATTTAAAATGTATAAAGAACTCATACAACTCAAGAGCAAAAAGAGAAAACAGTTTATTTTTAAGATGGACAGAGGACTTAAATAGACATTTTTCCAAAGAAGACATACAGATGACAACAGGTATATGAGAAGATATTCAACATCACTTATCATCAGGGATATGCAAATCAAAACCACAATGAGGTATATTTAACCTTACACCTGTCAGAATGGCTAGTATCAGAAAGAAATAACAAATGTTGGGAAAGATGTGGACACAAGAAGACCCTTGCACACTGTTGATAGGAATGTAAATTGGTAAATTGGTGCAGTCACTGTGAAAAACAGTATAGAAGTTCCTCAAAAAATTAAAACTAGAACAACTTACCATATGATCCAGCAGTTTCACTTATGGATATTTATTTGAAGAAAACAAAAACATTAACTCAGAAAAATATAATCACCCTCATGTTCATCGTAACATTATTTACAATAGCCAAGGTATAGAAACATCTTGTCCATTAGTAGATGTATGGAAAAGGAATATGTGGTATATACAATGGAATATAATTCAGCCATAAACAAGAATGAAGAACATGGATGGACCTTGAAGTCATTGTGCTAAGTGAGAAAAGTCAGACAGAGACAAATACCATGTGATCTGACTTATACGTGGAATCTTAAAAAAAAAAAAAGAAAAGAAAGAAAGGAAGGAATGAAGGAAGGAAGGAGGGAAGGAAAGAAGGAAGGAAGGAGGGAAGAAAGAAAGAAAGAAAGAAAGAAAGAAAGAAGGAAGGAAGGAAGGAAGGAAGGAAGGAAGGAAGGAAGGAAGGAAGGAAGGAAGGAAGGGAAAGGAAAGGAAAGGAAAGGAAAGGAAAGGAAAGGAAAGAAAGAAAGAAAGAAAGAAAGAAAGAAAGAAAGAAAGAAAGAAAGAAGAAAAAGTAAAGTGTTGGTAGATACCAGAGAACAAATTGGTGGTTGCCAGAGGTGGGGAGTGGGGGGTAGATGAAATGGGTGGAGGGAATCAAAAAGGTGCAAAATTTCAGTTATAAAATAAATAAGTTATTGGGATGTAATGTACAGCATGATGCTATAATTTGTAATACCATATTGCATATTTGAAAGTTGCTAAGAAAATGAATCTTAAAAAGTTCTCACCACAAGAAAAAAAATTCTTTAACTATGTATGGTGACTGATGTTAACTAGACCTGTAATGATCACTTCACAATATATACAAACATTGAATTATACTACGCACTGAAACTAATATAACCTTGCGTGTGTCAATTATACTTCAATAAAAAAAAAGAAAAGTAGATTTGAAGACAACCAATTTCAATGAGAATTTTTTACACTAGCCATCCTTTTCATTTTTGGTTATCATTTTTAAATTAAGAGTGTTTTAATAAATTTTAAATACATTAATTGACATAATTAATTTATGTTTATTTAAATTTTTCTGTTTCCAAAATATTTCAGACTTATAAAAAGTTCTGTGAGAAAAGTTTTGGTATCTTCATTTGCTGAATAGAAATGGAGATTCATAAAATTTAGTAACAGAGATAGTGCCAGAGGTTGAAGTGGGATCCAGGTATTCTGAATCCAAGGCATGTTTTATTTTCACGATGCTTTACTACTTCTCTAAATTCTAATTTTTTAATCAAGTATCTGTAGAAATAAAATTAACAATACCACTTTAATAATCTTTCAGGTTTCTGCCATTTTCTTCCTACCATAAAAATAAAAAGTACATCCCGTTAATGCATTCATCGAGCAAGTATGGTTCCAATTCTTATGGAAGTCAACATTTTAGAGATGAAAATCCTAAGAAATGGATCTGTGACAAGGTAAGTTAATGCAACATTAAAAAATGATGTTACATTTGAAAGGCTGGCTAAACAGATGTACTGATTACAACAAATATAAATATTCTTGTTACAGTTAACACCTTCCTGGTTATAAAATTATTTATAGCTATTTTATGTAAAGATGGTGCTACTGACCTGTGGCAGTGAAAGGTTTGGGTTTTTGTTTTCTAGTGTTATATGTCAGCTCCCCTATGATCTATAACATGCATCGTGGCTTTACCAAAGCCAGTCAGAGTCAAAGTTTGACTGTGGTCACAGAATAGAGTCCACTTCTCAGGCTCGGTTGTTTTCTCTCAATCTTTGTATGTATGTAGGTAGGTAGATAAGTAGATAGATAGATAGATAAATAGACACATAGATACAGAGATACATAGAGGAATAGATAGAGATATATGATATGATATAGAAAAGAAGAGGCAAATAAAGATTAAATGACTCCAGAGTTATATTTGTTAGCATCTAGATAAAAATTTCTAAATGTGAAAAACACCAAAATGTCTTGCACACTATGAGGCAAAGGAAAATTCGTACTATGTGTTTGTCCCATTATCTAACAGAAGCTATAACTTAATTATAAAAATAATTACACAGATAAAATTAAGTTGTTAGTGACTTTCTGGAAAAAGGTTAAAGCCACTGAGTTCTATATAGTATATCAGACATATTGGTTCTATTAATAGACTGTCAATGAGGATTTACTCATTTACACACAGCCTCCTTCCAAAAGGATTTAAAGCACCATACTAAAAGGCGAATACAGTAAAGATTATATTTTAGAAATAAAAATAAGAGAAAGTGATCTTAAATGAGAACAGTATCTCTGCTTGCAAAATAAAGGAAACATTACTGCAGTGGGTGACAGGAATTTTAGCTTGTGGAGGGTGAAGATGAAGAGGAAAACACACGTTATAGACATATCCTCATTACTCAAGGAAGAAACATGTTAAACACTTAAGAAAAATGAGATCTTTCTTTGTTTTACTAAACTCTAAGAAAAAGTCTTTTTTTAGGACATTGTAACCATGGAATTACCAAGGGTAAGTCATTGGAGAGTGACGTGGATACTTTAGAAAGTGCCTTTTTCTTTTCTACCTACGAAGTCATCTTTCTTTAAAATTGCTCTAAAATACTAAATAATTATTCCACAGCATAAGGAATATGTGTACAGTGAGTAGTTCATTCTGGCTCACTGATTGGCAAATCTAAATACTTGGTGATGACGTATTCTAGGCATTTGTTTTTACCTAATATGCAATCGTTCAGAATATAGGCTAATTATAATTTTCAAACTATTTAATTTCATATTTTGAATGTGTATAATATGAAATACATCTTATTTCTATTTGACATAAACATCTTTTGCTTTTATGCCCTCTTACCATTTTATTTAATTCAAGGAAGTGTTCATTTCTTTAAAATATAAATAACTTACCTGCGGACATTAAGCTACTTCAGAGTAAGAAAGATCCTTGCACAAATGGTTCTGTCCTAAAATAATACAGTACTTTTTGGTTTTATAGGACAGATTCACCTCATACATTTTGACATATTCCAGGAGTATGCATTTATCTGGAGTGCCTAGGTGGATCAGTTGGTTAAATGTCTGACTCTTGACGTCAACTCAGGTAGTGATCTCGCAGTAGTGGGATCGAGCCCCTTGTCAGGCTCCGGGCTAAGCATGGAGCCTACTTTAAATTCTCTCTCTCTCTCTCTCTCTCTCTCTCTCTCCCCCTCCCCTGTGCCTGCTTTCTCTCTTGCACAGGTGCACACTATCTCAAAATAAATGAATAAAACATTAAAAAGAAATGGCATGTATCTTACTGAAGTAAGCAACTTCATGGAAATATAGAGATTTTTGGATACTCCCTCAAGAGAAAAGTAGTTTATTTTGTTCTTTTGAGGAATCATTGTGTGCCTCCACATACTTTTAGAAAGTATACATAGTTAAAAAGTCAATGACAAATAGTTGTTCTAGTAGGCCCCCAAAATTAAGAGGAAAAAGTGTAGGGATTTTAAAAAATCTTATTAAATCATGAATCCACTTAACTGTGCATAAAACCATGTAGAAAAATACTAAGTACAAATTGAGGGATGCCTGGGTGGCTTAGTCGATTGGGCATCCAACTTTAGCTCAGGTCATCATTTCAAAGTTCATGAGTTCAAGCCCTGCGTCAGGCTCTGTGCTGACTGCTCAAAGCCTGGAGCCTGCTTCGGATTCTGTCTCTGTCTCTGTCTCTGTCTCTGTCTCTGTCTCTGTCTCTGTCTCTTTCTCTCTCTCTCTCTCTCTCTCAGAAATAAATAAACACAAAAAATTTGAAATTCCTTCTTCCCTCCTTCCCTCCCTTCCTTCCTTATTTCTTCCTGTTTTCTAATCTCTTCAAATAACCATATAAATAAACAAATCATCCTTCTGTATGGCTAATGTAATCCGCACAATATAGAGGTATCCATTTTGTTGTTTATATGTTAAACCTTAAAACCATTATACATAATTTATATTTTGACTTGATATTACATGATTTGAGTGAGAATTGGGTCTAGCAAACTGCTAAAGTAGGCTTCTTTTTCTTTATTTTTATAAAACTTAGTTTCTTAATTACTGAGGTAGGAGGCAACAATGTATTCATTATTCATGGAGTAAGGATAGTTTTAGGAAAACTAGAGTTATTAAAGCCCAAATATTGAAGAAGGAAAGGCTGACCTGGTTTTATGCTTCCTCTGTGGGCAGATGGACTGTTTACAAACATTTAAATGTATGTAACATTTAGTTGAAAGCAGTAAATTGATTTCAGCCATGAAACAGCTCAATTAAATGTAGGTGGTTCCTATTGTCCACCTTTTTCATCATGTTTTAAGACTATCTTTAAGATCACCCCTTTCTTTTCTATCTTCTATAATCATGGAGGTAACAATTTTCAAATGACTTGTGACACAATGTTAAAAGGTATCAGTTGAGAGAAAATCAAATGTTATTTAGATACTGTTTCTCTGATCGCATTCACATTATATCAATTAAATAGCAAACATTATTTAGTATTTTTTTTTTATTTTTAATGCTGATGATCCAAACAACACTATTCAAGGACATCACAAAGTCAACAAATAGTAGTTTTTTCTTCATAGTATGAAGATCAATAATGAAAAATAACATATATAGTATTTTTCTTAAAAGCATGGAAATCTATAAGAAAAACTATATAATAAAATATATCTTATCACTTACTTATATTTCTTTAATCTATTCGTAAAATGACCCAGCTTAAGTTGTTAAATTGGTGGGCCTGTGTCTTAAATGGTCCAAATTTTTAAGTCCAGGTAAAGTGTTTCTCGTGCTGATACCAATTTTTAAAATAAAAGTGAAATTCCATAAGAAGTGTATACCAGTCAGTCACTATTAATTTAATCTATTTGGGTGGATCTAAAACAGTTGGACAATACAAAAATGCGGTATACTAGAAGCATTCTTTTGGTTGTCAAAACATTCACATATGTTCATATTTATCGAAGCAGAAATAATAGTCTAAGGCCTTTATCTAAATTGGAATGAGTTCTCATATGCATTTTAGACAACTGATTTTAATGGAACTGTTTCATGTTTTCCCATGTTTGCAGAGTTCAGGAAGAGACTCATGTTTATAGAGCCTTTCTTCATATGCCTTATTGTAGATGAATTACAACAGTAGAGCAGCCCTTTTTTCTTATTTTCACATGCATTTTGGTCTTAAACAGGATTTCATAAGCTACAAAGCATAAAAATATCTAGTACTCCAAAGAATTAATTTAGAGAACCTAAGCATATTGCACAGAACATAAAGTTGACCTTTACCGTCTATGGCTTTTGGAATGGAGTGGGATGTGGAACACATCATAGATTTAATGTGGCACATCGCTGTCTGCAGAAACTTGGGTGGGACTGTGACTGCTTGCCCATTGCACCCGGTGATTGAATCTGCTGTCACCAGCATCCTGATAATAATGAACATTCAGCTTAATGACCGTGATTATGATTATCATAATTGATGTGCAAGTGCAGTGTGTGGGGATCATTACAGCTGAACTGTACAGCAGAGAAACATGCCTCAGTTATGGATAATTTTACTTTTATGCATTGATTGGGATAAAATATGCCTTTCTATTTAAACAGACCAGCTTCATATAATTTTAAGAATCTTTCTGTACATGTTGATTGATGATTACGTACTTGCTGAAAAACAGCCCCTTACAGTTGTTTGTTTTGTGTTGTTTCATTTCATTAGTAAATGTAAACAATTAAATAATTAGGTGTAATTGAGGGAAAATATTTTGCTTATGAGGTTGGCCTTCAATAATCAAGTTTTCAGTTTAAGTGTTTTCTCTCTCTCTTTCTCTCTCACAATGCACCTGGGGCCGAAATTCTTCAATATTTTTTTTCCTTATGATTACCCTTGTCTCAGTCTTCCTGAGGTCAGTAGGCTTCAGGAAAAATAGAAATTTAAATAATTTTTATTATAGATCTATAGGTTAATTTGCATATGTATGTATTTATTATACTCTAGTTTATTATATATTTTATAAAAAGGACGGAGCCAAGTATTATTTATTAAAATAATACTTAACATATGGAATAGTCTTAAGATATATATTTACATTACCTATGCTTTTAAAAAATGTATTTAAATGTTTATTCATTTTTGAGACCAAGAGACAGAGTGTGAGCGGGGGAAGGGCAGAGAGAGAGACACACACAGAATCCGAAATGGCTCCAGGCTCTGAGCTGTCAGCACAGACCCCAATGTGGGACTCAATCTTACAGACCATGAGATCATGACCCGATCCAAAGTCAGGTGCTTAACCAACAGAGCCACCCAGGTGCCCTTACACTACCTTTGCTTTTTTTTTTTTTTTTTAAATTTTTTTTTAAATTTATTTCTAGGAGAGAGAGAGAGAGAGCGTGAGCAGGGGAGGGTCAGAGAGAGAGGGAGCCACAGACTGAAACAGGCTCCAGGCTCTGAGCTGGCAGCCAGCACAGAGCCCTACGCGGGGCCCGAACCCGCGAACCGCGAGATCATGACCCAAGCGAAAGTCGGACGCCCAACCGACTAAGCCACCCAGGCGCCCCCACTACCTTTGCTTTTTAACCATAGCCTGTTTCTGATAGATTTATTGTATTGTGTAGTAGTTTTCAGTTGACCTTTTACATAGGATTTCTGATTCGTATTTTAACTTGTGAATGAAAGTAATAGGTGCAGTGATATATCCAAGATTTTCAGTAGATAAGATCTGACTATAATAGTCTATGATTATTAACCTAAGGGCTTAATTTGCATTTGAGTCCAAAATGTTACATTTGAGTGATGAAAAATCATAATAGAACACATTTTTATAAAGCATAGTAAGCCATTAAAAACACTTCTATTTTGTAACTGCAGTAAAGTCTGGAATTGAAAGATCTCTCCATCAGATTATTAATAAGTGTACGGGTCTAAAAGAGACTCTGGCAAATATTTCCTTCTGCGATCTGTAAGATTTACGTTACCCCAGGTAAGCTGCTTGCCCTACATGTGCAGCTGTATAGCGGGGATGAGACAGAATCTTTGTTTGACAGCGAGACATTTTATAGCTTGCCTGTAAAATTTTCCTTTTGAAACTTTTTGGTCCCAGTGTGATTCTTGAACTTTATTAGAAGTTTTTCTTTAAGCTTGTCTCTAAAAATTCAACATATGCTAGTCTTCTTTGCATAATTACTACTTGAGGAATTTTTCAATGACAAAGATCTTAGAATATGTTATCTGCACTTCTCTGCAATTAATCTCTTAACCTTGATTTTAAAAAATAAGACTTAAATACCTCTATTTATCTTGTTGTTGTTGGAAACTAGGTTAACGTATCAGTGAAATTTTAGGCTTCTGGACTTTTGCCCTCATCCCTAGGTGTAGGATCACAGCTTTCATTTTTTGTCTGTGACCTCCTGATAATATCTTTATCTGACTTGGCAAAAAAAGGAGGTTTGCCAAAATCAGGAGCCCCAGAATGACTCCAAATATAACTGAATATTCTTGATGTCTTAGAGAGAGGCTGATTTTAATCTTAGGAATCAAGGAAGTGTTTATAGTATTATATGAACATGAGAATTAACATGAACAATACTTAGGTGCCATTCTGGCTATGTCTGCAAGTTTGGCATGGAAAAGTCAAAAGGATATTTGTGTGTGTGGTGAGACCATCTAAGATATACTCTCTTAGCAACATTGGTTCTCTAGAACTTAATCCATCTTAAAACTGAAATTTGTCCCCTTTAACCAATATCTCTTCATTTCCTCCACCCCCAGTCCCTGATAGTCACCAAGTTACTGTTTCTAGGAGTTAAACTATTTCAGATTTCACATAAAGAGAAATTATATAGTATTTGTCTTTCTCTGACTTATTTCACTTAGTACAATGCCCTCAAGTTTCATCCATTTTGTCTCAGAAGAATTTCCTTTTTTATTGCTGAATACTATTTGTGTGTGCATGTGTGTGTGTGTGTATCACATTATCACATTTTCTTTATCCATTCATTCATCAGGGCACACATAAGTTGTTTCCATGTCTTGACTATTGTGAGTTAACTGCAGTGAACATGAAAGTGCATGTATCTCTTTGAGAAGTGATTCCATTGCCTTTGGTTATATACCCAGATGTGGGATTGCTGGTGATACAGTACTTCTATATTTATTTTTTTAAGGAACTTCACACTGTTTTCCATAATGGCTGTACCAGTTTACATTGCCATGAACAATACATAAAGGTTCCTTGTCTCTATGTCCTCACCAGCACTTATTATCCCTTGTCTTTTTGATAATAGGCTAGCACATTAAGGCTTTTGTTATATATTATCAAACTTCCCTGAAGAAAATGTACAGTTTATTCTAGAAGAGTGGCAGCAAATTTGTGGAGATGTGAATTAATTTTAGAAGTGTTAGGAATACATATAATGTTAACATTGAAAATGAATTGGATATGATGAAGTAAAAAAAAAAAGGAAGTTTGCTGATTACTCCTAAGTTTCTACAAGGGACAAACTGAATGTTTACTGATACTATTCACTGAGATTGAGAAAGAAATGGATCAGAATTTGCAGGGCAACTGTAGGGAAGAAATCTTAAGTTTAATCTTGTACATGTTTGGGTGTGAGATGACTTTGATTCATCCAAGTAGAGATGTTAAATAAATAGCTAACTATACATGTCTGTTGCTTGAGACAATAGCTTTGACCAGAGTCACAAAATTGAATATATCCGGTTCATAAATAAAATTTAGTAAACTCGGTTCATAAATAATCATTGAAATCATGAAAGTGAGTGAAATAGCCCAAAGTAAAAACATAGAATAATGAGGGGACGGCTAGGAGTTTGGAGGAATGCCAACATTTGGAGTCGGACAAGCTGTAAAGGAGGTAAATGTAAAGAAAACCAAAAGAATATGCTTACCAAAGAAGTCCAGGAAAGATAATGCAGTAAGAAGTGATAAGCCCTGGCCGATGATGCTATGAAGTTAAAGAAAGTGGAGAGTAAAAACCTCCATAGAGCTGATTCCATGACACTATGAGGAACTAAGCCAGACTGGAATAGTTTGAAAGGTAGTAAAAAAATGGGGGTGGGATGTGGGGTAAGGGAGAGATCAAATGTACATAATTATTTGAATAAGCTTTTTTTTTTTAAATAGCTTATTGTCAACTTGGTTTCCATATAACACCCAGTGCTCATCCCAACAAGTGCCCTCCTCCATGCCCATCACCCCCCCTTGCCCTCTCCCCCACCCCCAGCAGCCCTCAGTTTGAATAAGCTTGGCTGTGAAAGGGAGAAGAGAGACTTATGGGATAACGGCTATAGGGAGATGCAGAGAGGAAGAAGTTTAGCATGAATAAATTTTACTGCGTTGTGTTATTATTATTACTTAACCAATTTCCTGTGATTTTATATGAATTTGTCTTTTAAATTCATCTTTTTGAAAGTTCGTATTTGGAAACAGTGCTGAGGGCAGCACTTGGGCTACTCAGCCTGTGCCTAGAAATGTGTTTAAAGCAGCCATTCTTTACCAGTGGCGATTTTGCAATTTGGGCAATGTACAGACATGTGTGGCTGTGACACTGTGCGGAAGTGGGTGTAGGTGGGTGCTACGGACATCTAGTAGCACGCACTTTGAGGCTATGCTTTCCTAAATTTACTATAGTGCACAAGACAGCCCCCCACAACAAAGAACCTTTTACCTAAAATGTCACTAATGCCACTGTATAGAAACCTTGGGTTAAAAAAGAGTGTGCATGTTTTTAAGACTTATGATTCATCTTCCCAAATGTCTAACAGAAAGAGTAAGCTAATTTACATGTCCAACTAAAAATGTATGTGTATTTCCATTTCCCTGCATCTCATCAACTTTGAGTATTATTTTATCATTAATTTTATACATGAAAATGGTATCTTTAAAATTTTACATTGCTTTGATAGAAATTTATCCTAAACATCTTTTCAGATTATTAGTCACTTGCTCTATAAGTTACATGTTTACATCTTTTGCCCATGTTTCGTTTCATTAACTTGTTTTTTTTTCCTATTATTCTTTTTTAGTTATATACGTGAACACTTGCTCTAGATGTAAATTTTTTTCTTATTTATCCTGCTTGGAATTCTTTGAAATCCTTAATTTATAATATCTTTTACCAAATTAGGAAAATCTCAGCCATTATATCTTCTTCAAATTTTAGTATTTCTTCCTCTTCTCTAATATTTTCTGGAATTCTGATTTGATATATTTTCTACAAATGTGATATATTCTAACCTCAATTTCATATTTTCCTTTGCCTTGTCTCTTCATGTCAATTGCTGTAGACTTTTATTACAACTACTTTATGTCTCTCTTCAAGTGTGTGTATTCTGTTGTTAAATCCATGGGATTTCTGTTCTCAATTGTTTTTTTTTTAATTTATACAGGTTCTACTTTTTTGTTTTTCAAGTGAGCCTGGTCAGTTCTGATGCTGTCTTGTTCATTTTTTATTCCTTTAATTCTGTTTAAAAAAAATAACTCTTGGGGTACATGGGTGGTTCCGTTGGTTAAGCTCCCTAATCTTGATTTTGCCTCAGGTCATGATCTCACCATCCACAAGATCAAGCCCCACATTGGGCTGTGTGCTGACAGTGCAGAGCTTGCTTGGGATTCTCTCTCTCTCCCCACCCCCCATCTGTCTCTGCCCATCCCCTGCTCTAAATATATTAATTAATGAATTGATTTCTTTTGTAACTTCTATTAATTAGCCCAAAGGGTTTTTTCATTGTATAATTCCAAAGTTTGATGTTCAGTCAACTGTGATTAATGATGGACTTTTTCATTGATAGCCTTCTTTTTGTTATTTAAAATTTTGTCTTTATTTTCTATTGTTTTAAATTCTTTGATTATGAGTTTTTGTTCCTTGGAACTTTATGTCTGGAAATTTTTTGATGTTTGATTTAAGGTACATTTCTTCAGAAAAGGTTTTTGTTTGTTTCTGCCAAGAGCTTCATGGTACAACCCCCCCGGGACCCCTGTAAACTAGATTTTGGTTTCACATCCAAATCTATATGAGTACAAGTTCATTGTTAGAAACTCTCAGGAAAGACTTTCTTGTTTTGTTTTGTTTTTCTCTCCACTCAACCGACAGCCAAGAATGAGACAGGGACATATGGTAAAGTCTCCCTACTAGGGTCTTTTTCTTTTTCTCATTTATCTTCAAAGAATGTCATTTTTCAGGAGTGCTGCATTTATACAGACTTCTCCAGTATAAGTTCTCTAGTGCTGCAGCCCAGTTGTCTAATTCCTGATCATGTACCAGGTTCCAACCAACCACTGAGACTCTATAAATAAATACATACTCGAGACAAACACTGACTACAGCCCTCACTAGATTTACACTTTCTTGTCAATTATTTCTTTCTTATTTTTTTCCAAGTCATCTGTATATTAAAAGATCTTAAAAATCTTTTATACAGAAATTTTAAGTGAAAGAAGCTTCCTGAACTTCTGGCTTGCTACAGAAATTAAAGTACTGACACTTTCTCTATCTCAACTGTTGGAATAATTTTTGCTAGGTAACAAATTGTCTATTGATTTTATGTGGTTATTTTAGAGGGGAATGGTTCTTACCTAAGATACACTTGTAAAGTTTTTCTAAATATTAAATAATTTGCTGACTTAATTTAGTATAAATTGACTTGAAATTTATTCTTGAATAATGATAGTTCAGTTTTACATTTTTACAAATACCTACTAAGTTTCCTAAATACCATTTACTCTATTGTTTCCTATGGCTAGCAGTGCTATTGTTTTTATTATTTTCTTCATTTAGTCACTATTTTATTTACTTTGGGATTTTTATAGACTTTTTCTTTTAGAGTGAGAGACAGAGCAGGGGAGAGGCAGAGGGAGGGAGGGAGAGAAAGTCTGAAACAAGCTCCAGGCCCAGCTGGGAGCCCAACTCTGGGCTGAAACTCAAGATGTTAAGATCATGACCTGAGCCAAAATCAAAAGTCAGACACTTAACCAACTGAGCCACCTGGCTGCTCCTGTAGACTTTCTATTATTTTATATTAACTCTTTTACTGTTGCACCACACTTACAGTTTTATATATTGTATGTTTTTAAAAATTTATCTCAATCATGTGTCAAGCAGATACAGACTACCAGAATATTATTTATAAAAAATAATGATACAGTGAACTCTCCACCTGACTTAGAGAAAAATATATTCCTATTATTTTGAAGTCTTATATGGCCCTCTTAATGATTCTATCCTTTCTGTTCCTAACTAGAGGTATCTACTATCCTAAATTTTTAACAATTTTTTTCTTTGATCTACACTTTTATTACATATATTTATATGCCTAAACAAGTAGTTTTCATGATTAGGTACTTTATAGAAGCATTATTTGATAAGTGTATACCATGTGTTTTTTTTTTTTTTCCAACAACTTGCTATACAACATACTGATAGTGTATGGCTCCATTTTGTTCTTTTTCACTGATGTAAAATGTTTCCTACATCAGGTTCCCAAAATTTATCCATTTTACTGGAGATGAGTATGGGGGTTTTTACTGCTTTTTTTGCTCTAATAAACCATGCCGATATGAGTGTTACACCTGCCCTCTTACATATCTCCTGGTTCGCATATGAAAGAAAGGTAGTGCTGTTTGTAGGATATGTACATCTTTAAATTTGTTCACAAGAACTTACTTTCCAAAAGGTCTTACAGATTTGGTGTACAACATGGATGTCCAGTATCCCTGCTGACATGCATTATTGTTAACTTTAAAATATTTTGCCAATCAGCTACATGCAACATTACAGTTTTAATGAACATTATCTTGATTTTAATGAAATTGTGCTTTCATCTCTAGGAGCACACTCTGTCTTTCAATAAAAATTACAGGGTTTTTTTCACGTAGACTTTTTTTTCACATAGTTATTTGGTTTATTCCTAAGGATTTGCTTGTTATTTGATTGCTATTGTGCAAGAGTTCTTTTCTCACTTATTTTCCAGCTTGCTGTATAGTCATTTTTTTGTTGTTCATATGTGTTTTTGTTATGGTATCAGTTTATTAAGGTTAACATAAAATACAACAGACTCGGTGGCTTAAACCTTAGACATTTAATTTCTCACAGTTCCGGGGGCTGGAAGGCCAAGATCAAGGTGCTGCTGGCAGGGGTGGTGTCTAGTGAGGACTCTGGCTTGTAGACCGTGTCGTCTCGCCGCTATGCCCACACGGCCTCTTCTCTGGGCGTGCATAGAGGAGGAAGGGAGAGGAAGGAGGAGGGGACAGGGGGGAAGGGGACAGGGAGAGAGATTGGAAAGAGAGAAAGAAATGTATTTTAGTCTCTTCCTCTTCTTGTACTTCGTATGATTCCAGTCCTATTGGATTACATTCTGGAGTCAGAGTCTTTCATCTCAAATTGCTACTTTGGTGTATAATTTTGAGCAAATTTAAAAAATTCTCTGTGTCTCAGTTTTCTCATCTGTGGAAAGGGAGACTGCTTTACCTTACTCACAGTGTTGTTATGATGACAGAATTAGGGAACTCGTATAAGTGACTTAGAATATGCAACATGGTAAACATCGTACATTTTAGTTATTATTATATTTGTGATCCTTTTGGTTTCTTTTCCCATCCTATTATTCTATTAGTATATTTTGATCGCTAACATTGTAATGATGTCTTAAATCTCTAATGCTCTCTGTATCTGTCATTTAAAATTTCTCCATCACTAGCCCCGTTTTCATGCGTTAATATTATAAAAGCCATTTAGAAAGTAACAATAAAATAACATTAATAAATTGACTGAGTCCTAGATCATTAAAACATTAATTTGCCTTGTATTAATATTAAATTTATTTTCTATACCATATATATTTCGTGTTTTAATATTACAAAAGTTAAATATTGAATTTTAAATATATCAGACATCTAACATGTTGCTTCTAAGACAAATATGTGAAAGCTTTCTATCAAGCTGAATTTCAATTTATAGATAACATTTCCTATCCTTTTGTATCCCTTAGTTGATTTTTATATCAGAATATAAAAAGCAGTACTTTAAAAATCATTTTTGGTAAATTTCCAAGTTGGTTCTTAATATTGTTTTTACCTCTTACAAAAAAAGAACAGGAAACCAGCAGTGACACGGACCATAAAACTAAAGGACAAGTCAAACACTTCTATAACTTTATGTTACCTTATTGTTTCATATCACTTTACACATAACCTGCAGACAAGCTCAGCACTCCACTCCCCTGTTTGAGGATGGGGTCCTACTTGAGAATTCATTTAGAGAAACTGTTCCATTGTGAGAATTATTATTGTTAATTTCTTTTAATATGCTTAACTGAATGTTTTCCAAATTAGGCCTTAGTGCAATATTTTCTTCCAAATAAATTAGGCACAGTTATTTATCTAAATACTCATATGCATCCTAAAAAGATACTGGAAGACTTACTACAGCACTGATGTTGAGAATTCTACAGTTAGTAACTTTTCATTACACTAGTCGCATATTGAAATAGTGTCATTAACTCAGGATTAAACTACAGGCATTTTTTAAGATGGCTATTATAAGGTTATTAGCTCTTAGCAAAAAACTTGAATCTGCCAGCATGCTCAAGGTTTAACCAACATGAAATATCAGATGACTAAAAAGCGAGAACTTGCTGGTCTAGGCAGCAACTAACTTTAAGATATCGATTAAATAATATTAAGATACAAAAGTAATGAAAATATTTCACACTGTTGGCTGGAAAGATACAAATGTTGACCTTACTTTCTTATTAAATCTATTCCAAGAGCTATTTGGAAAGATTTTGCTCACAATTCGAATATTTAATAAAATCTAATTTTCTTCCTCTATAATTCCTCAGTTGGAAAATGTGGTCCCTTGATGATGATCTAAGGCTTTGAAGAATAAATGGATTTCAAAGAGAAAATTAGATGGTACTTATTATGCTGTCTAACTAGCAATGCATTGCCATTTGTCTGTTGTACTATAAATGTCTTGCTTTCCCCACCTTCTTCATTTAATCATGTAACTTGCCTATAAGAAGCATTAGGAAAAAAATGCTATTTTATTCCTTCAAACTGTTGTCTTTGCTTATCCCAGAGAGAGCTCATGCTTACGCCCAATACGGAACATTTCATGTACTCGCCGACTTCTGGTTTCTTCTGAATCCCATCTACCCACACAGTCACTTATGCCAAATCTGAGGGAGACATACTAGTTTCTTCCTTCTGCTTCCTTAGGAAAGTTTTTCCTAACTAACCCCCCTCCCCACCAAGTGAAATTATCTATGATTGGCGAGTTTAGTATTTTAAAAATTAAACCTTTGCATCAGCATTTCTATATCCCTTGGGTAAATTCCTAGCAGTGCTATTGCTGGGTCATAGGGGAGTTCTATTGTTAATTTTTTAAGGAACCTCCACACTGTTTTCCAGAGGGGCTGTACCAGTTTACACCCCCACCAAGAGTGTAGGAGGGTGCCCGTTTCTCCACATCCTCGCCAGCATCTCACATTCTCTTATTTGCTCATTTTAGCCACTCCGAATGGCGTGAGGTGGTATCTCAGTGTGGTTTTGATTTGTATTTCCCTGATTAGGAGGGATGCTGAGCATCGTTTCATGTGTTTGCAATGTTCATAGCAGCACTCTCAACAATAGCCAAAACATGGAAGAGCCTAAGTGTCCATCAAGGGACAAATGGATCAAGAAGATGTGGTTTATCTATACCATGGAATACTACACGGCAATGAGAAACAATGAAATCTGGCCATGTGTAGCAACATGGATGGACCTTGAGGGTGTTATGCTGAGAGAAATAAGTCAGGCAGAGAAGGACAAATATCATATGTTTGCACGTATAGGAGGATTAGGAGGAACTTGACGGAGGAACAAGGGGGAGAAGAAGGGTGGAAATGGTGGGGGAAGGGAGAGAGGCAAACCATGGGAGACTCTTGAATGCTGACAAAAACTGAGGACTGATGGATGTGGGGGGGAGGAGGGATGGGC